>NC_044601.1:19036526-19351943 GCF_901933205.1 Camarhynchus parvulus | reverse complement strand
AAAAAAGATTTTTTTATCATTGTTCTAGCAAATACCAGATTATCTCATAAAGAAGGTTTATTCCTATGAGTTTTCAGCTCTATTTCTGAGTGCAGAGGTATGGGAAGTGAGCGATTCTGTCACCTGCCTAATTCTATCCTCAAAACAATGAGAGACTCTTAGCTACTATATAAATGTGTTTGTTTGTTTGTTTGTTTTTAGGTTCAAAGAAGCATGGGAAGCTGGGTAGGAAGACTTGTAACTTAAAGGTGACTATTTGAACATTGTTTTGTTCCTAGCAATGTTAATGAAACAGAAGAAACCAAAATAAAATCCTGAACCTTTCAAACACTCATGTCTGGTAGCTCACGTTTTCCATTATTTGACTTAATATAAAGTAACATTCTGGTGGGGCACCAACTTTTAGTTAACTATTTGAACAGTATCTATTGATCATTTCTGCAAGCATACAGTTAAACAAAGAACAAGAGATCAGAAAATTTATAAATGGCGTAAGTGGGAAAATGTCATGCTCTGAAAAGAAAACGTGAGCTATGTTAGATCGGTGAGTTGTGCTGCTGCATTATCTAACCTTGCTCCCATGGTCAGGGATGAGGTTTGTGGCAGTGAAAAGACTCCACTGTATTTGAATCATGTAGTGCAAACAGTACCTAAGTATGTGCTTACAGAAATTGCAAGTTCCATGCTGATTGCAGGTAGGCTTACTTGTATGTTTTCATTTACACGTCTAAATATTCTTCTGAATGGGTGTGAAGTAAAGGTCAATTTTTTCAAGATTGTATTGGATTTTTTAAAAAATGCACTAGAGTAGTATGTCTGCAGAACTTATTTTATTTGCCTTCCAGATAATTCTTTCTAGTGTAAATCACTATGTTGTTCCGTATGCCTAAAGACAACTTCAATTATTGTATTATTTTATACATTGCATTTTCACAACAACAGATTTGGCATACAAAAGCAATGCAGTGAAAACCCACAATTCCATAGTGGCATTTTCTTGAGTACTACATTTGGCATTCTATTGCAGTATGGCAAATGTAAAACCAATGTGAGCATAAAATACATTCTAGGTTTGGACTAAACAGAATTCAGTTCCTATCTGGACTTCCCAAATACTGAGTGAGTTTCAGTTCATGTATCAGCAGAACAACTGTACATTTAGGTCTATTATGCATACAATATGTGTTTGCACACACTAATCTGAAGCAGTAAGTGTAATTCAATTATCTTTAAATGTAGTGATTATGTGCCTGCCATTTCAGAATTTCTGAAGCACTTGGCATCTCTGTTTTGTAGTCTGGTAAAAAAATACAAGCTTTTGGTTTTTAATTTTTTTTGTCCAACCCTGAACATGTTGGAAATCATATTTAAAAATTGTGCCTAGTTCTGATTCTTTTTCAGTGTGGAATTAAATTTTATATGTTCATAGAGTTATACCTTTCAGAAAGATTTTGGGTCCTTTATAAACATACTTATAGCCCCTAAAGATGATAATTTTAAATACAATTTGATTTTCTTCCCATGAAAGAAACTTGAATTGGGAATAATATAATAATTACAGCACATTACATACTAGAAACTTACAAGAAATTATGTGTATACCTTTTACTTTTGGTAACATCATCTTTCCTTTAAATAAAAATTTATTTTTTGTATGGTGCCATTGCATTATGTGATGCTGTCTTATAGCAGAAAAAACTGTGTGATTTCAAACAAATAAATAAGTGAATGTCCAATATTAAGTCCTCATTGCTTTTAAGAGTAATTAAGTTGCTCTCATTTTTTAGAAATTACAATTAGAATGCTATTCTGTTCCTTGCAAGTCCTCTCTGTGGATAAGATTCCAGAAAATATAATATTCTGGGACTCCATGAAATTTTTTTTTCTTCCTAGATTTTGGAAGTTTCGACATCATCAAGTTAATCTGAAAAAGCCCATAAATCCACCATATAGATGTAGAGTATGCTGAAGAGGTCCTGTGTTGTAATAAAAATAATAATGACACTGTAATTAGAAAGATCAACAGTTTGCTTGCATTTTTTAAACTTCATTAAATTGCCTCTTTTTTACTGTAAAGGACCAATTAAGTCATGCATGTAGCTGTATTCTTGTGATATCAAATGTAAAGATTACATTGTGTTTAAATGAAAACAACAGGCACACGTTTAAAAAGAAGATGAAGAAATGTAAATATATTTGATTAATAAAACATTTCTATTACTGTACCCTAAGTCTTTGTCTTATGTTAATATTACTTATGGAATTTTGTCTGCACTCTGCAGAAAATTAAATATGCTAGAGTGATTGTGCATTGAAGGTAGCCTCAAATAATCAGCATCCCTTGCTGAGGTTGTCATTATCAGTTTCCAAAAAGTGTTTGCAGCTTGGAAGTTGCAAACTCTTGCAGTCAGAAGAGAGTGAGATCAAGTTTAGGTTTCTTTGTCACTGAGTCTCACAACTACAATGGATGTATTGCTGAGAAAATGCCACAGTTATGCTCAAGCAATTTCTCAAATGTATTTTGGAATGATTTTCTACAGATTATGATGTAAATCATGCCATATAATAACTAGGTTTTTCTATTTTGCCTACTTTAGTGCTGGGCTTTTGTGTGGCTGAGTAATTTTCTTTTACCTGAATCCTGATTAAAAGGATCACCATCTAGTGGGCTAAGACAGAATTTCAAAATTGCAGTTGATGAGGACTCGGAACTCATCATCAGAAGTCACTCTAAAACCGTAGCTGAAAGCAGTAACCATGCTCCACTGCAAAGGACCTTCAGTGCATTTTTCAGCATTATTTCACTGCCACTGTGTGTGTCAAAGAACAGTGATTAGTTTGCTAAGTTACCCCTTGTTCCACTTGAAAAAGTATCACTTGAGTATGCAAAAAATATGTCAGTTTCTGTAATTTTTCATGTTGTATGACCTTTTACATAAGCACAAGAACCACCATGGTAGAATCATTGTGCAAAACTACTGTATTTGAGAAAATACTCAGGTAAATCTGCCAGCAGACTGCCTGCTGATTTGCAAGTAGCAGGGATAGTCAATCATTCAAGGCAAGTTTCTCTACATCCAAGAAAAGTTCTTTCTAACAAGAATTGCATTGACTCATACACTGTATGAGATTATATCACCAAATCCGCATAATCTGTCATGAGCTAATGAGACACAAATGTCTAAAGGGGGTGGCGGGTGGAGGAGTCCTTTGGCTGGTGGCCCAGTCTATGATATAGAAAAGTCCTGGGGTCCACCACTTTGAAACTCTTTGGGTGCATGATTTAGAAGGGGGAGACTCAGGTCTGCTAATATTTTTCTTTTAACTCATTTACTGAACTTTTTTAGTGGCACTGAGGACCAGCAGCATGCTGCTTGCTTAATTTGCCTCTGAATGTATTCACTGAGATCTGGGGAAGAATCAATCTGATAATAAAGTACAAAAAACCAGGAAAACTAGATAGCATCAGTTTTAATGTTTGGTTTTTGTTGGTTTTTGTCCAAATAAAGTGGACACTTGCTCTCAAACAAGTCAACAAGACACCAGCAGTAACCAAGTCACTGCACACACTGCTTAGGCAGCCTCCTTGGCACCAAAAAAGTATCTGCCAGTTAAAACAAGTCTAATGACTTAACACCACAAACCCAAGCTACACTTGAACTGATGACACACAGATGTTGAAGCTGCAATCTGACCTCCATGTACTGAGTGTCAGTTTCCCTGTCCTCAGACTTACTTCTTTTCATACTTGCTAAAATCAGTCAACAAGACATTTTGAGAGAGACTTGGCCAGCCTCATGTTCCATGGTTGCAGGGGATCTGACAGCCTTTTGGACTAATTAATATAATGCAGGGTGCTTAATACACCCAGATTCCTGGTGAAAATATATGCCAATAATTGTACCGCAATAATTAGGTTCCTAAAAATTAGATGTGCTGAAAGCCAGTGCATCAAATGGGGGACTTATTTTTCTTCTCAGTATTTCCTGGTGGCCACCCTGAGGACAATCAGCTAGCCAAGGGACAACCACAGGTAGCTGCTTTGCTCTGAATCTGAATCACTTATATATGTGTAAAATAAGAACCACAGATATCTGAACATAGCCACAGGTGATTTCATATTCATGTAAGTAAGGACATCAGAAAACTAATGGTGTAGAAGACCTGGATAACCAAACACAGTTGGAACTGGTCCAAGGACATAGGAAGGGAGAAGCATACAGTCTATCACAAAAATAACCAGAATCTTCCCACTCAGAGTGTCTCATCTTAGAACAAGGCATTGACAAACCTCAATTTTTTTAAAAAATATATTTTTATTAGAGATAACATAACTTTATAGACACCCACTATCTTGGAAAAGGGTATTAATGAAGCCTGGGCCATCCATTATAGCTGTAGTTATATTACTACCTTTCTCCCCGTTGTTGTCTTCTCCACCAACCACAGCAGATGAATGATATTAATATTTCTCCATGGATTTAAACTTTTTCCAGTCCTTAGTCTTCTCCCCCCTCCCATCTTGCCTGTTATAATTTTCATCTATTATACTTCTATTTTTCTTTTCCCCTCTGACATTACTGTATTCAATCATTCTTCTCATCTCTACAGTTTCTCCAAATAAGTTTGCAAATGACCAGAGGAGGAACTTGTATTTGTTTATATTGGCACAACAAGTCATAGAAATACATTTTTTTTATAATCTTAGCCTCAATAGAATGAGTCAAACTATAATAGTCATGCAGAGTTTTCAACCTGGAATTTATTTTTTTTTTTAGGAAGCCAAGAACATTTTAGCCTAAAGCACACACTACAGAGATCAAATAATTCTTCTGGAAGCTATTTAGCTTTTTTCCTTTTTTATTAGCCTTATAACAGGACAATAGTTTTCTGTATTTCCCATGGCATAAAAGTAATTATATACGCAGTAAATAAAAATTTTCATCAGAAAAATATTTTCTATCAAGCAAAAAAAGAGCACAATAAATGCAAACACTGAACCATATTTGTAATGCCTGTGTGTTTCTTTGGGTCTCTCTTAATTTTCTCTTTTTTTTTTTTTTTAATATATAAAGCCAGTTTCTTCTACTTATGCATAAAATCCTGAATAATGGGGATAAGGTATTGCTGTAATAGTAATTGCACCACTTCTTTCTGCACAAAGAGGTTCTGCAGTAGTGTCTGATCAGTCTGTGATAACAACAAATTGTAACTCCCATCTCAGTTTTTGGAACAGCTTATGTGACAAAGATATATGTTCCATGACCATAGGCAGACACAGCTGAAAACAGTATCTGACTATTAACATCAGTTGAGCTTGTTTTTATTTAAAAGCTAAAGATACGACAATGTTTGCACTCGTTTTTTTGGGAGGGTAGAAGATCTGGGACATTTAAGCTCTGAAGGAAGTTTAGAACCATATTGTGTCAGCCCTCTATCTTCCTAGTTTTGCTTTGCTCTGTGTCAATAGTAGAGCTCCTAGAGAAAGATCTTCCTTCAAGTACACATTATCAATAAAAATTTTTCAGACTGTTTTTAATTTTTTTTCTGTCAGAGTTTGCTCTCTAGAGAAGTAAAGGGTTTGCTTGAAGTGGGGGGAAAAAGAAAAAAAAAGAGAGAAAAAAAGAAGACAGAAATATCTTCTATAAGTTCTAGGGGAAAATAATTTTAAATATCTCAATAAAATGGGCTAATTTATGCATGACTCCTCTCTTCAAGAGCTCATTTTCATCTAAAAATATTTCAAGAGACGTTTCCTGCTTAGATCTAATTACTGAAGGAAAAAATTATGAACATTTTTATACTACAGATCATGACACGCTGTAGAGTTTAATGGATGGTTCTTCTGTGCAAGTTTTTGAGTAACATTGTTGATTTTAAAATCATTGCTTTACTATTTACTGTGGCTGGAAAAATACTGTGGAGAAAAATTTCTCCATCAGTCTTGCATGGTCATATGACCTTAATTCACCCCAAGTTAAGTCCTAATGGAGTGAATGCATTGTGCACATGATATGTATTAGCAAGTTATACTGTAGATTATGGAAGAATTTTAAGCCAAGTGTGGCTTTTCTCTTCCCTCTCCTTTGTTTGCTGGCACCTTTGTAGTTTAGGATTTTCCTGTGTTAAATAAGGCTGCTGGTTACCTCCCTTTCTGCCAACAGCCTAAGCACAAGGGATCTTTGCCCACAAAATCCCATGGCAGTCCCACGGATATCTCAGTAAGTAGCATGCTTCTAGATTGTCTTCAGATGTAAAAATTCCCAGATCTGCTTCCACCCCAGTAAAAAGCAGTACAGCTTCCTTTATATTATTGGCTCTTTATCTAAAACAATCCTGTGGTAATGATCCAGATGTTTGTTTTGATTTTACCTTGTTTTCTGTTGTGATGTTTGCTATCATGGAAATCACACGATTCAGAATCTGCAGAAGAGAAAGGGAATCTGTGTCAATCTCAATTTCTTTTTGTCTCAATTTGGTTTGTAGCCTTCTCACATTTGATTGTGTCATTAACAGCACAAGTAAAATCGCAGGAACCAAACAGATTACCAGGTTGAATTAGGAGATAAGCCTGAATAAAACAGCACAGAGAATATATGTTGATATAGTAAAGACATTAAAAATTATCTTTCATTTCTATTACAGCAAAGCTGAGATATCACTACACTAGATTTTTTTTCCTAATCCCCGCAGTTTTTACATGTGTAATAAATTAATTGTCAAAGTACCTTGAGTGATGGCTTCATGTAAATTTTTTCTGGAGGGAGGGGAGCTGTTTTGCACAAAATGCTTAACCTATTCAACCTACTTAGTGAGGCTGAGATGATGCAATCTATCCTCAAATCTGTCACAACCATAGCTGTAGTCATTTAAAATAACCAATCCAATCATCCAGCTCTTGATTGTTTGATGTTCTTTCTGGCTTTACACTTTTGATTAAGAGGCTCAGCAAAGAGGTGAAGTTGCAGAATAGCAAAGGGTTCCTTGACCTAAAGAACTTGAAGTCAGCAGGTCACATATAGTGACTGTGATTTATTGAACAATAAACACAGCCTCTTTCTTTCCTCACTGATCTATTTTTGCAGGCAACATATTCTTGTTCAGAGGACACATGCAGTGAACTTTCAGAAAAATTATTCAGCTTCAATGTAAAATAAAATGTACCTGTGATTCTGCCTAACTATAATCATGTATTATAATAGATTCATCATCAGAAATTAAATAAACTAATAATAATCGTCCATGCTACTGAAGAATGCAATTATTCTGTTCTAAAACAAAGAAAACCACTAGATCTCATTATATTAAAAATAAAACTTCAACAACAAATCTACTCTGGAGAGAATAATTTTAAATTTTGGTCAGAGAATAAAGAACATTTTTTTGCATATATTTTTTGTTTAGGTCCTGTGCCTAGTACAAAACCAGGGATTTGCAATGAGAAAAGAGAAACGTGCTGTTTGAAGTGGGGTTTTTTTTGTGGGGGCATTAAAAAGAAAATAAAGGAAAGGAGGGAGAAACGCAACAGGAAAAAATCCTAATAGCATGCATCGTTTAATTTGTAATGATTTTAAGAGATGGCTTAAGCTAATCACAAATAACCAAAGATCTAGGCCAGATTTAAGCCATGATTGTTTTATTATTTTTTGCCTATCATGTTTTTCTTAGTAAGTGTCTCTAGTAGTCAGTAAGTAATCTTACTTATCTGTGAAACTCATGGATGTCACACTCTCTTCCTTGTATATATACAGGTACACATGCAGGCATTCACCCTCATTCTCCCTCTCTCTAATCTTTATTATTTCTTTCTTCTTTAAAGATTCAGACTTTTCAGAACTGAAAAGAAAATGCAAAGGTAAGGGAATAAAGATATTAAGTTGAGATCTTGTAAAAACAAGAAAAAAAATTCTACCAGGAGATCTTACTGCCTAACTTTAATAACCTTAACTAGAACATGTATATGTCGCACATAAATTTTTCATTAAATTTACTTTTGAAATAAGCATTTAATTTGTTTCTGACTTCACAAAACCACATTTTGCCATGCATTAAACCAAGGTAATCTTCCATATGATAGGTCATCTGACTATTCTTACACACAGTAGTACTTGGGACTTTTTGACAATCATTACCCTGCATTTAAAATTAAATGCACCATAAAGAAATTAAAAATAAGCTTATTTTAGCCGAAGTCTTTCCAAATGAGATGGATGACTGCTATTCTGCTCCAAGAGATTTCATCCAGCATACCCTGCCTTGGAGAGGGCGATTGCACCCTCATTGTTCAGCTGCCCCACTCTGGGGACTCTGCGAGCCCTGTGCAACCTCTGATCTCTAATAGGGTGAAAACCTGAATGTGAAACTTGCAGAGCAATTAAAAGCCCAAGAAGAGGAAGACCACATTTTGTATTGCATCACAAACTTAACCATGATCAAAAAGTATGTATATATAAAAAGATAAACAAAGAATGTCTTCAAATATCAATTGTCTAATAAAGACAATGATGTTTTCAGCAAGGAACTTCAGGGTTAGAAGCTCAAGCTTTGTGTTTACTTGTTTGCTTGCAATGGAGTTTTAAATGAGTACAGCCTGATGTGGAAAGCCAGTAACCCAGGGGCTGGCACCACATTTTGTCCAGGGGCTTTTTTTTAATGCTCCCACACATGTCACTATAGATCTGCAGTGCCTGAGAGGAAAGGTACCCAACACCAGTTCTGGGACCATTTATGTGACATAATTTATGTTTTTAACGCTCTTCCATGGTACCCCTGTGTTTCCAAATGCTTAAAGCTACTAGAAATAAATGATTTCTTTCCACTACAGCTCAAAGTGCCAGAAGGCAGGAGAAATTTAAACACAACTAAGATCAACATTGTGAGTTTACTTGGCCTCCACATCTAGCAACACAGTCATAAATTTCTTAGGCTTTTTATTTGAGAATTTAAAAGGCCTTTTAGATTCAGCAAGTTTTCTATAACAATGTTTCTCTATACGGCTTGTAATGTAGGAAATCCCAAGGCTTGCATTGGCATTGTATTTGATCAGAGGGATCACTATGTGGCCAACTACTTTCCCATTCAAGTGCTGCTCCACTCTTGACCACTTCAATGGTGGCAACATCAAACTATCAAAAGCAACAAGGAATGGTGTAATTTCAGTTCCCAATCTGCTTCTTTCAGGTATTGTTCATGCTAAGTAGAAATAGTTTCTTTGTTTAAACATCAGAGTTTTTGTCCTCGGAACTACTTTCATATGGTGCCCCTGTTGGGTACAGACATGTCTAAGAGCCTTATGACTGACTTTGCAGTACTTAAAAACCCAGCGTACTCTAGAACAGGGACACTGTCATTGACAGGAAAGAAGTGGGCATCATTTTTGGTAGGGCCTCTTGATGTGATGAGGATTATGAAAGATTCATGTCACGCTGATGGTGGCAAACACTGACTTGTACCTGTGTCAGTGAAGCACATAGCCACCCAAACACTGATGGTTACTTTGCAGTCACTGAACTGCAAATCAATGCAAGCTCAATTGCTGCACATCATATAACCAGAGATGTTGTTTTGCGGTGTCTGTGGTAACAGGCAGTTTTTGGAAGGCCAGTAACCCTAGTTCAGTTCTATCAAAGAGCCCTTTATTATCGTAAATCCATGCAAGTTCCTTTATCCCCAGTTGGACTACATTTTCCTCCTTAAAAAAGATTCTGTTGTTGAAGTTAGTGAAGTGTTTCTCCCAATTTGTGTGTTAAGCAATATAGAAAGTACTTCTCAAAGGGTCCACTATTGTTTGCTCTTGAGTGACTTAGCCCCCCAAGGAAAGACAATGTCAGGTTTTTGGGCAGCATGAAGATTGCCTCAACAGTACTGTCAAAACTTATGACAGTAATGATTCTTTCCTCCTGCCCTGGAGAAGGGGAAAGATATTCCAAATATAGATCAACCTTATGCCACTGAAAGTTTATAACTGCCTTAGATAATGTTACCTCAATTTCTGCTGGTCTACTGCTGTAAAGGTCACAATTCTTGAGCTACTAGATCAGCATCACCTTGTTGCCTAAGAAATAGAGAAGTTTTTAAAAATTCCTGAAATCCTTTGTGCACCCCCTTTCCTCAGCCCCCTGCTCATTTACTGAAGTACAAGAAAACTGAGCCTTGGGGCTATTTTTTGTGAACACATCCCCAGGCTTCCTAAGGCCCAAGGTGCAATGAAAAGGTTCAAACAACAGATACAGGAAAGCACAAAGATCATCCACCAGCATCCATTAATTTTGTTCACCCCAATGGCATTGACTTCACTCTCAGCTTCATGAGTCATCATTTATGATCTCAGTAATTTACTGCAGTGGGCATCAGATATACCACAAAATCAATGAAAATGAAGGCAAATTCAGAACTAAGATCAGGACCTGTAAGTCACTAATGTTCGAAAATGATGGAGTAAGAATTATTGCATGGATTCCTATCGGCCTCAACTGTCCATGGTATAACTTGCCTGAGTGCGGCATGCACAGATTCTTTATTGTACAGGAATCAAGCTGCAGTCACTGCTGAACCACCTGGCCTCCTTAGCACTTAAAGATGTACTGCAAATCAATTATGAAAATAGACTTTAGTCCATATTTATGGGCTGAATGTCCCTACTAGCCAGGCTCTAGGGGACATTCAGTACAGAAATACATTTCAGCTGCTCCTTTAAATAATTAGTTTTCCTCTGTGAAATCCTCTTGATAATGCTTGGTTCCCAGCAGATATGTCTGAATACATCATCCTGTGGTACTGCAAGTACAACAAATTGCAGAGTAATACTGGTGGCACTTAAATGTCTTCTACTCATGAAAAGTGTGACCAGAAAACAAAATTTCATTGTGCAAAGAAGGCACACACTATCTCTATTGGATAATTTTACTTGTCATTCCATAAGGCTATTCTCAAAAGACCTAATTCACTGCATGTATTTCTTTTTCAGATACACTTAGCAGAATAAAGAAGATATTCTTCATAAATATTATGTTAGAATAATTTGCAAATATTTTTTAGAGCAAAGAAGTGATCAGATTAGGCAAGTTTTGGATATGGTATAAGAAATGGAAATTCACCAGCCATGAGGCCAAGGAACAGTATAGCTGCATCATTACAGTAGTGTTTATCCTTGCCAGGAAAGCTGTTCCCAAATAACCCTACTCCTTAATGAGGTTACTTAGGAAGACAGAAGCAAAGGAATTAATTGAGAAGATATTTCCTAGAATTTTACGGTTTCTTCTGCTGCCAGAACAGAACAAAGCATGTTCAAATTCTATCCACAGTATGAAAGACTGGTCAGCCACTCTCTCCTCCTAATGCCAAGACCCACCTGGGGACCTCCTCATAGAACAGAACATGCCAGGAAAGAGGGTGTGGGAATGATGGTGAATCAGGTGCAGAATAGATGCTTGTTTCAGAAAGAAAGAAATGGGAAACAGATTAAGAAACAGAAATGGAAACAGCTTAAAGAACGCCTTTGAAAGGTGTAGGCAGTGGGTTGGAAGAAAGCTCTTCCATAGGTGAAAAGAGTGTACTGTTAGGAAATAATTTAAAAGATAATATGATGGAAGAAAATGTCTTAAAATCCAGTTCAAAGCCTTATTTAACTTAATAAAGCTTAAAATAGCCCTTCAGATTGTGTCAGGGAGAGGTGCACTGCATGGCACATGCCACAGTTTTACCTCCATTTTTGATCTGGATCAAAGATGTGGCTGGAGTGTGCAGAGGCAGAAAACCCAAAAGAGGGGGCTGAAGTAGGGAAAAAGGGTCCAAAAATTTCTGGACCCCACTGCATTTCAGAGTCAGATGGGACATCTCTCATGGGAACTGGGCACTGTTAAAATATCTCCCAGGTTATATTGAGCCTTATCATTGGAAGGGCTTTGTTGGTTCTTCCCCTGCAATGACAGAGTATATTAAGGAAAACAAATTTCAAATCAAAAGCAATAAAAGCACATTACTTTAGGAAACAACCTCTTTTCTCTTTAGTAATTTGGATGCCAGATCTGTTACAGAAACTAATTAGATCCTTAAACCTGTTTTATTCTAAATAAAATTAAAAAAATTAGAAAACAGGAAAATACTGAAAAGCAAATCCAGAGTCAGTTATCAAAGGACAGAGGACAGAAGGAACTTTTGTCAGCTGTCAATTTCTCTTGCGGTTCCTCTTTCATGAACAAGGTTAATTCCACTGACTTCATTGAGATTTTATGCTCTCAGAGTTATGCTGCTGCATTCATTTGTCTGTAAGACAATAACATTTCCTGACTCAGGGCCTTCAGTCCACCTTATTGAAAGACATCAACATGATTCACAAAGTCATTGTGATAACCCCAACAGCAAAATTACGTTGGTTCATAATGCCACAGAACTCTAAGGGATGCTTCGATTTATATCCTGTGCCCTAACTGTAAGATCTCTGTCCAATATTTTGAGATTTTCAGAGGATTTTCTAAGGGAAAACAGGCATTTGGCAAAATCACAGTGAAAATTATCCTTTTGCCTTCATTGAAGGCTACTTTTCATAGGAATTAGCTTGCTGCAGAAACAAAGAAAAAATAGAGAAAAGCACTCCTTGAATATTTTTCTTCCAAGATCTGATTAAAAAAAAAAAGATAAAAGGGAGTGGAAACAAATTATAATCAATATGTTTCATTTTGCACTGCAGAAAGGAAAATGACTGTTAAGAGCCTATGCCTAACCTTAAGCAATACCAGATGTGGTACAGAGAGAAGTATTAACTACTACTCACAGTTTGGGGTTTCTTTCAAGACAGTTAAGAACAGGTAAATTTGATGGGTGAAAGTGTTATGCCAGAAGGAGCCAGTTAATGAAGCAGAGTCAGACCTGTCAAAAAACAAATACAATATGGGGCTCATGCAATTTGTAAAGCATTATGTCAAACCTTGGACTGGCAATTTGAAACAAGATAAAAGTAGAGGTTGTTTTTCTCAGTTTTAATCCAGCAAAAGGGAAGTTTAATACAATGCTGTGAGGATATGATATAATCACCTTTTCAGCCCCAATCAGACCAGCAGTGTTCTGTTCTGTGACCCATCCATTTGCCAGTAATGATGCAGAGCGCTGCGCCTACAAACTCCACATGGTGTGAAAAGGAGCCAGAAAAAATGCAGTGCAACCAGGCTCCCTAAGGGATTTTTACCACCTACAGCCCCCTTTTCTGGGTAAGCACTGTGGGAGCTTTCCTGAAGTGCATTCCCATGTGACCTAGAAGCAATCAAGACAGAAGGATCTGCAGGCATTTTGAAGGTTCTTTTAAGTGTTTTGGTTCTTTGGGGGTTTTTCTTCCCCGCCCCCACCACTTTATGGGAGGTGAAAGATGTAGCTGTGTTAAAGTTGTAATTGTGGTTTGGACACTGGTCATGTGTGATTCAATATTCTGAAGGACTGGAGAGTGCTACTACAGTGCAAATACTAAATTACAGCCTCTACTGTGATGCATTATTCACATGTCATGCAGTGAATAGTCCTTCATTCTCACCCAGGTGGAAATCAGCTCAGACAGTGGTTAACAGATTCTTCAGATCTGTCTGAAGCATGGGTTATCACAAAAATAAACAGCCATGCAAATCTTCTCCCATACCAAGGCACAGAGAGAGTTTCTAGACAACTGCATAAATTCTAGTGTGTATTCATCCAGACAAAATAAAACAGCAACAACCAAAAATAAAAATCCAAATCAAGCCCTTCTCTTAAATAGCAGACTTCTCTGGACAAACTTTCTCCTTTTCACTAGTTCTAGATTGTGTTATGAAGTCTACAAAAACAGACTGTAGGGAATGATCCTTCACAGACAGGCAGCCAAGCTAAATGAGGAAAGGTTTTTGCCAGCTGTAATTTTTCTGATCTGTGATCTGTGCAGTATATTCTAAAAAGCCAAAAATATCCACATACTCTCAGAGGATAGGTCAGATCTAGATGGAAGGCCAAGAAAACTCCAAAAATTTCAACTTCAGAGCTAGTCAAAATACGAGAGTTCAAGTTTACTAGATCTCCAGTTTTAACATTCAATTTCTTCAAAACCCCTGTCCGTAGCCCTCTCATCTTTTCTTCTCTCCCATCCTGAGTGAAACACTGCAACTCCCACTGCTTTTAACAAATGGCAACCAAAATCAGGAAAACCTCTAACAGTGGCTGGGCATAGAACGGGATGTAAAACTGCACAATAATGCAAAATTAGAGTAACTCAAATATGGCTGGAAAACAGCTTGTAAAACTTGCTAAATGACCTTCTGTAGGACAGAAGTCAGTGAGCACTTCTGTTCCACTCCCAGGGCTTTACTCAGCCTTACTGGTGGTACAGCCTCAGAGACCTGCACCAACTGTGGACTTGGCTGTACATGCAAAATCTTTTAAAGGCTCCTCTCATTTTTCCTCTGTAATTTAAAAAATGCACCCCAGTGCATTTTAATACTGTTGCAGTAGGTCAGCAGCCCAGCAAAACATACAGAATCCTACTAAATGTAATGAATTGGAGTCATCATTCCCTTCATATATATTTGTGACAGGCCTGTATTTGTGTGGTCCTGCTTCTAGTCAGAGGAAAGTACTAAATAATTCCTGTGTATTCACATAATTTCACCACTGCCAGAGCTTGTTTACCCACTGACCACTCCCAGCGTGTTACGTAGGTTGTATTTCTTTCAAAAGGTTCATTTCCTATCTTTTACCTCATGTCTACATTTGAGAAGTGATTATTCTAAATCATGTCACTGAAGTTGTTATCATCCTCCCAAATTTTATTTTAAAAAATTTGGAGGTCTTTATACAGGAAATCATATCTACACGCTATTCAAGATATTCAGCCTGAATCCTGTGGTCCTCATTCAATCTTTATCCTGGCACAGCTTTTACTGAGGTCAATGGGCTTATAGCCTGAATAAAGACTGAAAGCTGTGAGATGGGGCCCACTGGGCAAAATTACTAGAGATGGACAAATTAGTTTGGATAGACTAGCATTGAAAAAAAATATATGCTCAAATCCTAGACTGAGCTGAAGCCAGTCCTTTGCATTTAGCTATGTGTATAATTTTTGTGACTATTCATATTCACAGCTTGGGTCCCTACATCCTGGCCTCCAGAATGTGTGAATTGCTACAGCCATCCTTTCTTCCCAGCATGGAGGCCCCATCGCAGGAGAAGGCTTCCTCCCCTCAGGAGTTCAGCTCAGTAGACAGGCAGCTCCAGGGCATGAACAAGGCAGCCCTTACTGCAGGGTTTTGGGTTGGTCTTCTCCCTGCAAAAATGTTGTTTTAGAGAGCCTTAAAAAAACAACTGCCTGGATTCCTACTAAAGAGTGATTGAAGTACACCTCTCTTGACATGGCCGCTGTGCTTGCTTCCCTTCCACATTCACATGGTTCTGCCACACCCCTAGAGATTCCAAGACTGTCTTGGGAGGTCTCTTCATGCCTCTGCAGCTTGCAGCCTGAAGCAGGAAATTTGCTTTCTTCCAGGCCAGGCACGGGAGGGAGCTCTTCACAGCCAGGGCACAGGAGAGTCCTGTTGAAGCACCACCAGGTTGCGCCAGTGTCAGGCATCAAGAGATTTTTACTGGCTAAAGCAGCATGCACACACTGCTTTGTCTTTCATGGTTGTCATTTTTCTATTGAAGAGGACATGCCTCTGCCTGCACACACTTGTCTTAACTTAGAATGGAGGGTTGAACCCTAAAGCCTTTATTCACGTACTCACCTTTGCACCCAGGAGTGGAGGTGAAACTACAAAATTCTGCTGCTGATAGGACCTCCAAGACGGCCAGAGATCTCTTCACAAAAAACTAGAAAATTCAGATGAAGTCTGGTTGCTGTGAAAAGTCTATTTTGTGACCAAAATGTTTGGACAGGGTATAGCAAAACATCAGACCTGTGAATATTTTGAAAATCAGTATACACCGTGGCCTGACTTTTGCCATTTTACTAAATGTTACACTACTCCATCTGTGGACTCTGTGGACAAAGATAGCCAGGGTTAATTTTCATGCTCTCTTGGTGGTGTGAAAGAGCATCAGATAATTTATGTAATTTCTAGTTGGAAAACTTTCTTTAAAAGTCTGATTTTGTGGTTGAGTGACTGGAAAACATTCATTAGTATTTTTGAAAATATTGGAGACAAGTACCATAAGGTTGATTTTCAGATATTACAGATCTCTGGTGATAAAATTTAAAAATAAATAATGAAACATCTCCTCCAGATTATTTAAACTGCAAAGGCAAAGGTACCTGCTATATATTAACACTGTCAGCCACCTAGGCATTACAGTGGATTTTTAATGTGTTTCATCAAAACACTTAAAGGCACTTTTTAAAATATATGACCCACTAAATAAAAAAACATAGGACGTAATCTTCAAGGCACACTGATTAATGCAAAATTGACTTGAGCAAATGCAGCTTATGGCCATAGTCCAGGAAGCTCTCTTCATGCTAAAGAGTTTCATACAATAGTTTTCCATTTTCAAAATCACATCAATTTTTACTTACAACATTTTGAAAACGGGTACAGCAACTTTCAATCAACTGTCCAGCAATAATTTAAAGTCCCTTACTATTAAATTGCAAAAGTTTGAGTCATGGGAATAGGACAATGGTGTAGAGAACTGATTTCCTGGCTGTCACCAACCCAGGGCTGTCAACTGCTGTGCAGTATTGCCTGTACAGACTAGAGAAGGAGCAAACCAAATTATTCACTGTGGATAAATTACGTGATTAATTTTTCTCTTTTCTTTCTTTTTTTCCTGTGTTTCTGATTTCTTCAGATATTCTCATGACAGATAGACAAAAATATTTATGCTGTCAAAACTCGTAGTAGGATTTGTGCTGAAATACCCATGTGTCAACAAATGCTAAATGAGTATATTACAGTAATCAAATCATATGAAAGGCTCTCTGCTTTACCTATGCAGCACCACCATGGGGAAATAGCTGTAATTCTTTTCTGTCATTATTTCCTGTAGTAATATTTGATTGTCAACAATTAAAAGCAGACACTCTACTGCTGGGTATAATGCAAGCAGGCATAAACACTGCCTTTCTCCCAAAATAAAGACTTCAGTTTAAAAAAAACCTTAACCACCATGCAAACACTGGGAAAACATAGCTAAATATTTCCTGAATACTGCCCTCACGCAATAAGGAAGCCACAATCAGGGTGCATGCACCCTGCGCCCAGTGCTGGGGCTTCAGGGCTGCTTGTGAAAACACCAGCAGCTCTGCAGGCTGCAGCGTGAGGCTCAGCCAGGGGTGACAACTGGACAACTGTCTTCTAATTTCCACCTGTGAAGGGAAAATTAACTGAAATGGAAAAACACAGCACCTACTCTGTGTATTGGCTGGAATGTCTTGTGATGATACTGGCACAAGCACTTCACAGAAAGAATGTTTTTCTTGCAAAGACAGTGAGAAGGTCATTCAGTGTGTGCCATTCTCACGATGTTTTTTCAAGAAGCCTTAAAAATGGTAAAGCAGTTGGTATTGCCATATTTCTCCCCACCTAATCTTGTGTTCTTCCTCATCTTTGGGTGATGCAGAGGACTGAAGATGTCTGTCAGCTTCTAAGAGGTCATGGCTGCCTGGTGATCTCCAGGTAGAAATCAGAGATAGGCAACATGGAGGCGTTATTTGAGGCACCTCACCCATAAGTGGATCAAAAAACATTAAAGGTCTCATGAAAGCACTCACCACAGAGAAAGAAAAGAAAAACAGGAAATGAAAAGAGAAGCAGAGAAAATGAAAGTTCACATGAAGTTTTCAGGGTTCCAGCATCAATATTCTTTTTATAAGACAAAAATGTTTGAGAGCTTTTTTTATGAAAAGGAAAGCCTGTTTTATTGACTGATGAAAGCTTTATGATAGCTCTATGATCTGGTCTATAATTTCTAAATTGTTCCTAAATTTTCCCTTCAGAGAGTATCTGATGGCAGCCTGGGGAACTCAGCCTCTAAGGTTAACAACATCCCAGCCACCATCATTCTTCTGAAAGAGGGGTTGTGGCATGAGCACAACTGTGTCTTGCTCATTCAACCTGTACTGAACGCATAACATAGGAAACGATGTGGGCAGTGTGATGTTCCATGTGGCCTTGCCAAACAGAAATGATGCTCCTCTTGGTAAGTGGAATTGCTGCAAGGTTTGGTTTGCCAGCAATCTGTTTCCAGATTGCCATTCCATTGCCAGCAATGCAAGAAAAGAGACTCACATTTTTCTCATGTTTTCTATGAGTGAGGAAAGATGGAAAAAGTTGAGGCCAGGGCAGGTGAACCCTTCTAAAATGAGGTTTGCAATGAGGCTTAAAAATCATACAATCATAAAATATCCCTAGTTGACAGGGATTCATAAGGATCATCAAAATTGAGCTCCTGGCCCTACCTAGGACAACCCCAAGAATCACACACCATGTGACCAAGAATGTTGTCCAAATTCTTCTTGAGCTGAGTCAGGCTGGTGCTGTGACCACTGCCCTGCGGAGCCTGTTCCAGCGCCCAACCACCCTCTGGGTGAAGAACTTTTCCTGATATCTAAACTAAGCCTCCCCTAACACAACTTCAGGCCATTCCCTTGGGTCCTGTCACTGTCACCACAGAGAAGAGCTCAGTGCCTGCCCCTCCTCTTCCTCTCACAAGGAAGCTGTAACTGCAGGAGGTCTCCCCTCAGTCTCCTCTTCTCCAGGCTGAACAGACCAAGTGACCTCAGCCACTCCTCACACGGCTTCACCCCAAGGCCCTTCACCATCCTTGTTACCCTCCTTTGGACCCTCTCTAACAGCTCAATGTCTTTTTTGTGTTGTGGTGCCCAAAACAGCACACAATGCTGAACATGAGGCCACACCAGTGCAGAGCAGAGCAGGACAATCACCCCTTTCAGGAATTTTTCATTAACTACCAGAATAATCTTTGTAATTTTACCAGCAGCTAAAGTGAGTCTGACAAGCCTGTAAGCCCCAGGGTCACCTCTCTTGCTCTTCTAGAAACAGCTAACACACTCCATGACCAAAGCAACATCTATGCAGTTGGGAATAATCAGAGCTGTTATCTTGTGAAATACAATCTGTGGCTATTTTTGAGAATGAAACTGGCTACTTTAAAACTGATGGAAGTATCTTATATGTCAGCAACATGTACATTGGGAGTGTAGCAGCCTACAGGTCTGCCCTGTGTGGGGACCAGGAGAGCTTTGAAACCTAAAGTCTGTAATGAAGAACTTGCCCTCAGTGGGCCAGGCTTTTCAAAAAAACATGCAGTAAGGACATATTATACTCCACAATGATTCACAACTGCCTCTGGTAGTCACTGAAATAGACTGGAAGAACAATCTTGACTATCACAGCCCAAGGAGTGGGTGGGAACCAGGGGTCATTCCATCAAAACCCCTTTCTCAGCTGTGCTGGATCACAAGAACTGAAGACTGGAGTTGAGACAAGAGCTACAAAGCTCCTCTTTGCACGAAACGTTTTGTTTAGATCCCCTCACTGTCCTGATACATGAACAATTCTGAAAAAATGGCATGAGGCTTCTACATGGCTTCAGAAAATGAGAGGGGGAGAGAAGGCAGAGATAGTATATATTTTTTCATTTTCCACTGATAAGTTTCCAGTCCATGGGAAACCATCAGGATATTATTTTGTGCATGTGTGGTGTGAGAATAAAGACATCTTTCTTCACAATGAAAATGCTTTTTTTTTTTTGATATTGGCACAGTAATAGATGTGTCCTCCAATTTACCCCAGTACTGTAATCTTTTCCTCTGGTGATTTGTGTGTTCTTCTGGGTTTTGAACTTATGAAAAACTGGTAACGTTGTGCATATTCTACTCATTATTTTATACAGGGAGGTTAATGAGCGTATGCAACATGATAACTATGGCAGAGGACCTTTGTGGGCAGTTGCCAGCTCAAACACCAGTTGATCCAGACCAAATAAAGTCGTTCTTTAGCATCTTGAATTATATGATGCACTTAGGAAAAAAAAAAACCAAAACATTTCCCTTGCAGAAAGTAGTTTACATAGGGTGTGAGATTTCCAGGAGCAACTGGGGATCCGTAGGGCATGGCTGATGTCTGGGTGCTGAAGTGCAGCCCAGATGAAGACTGAAAACTGCAGAGCAATAGAGCGTTTGGGTCCAAGGCTGCAGCTACAGAGGCTTCCTCCATCTCCACTGAGCAGGGAAGTGGTGGGCTTGTGCTGTGGAAAAAGGTCAGGGCTGTCTTTCTGCCTCCCTGCTGTGCATGCACAGGCTCTGAGCACTGCTTTTGGCTCCTCTGAGTTCAGGGAGGAGAGCAGTTTTCAGCTAGTCAAGAGATTAGTTTTTTACCCCAAGGTCATTATTACCTTTCATCCAATAAACCAGTCTTCATTTCAATGCAGGACTACAAACAAGAATTAAAGACTCTTTGGTGCAGCTTGGCAAGTGCACAGGATGGTTCTTATGCTTAAGATAGCAGTCTTGAAGCTCTCTCTAAACGTGGCTTGGATTGCTGCTGAGACACCCTTATGTTCATTATTTCAATGGGGAAAAATGAGCTGGAAGTAGCTAAACTTATATAATGTTTTTCTTTCCTTCCCCTGCCCCCATTCTCTCCAAACCTTACATTCTTTTGTGTTGTTCAAGTTCCCCAGTGCTTTATATGAGGATTCAGAAGTCTGGTTCTCTGGAAACAATTGTTATGTCAGCTGACATTAACACAGCAAGCACTTTAACTATTTTTCCAACATATCCATCAAGTTCAATGGCCAAAACATTAATTCTCATTAAGCTTCAACAAAGTTTCTCATTTTCCTTTAATTCTGTCACCATACTGCCTCCATGCAAGACTGCTTTACAAATATATGCAGTCATTTAACTAAAAGAACTTATGAAAGCTTTTTCAGTGACTTTATATAAGTCACTGAAAATAAAGCCCATATATTTGTGAGTGTTCTAGGCCATTTATGACACAAATTTGAGCCTCTTCTGTTCTAAGCTTTAAAAAAAGGCATATATGTTTTAAATCAACTGAAATAGTGAAACTATATATTGTTGTTACTAGCTTGGAAACTAGGCATACCCCTCCAGAATTACCAGAAAATATGAAGAAAAAATAAAGATTAACTTAGCTGCTGAAACATGGATCAAAACTTTCTTGTTGCCTACAAGGGCAAGGACTACCCCTAAAGATTCATCAGCTGGCTTCAGAAGCCTTAGTTTTGGTTTTGTGCTCACTGGACAAAAGAAGATGTTCAAGGACAGTGAGCAAGGACATTGTTCATGAGAATACAAAAGATGGAGTGTTACTCTTTTTTTTCAGTCATTATTAAACAGTAATAGATATGTATCTCTTAATAATGAAGATGGGCTACTCTAATGTTTCAGAGCTGTAACTGGGCTGGTCTAAGGCCATAACCTGTATGAAAACCTATCCACTAATAAATAATGGAAACCCACTATAAGATATCATAGTTTCACAGTGGGCAGAGGCTAAAAAAATACTAATAATATCTCAGCTATTAGTATAACAAATGATAAATGTTCCCATTTTAGAACTATAATGCAGTAAATGTATTAAGCAGTGTCTGTGTTTTCTTTTTAAATGAAGCATGCAGCCCCATCCCACTTACCAAACCACGTTTTTACCTTCAAATATCACCCAAAAATGTGTGTAAGAACTATGGCTGGGGAAGAAAGATGCTGTTCTTGCCCCTAGAGAGAAGAATCACGACAGATTAACTCCCATGTCCTTTCTGGGTGTGTTGAAAATTTATAAAATAAATTCCCACCAACATTAAGGGAGGTTAGTGTAGGCAATTGACCTTGTAAATCAAGAATAGAATAGGCCCTATAATGTATAATATTTTGAGGTATTTATCGCCTTGCTGAGGCAGACAGGAATCAAGCATGTAAATCGTTGTAATGGTAACAGTAATTCTACATCCCAGTGCCTGCACACCAGTGAGAGTGTCCCCAGGGCTGCAGGGAGGGTTTTCCCTCTGCACCCCCCCATGCTGCCCCAGCATGGCTCAGACTCAGGGCTGGTGGTCCACAGTGACCAACACAAACAGGACAAAGCTATACCCTGAATTGCATCCTCTTTCTCTTTACTTCAGCAAGTGCATCTCTAATTCCCTATGCCTTTTGATCTTTTCACCAGTTTTCTCCAGATTTCTTCCCAGCTCTGCAGGATTTTCTTTCCTAAGGAGAAGGTATATTTAGGTTATTCTCAGTTCAATCCCATATCATGATAGAAAAATGACATGAGCCATGGCTGCATATATATTCAAAAAATTTCAAAACATTTGAAGTAGGATAAAATAAATAAACCTGAGGCAAATGACATCTTGAAGTCTCCAATTCTTCTAATATATTCCAGAAATGCACATGACTTTAAGAATACATTGCAACCTTCAGATAATTGCTAATGCATGTAAGTGTTTTGCAGGAAAAACGACATTTTGTGTTATCTGCAAAAAGCCCTTTTGAGTAAGAGTCCATATCTCCAGGTATTTCTTTTAAAGGGGAACAGTTTAATAAAAATAACAAAGCTAGAAACCAAGAACATTAACTTTCACTTTGCCTAGCTACATGCTAGTACTCTTGCTGTAATTATAACACAGAGGTCATTCCAAAGGAATTACCAGCCTTCAAATGATATGAGACAATTATTCTCCAGGGAGTCGGACAAATTCGTAAGACAAATACAGTTGAAATTTCAGACATCAATCTCTTTTTTAACATAGCATGGGAACAAGGGAGCTGTGAAATGTAATTTTACCCTAAGGCCCAACAAATGATCGCATTAAAATGATTTAAAAAAAAGACTTCACATCTATTATACCTCAGAAGTGAATGTAGTGTTAGATTTTTCTAAGGCTTCCTGTGAATAACAGTATTTAATAGAATCAGTAAAGAGCCCTTTACAGATGCCTGTGTTTCTGGCTGGTGGGGCTGTAGCAGGAGGCAGCCCCACATGCTGTGGCACGACATGGGGAGCAGTGTGATGCCACCAGCCTGCTCCCACTCCCCAGACACCCCCGGCTGTGGGGACCACGCTGGGCCCTGCCACACCACCTCTCCACTGACACCTACAGCTTGGGGTCGCTCTGCACAAGAGGGGATCCCCCAAGGCAGCTCTTTTTGTCCTGCCCAAATGTTCCCCAAACAGGAGGAAGCTGAGCTGGCCTCATGCGCGCCTGTGGCAAGAAGCTGTGCTGGATGGGAGCCTCATTTCCCTGATACTGACAACCACAAGGGGAAATTTATAGGGAAAAGTATTTACAGCCATCTCAAAAGCACCTTGAAGAGCTTTCAGTGATCACCCATTGTGAACCCCAAGGACACCCTCTAAAGGCGTGCATTGCCTGGGAGTGCAGGAGGGTTGATAGAAACCCAAAAGACGGCAGCTGTGGATCCACTGCTTTTTTATACTTCAGTTAACCAGATTTACATCACTTCCTGTGAGCTTGGTTTGTCTGGAACCCTGTATGGCTTGAGCCCATCTGGAAGATAAATCTGGGACTGGTACCACTTCTAATATTCATGCGCAGAAAGCAGCAAACCCTTCTGTTCCTGCTTGTGTGGAGTCTCTCGAGCTCTCTTCCGCATTTGCACAGGGCTGGTCGTACCAGCATGGATTTGAGGGCTGCTTGTGTGAGCTGGGCAGGATTTAGCCCAGTGTGTGTGCCACAGCCAAAGTGTTGAAGTGGAAAATGGATATTAAGGAACTGCTCTTTGGCTAGGGTTTGATTTACAGAAACCTATAACAGTCTCATTCTTCAGATAAGTGCATTTCTCCAACTGCTATTACTCAAGAAAACAGGCTCCTTAGAAATCTTTACAGCCGACACATTGCAATGTGACCTTGCACAACTTGGCAGTGAAACTCTGCATGTTTTTATTGTATTTAAATAGCACCATTAGTTTTATTCCTATGAGGAAGTTAAAGTTTAGCTTCAGTGACATTCTGGCACTGCACATGCACTGAGTCTGTGTGTGCCCCTGTAGGGGCAGGGTTTTCGAGGAGCAGAGGAAAGAAGGGGTGTGCGAGGAAGAGTGCATAAGTTTGTGCACACACAAACGTGCATAAGTTTTTTCTAAGGATGTATCCTGTCCCTGTGACACTATGGTCAACAGCTGCCTGAATTATCCTATTAGGCACAGCCTCTGCAAATATTTGTGAAAGAATGCTTCTCAAATGGAAGCTGACAAATTAATGAGAAACGCAGGCGTGTCCTGGATTAAATGAGTGCAAAAGTAGAGCAGCACCTGTCTGTTTGATGAGGATGGTTGACAGAAGAGCTGTGCTGAGCTTCTGTGGTATTTAGGGTGAGGAAAATGATCAAAACTCTACATTTCCATTTACCAGACCCAAACATTTCATTCTACTCCCCCAACAGTTTTCTAAGGTAAACTTTCCTAAGAGATATGGTGAATTGTAAGGAAAAAATTAGAACACTGGTACGACGAGTGATAGACATCTCAAAGCTGCCATATGATGTCTCACCAGCAAACACTTAGTCCACCTTATTGTGGGAACACTTCAAGTGTCTAGGCAAGTTCCCAGAAGAATACGAAGTTATGAGTCCCTTATGCTACATAGTTTCCTAAGTTAGCTTTAAACTAACCGGGTATTGTATTATTAGTCAGGCAAAAATCAAGGGAGTAACACATGCCAGTAAAAAGAAAATCCAGAAATGCATGTACATATTTCATACATACATATATCTTACCACATGACACAGGTGGCAAATCTTTCATCGTTTGCCTCCTGTCTGTGTTTTATTTTGAGGGCACAGAAAGTCCAGTGTCCTGCCAGTACACCCAGTAGCCTTCAGAGCTGGGAACAAAGAGTTCACGAGACCTTTTGTGGTCCTTGAGAAGGACCAAATGAAAAGTGAATGTCACTGTATGGCAACAGCAGAGCACATGGATACACAAGAGGTATCACACAAGGCCCACAGATGATAAAACAAAATTGTGTGAAGATTTCTTTGTAGTAAATCCAAAACTAAGTTAGTTAATCTCAACAGGTTCTCTTGCTTGTGACAAGTAAACTGCAAGATCTAAATAAAAAACTGTGGTGCCTCCTCACTGCTGATCAGGAGGAATATAGATGACATCATTACTTTTTACTCTTCACATTTTTATCTGATTCCTAAAGTATGTCTCCATTGCACACTCTCATTTGTTTCCATCACCTTTTGCTCTATTCACATCAAATACTTGTTTGCTGTGAGAGGGACTGGGAAAGGGGAATTACCTGAAACACCATTCTTACAACAGTCAGAGCCATATATGCCCATAAGGACTCCAGAATTCAATAGAAAGCAAAGCAGTTTAAATGAACAGATTTTATTATTTATTCTTATAGAAAATGAGGAAAAACTGAAAAAAAAAAAAGATTGAAAGACTGATTTCATTGTAAACCAGTACAAACAGATTCAAAAACTGCTGTACTTGGATCGAGGGTGTATCTAAACCATAGTCAACCCTACAGTTTAATTTTCAAAACTTGGCTTTTAACATTGGAGGCATGAGATCAAGCCAAGATACACTGCCAATAAAAGGCTGGAGCTCAAAGCCAGTGTTGAATTACAGAGCCCAGAAGGTTTACGGAAGTGTTTAGTGAAAATTGTTTGCAAATGGGTTTAGAAAAATTTTCTCCCTCCTGCTGGCTGTTTCAGGATCTGACCCTCTCAGACTTACTGAAGAATTCTCTTCCCATCAACCTGGCAGGGATACATAGGATTTACATGTGGGCAGGCAGGATGCTTAGTGCCTAAACCCATGTCCTCAGATTAAGCTAGAGAATGTTTCTGGAAGATATGGTCAAGTCAAAGCAAGTATTCTGCAGGCAAAGGGACCACTGGGCCCTATCCAAGTACAGCTAGATTAAATAGAAAGCCCCCTGATAAACAAAAATGAGGTTGCATGATCTAATGGTCCCTTCTGAACTGAAATGTTCAGCCAAGACTGGAGTATTTAGGACTTTTTTTCCCATTTATCAGATGCATTGTTAATTGGAATAGTTCTACAAGGCATAGGAATAAACTATGAACACAGAATTTTGCCCTGAGCAAAAAATATTTGTATTTGATTTCACAACTTTGTTTTTGTACCTGATATCCATTAAAAAAAATCATGGGGCCTGCAGGAATTGTGCTAATCAATAGACAGTAAATTTCTACTTTTAAAAAGCTTTGTTGTCTCTGTATCCAGTGCAGTCATCACATACATCAGGACTTGCACAGAAATGCATTTGACAGTACCTCTGCTCTAGAAGAGCCATGGAATGAGATTGCTATTGTTAAATGCAGTGTCCCTGTTCTTTTTAGGGCAGATGAGAATAGAGATACACAGCAAGATAAGCAGATCTTAGGGGTCACAGGGAAACATATTTTCATCTCACTGAGATGCAGTGATTTCTATTCCTTTGGTCAGTAGTTCAGGAAGGTGCCTTTTAGTAAAATTAAATATGTTCGGCTTGTAAAAGCATCTACAGATTCATGATTGCTCCTCTCTGGTTTCTAGTGAGTTTTTTGTTCTGTTTTGTGGTTGTTCTGTTGTTCTGGTTGTGTGGGGGTTTTTCACCTGGAATTTTGTTTTTGAGATGTTTTGCTCTCTTTATACTTACTGAGCTCATGTATTTAATTTAAACTTGCAGAAATACACTAAAAACCCAACCTGCTCCTGCCCTCTAATGAAAGCCCCAAGTTTGGTGGTGTGTCTAACATTCATAAGAGCCCATTCGCTGTGCTGTGAAATTAGAGACCTTATTAACCATGGATGAGGTAGCTTCTGCCAAGAGTCCTTAGGGAATCTCTCAGAAGTGCTGACATAGCTCAGATCAAGGGTTCTGTATGAGAATTTCTTAAAATAACTCTGGGGATTCTCTGAAATATTCAGCTGGTTGGGGAGGTATTATTGTTTACTGCTTATTTCTCTGTATTTGTTCTGCTAGGACTGTTAAGCACCCATTTGTTTCTCAATATAAATTCCCTAGGATCCAAATTAATAGAGTAGGACATTGCTGTCCTTCTCTGATAGTAATAATGCAATAGGATTTATAGGTTTCTCCAGTTAAAGCATGGCTGCTCCCAGACATGCAAAATTCATTCTTATTTGTATCCTTGGAAAAGTATAGGGAGGTGCGTTTCCAGCACTCTGCCAGTGTGAATTATCAGAGTCCCACCTAATTCCTTCCTCATTTTTTCATGAAATTCTCCACTTGGCACCAAATGAGCAAGGAGTGTCTAAGTTACAGATATTTGTACTTCTTAAGCCAGACAAAGTGCTATCTAGGCTGGTAGCACTGAGCGATCAGCCTGGCATCTGTCATCAGCCCGATCTGCATTACTTTGAGGGGTGGAACCGCTGAACACCTTGTTTCATTCTTAGCCAGGTGTGCAAAACAGGGTCTGTAAACTCTGTGGTTTTCACTCAAGGTGTCATCAAAGTATCTTGGGCTTTTCACACTGACCACAACCTAAAGGGTCCTCCTAGAAACTCAAGTAAGAGTTTGGAGAGATGAGAGGTGAGCACTAGAGCTCCAGACTTCTGCTGCAATCCAAGAAAAGTCATATGACTATTAAATCTCACTAAAAGTCACAAAAACTTCACCCTCCTCTGACCCTGGATGAAAAATACATCAGAGAGGAATTATGCACAAGCAACAGCGGCAGGCTTTGAAAGCCAAACATCACCTGGAGCCACAAAGCTGAAATAAATCCTGGTGATCACTGCGTGGTGGCACCGGTGTCACCTCATCCTTCACGTTGCCTCTGGGACACAGATCACTTCCGTAGCAGGCTCAGCCTCCTTCTCCGGGAAACCAGTCCTCACTGAAGAGAAAATCCCAAGTCAAGACCACTCTTGAAAGTGAGTAATCAATGCTGAGCTGTGCCGGGCAATCTCTTAAGCTGAAACTTTTAGTTTAACAAAGAGTAAATGGGACTGTCCCAGCAACACAATCTGTTTAAAGCCAGCTGTGCACCTAAGTACTTTCCTAAATAATGGATCTTAAGGAGGCTGATAATGGTTGAAAGAGCCAAACACTGATCACAAGCATGTTCTGCTAACACAGCATTTTTTCTCTCCTTGAGTAAAGGAATGCTTGTTATTAAATGAAAGTTATGTTTAAACTTCAGTAATGGGCTGGCTGAGCAGCTGCTGCTATTTTACACTGGAAAACACATTCCATGCTTACCTGCAGTTCTGTTCTCTCTAATTGATTCTTTCCTAAAGGTATTTCCCACTACTCCACCTCCTTCCTTGCTCTGATTAACAATTGTAGCATGATCTCATCAGGCCTCGACAAGTATTGATGGGCCACAGTATCATGAGGCTAATAAAGTGTGTTACCCAGTATTTTCTGGTGACACATAAAAACTCCCTTATGAAAGACACAGGAGACAGAATATAATATAAATTATTTTCTAGTAACAGCAGAGTACTGTGGGCTGTGCAGTGCTGGGTACGAGCACGTTTTTTAATAGAGCTCTATGGGGCAGCACTGCCCAATCACATGATGGAGGGAGGCAGGGGTGAGGGTAATAGGGACCCCACTTTGATGCAGCCAGGACAGAAGAGATGAGGTCAGGCAGAACCCAGAGACCTTTGTGCAAAAGCAAAACCCCCAGGCACCCTCCCTGAGTGCTGCCCCAGTGCCTGAGCAAAGCCTCTGAGGAGAGCAGACCTCTATGATGTTGTGTGCACTACCTCCTCTAGTGTTCCTGTTTTCTTTCTTGTGTTGCCCTTTTTATCCACATTGCTCTATTAATAAAATAACATCATTAGAGCATGGTATTAAACATTTGCTGTGCAAGACCATTCCTTTAAAAAGGGTGGAAACAAAAATGAGTGGTTTTGTTCCTCCTCCTACTTACAATTATACCCTGAGCATCTGTCAAACATTAAACAATAAGGGTAAAAAAGGCCAAATTATTTTCCTCTCTCTGCCATGACACAAGTGTCAAGCCCAACAAAGCCACATGACATGAGCACAACTTCGTCAATTCGAGGCCAAAGCCAAGCCTTATTCTCACCTCTCTCCTCACCTGCTGACTGCTCTGGACCCAGCTGCACTGGGGCTGGTGGATGCTGGTTCCCACCATGGGGAAGGGTGATGGGACAGCCCTCCCAAAGACTAGGTGAGTACCCGGCATCTCTACAGATACTCTGTTTGCTCCAGCCTCCCTGGGGCACTGCGCTAGGCAGTGGTGTACTCATGCAGTTCTGAAGGAAACTGGGCTGAGCCACTCTCCCCACACTCCCAGTTCAGGATGAGCCTCGCAGACACACTTTGTAGGTAACTCCCAGACTCAACTCTCCTCTGTCTTCATTTGCCAGTGAAATGATGGCTTCTTATTTTTAAAAAAGTGTAGATCCTGAAATTCCCATTATTGAGTGTAAGGCAGAGGGGTGTCACAAGGTTAGCAAATCTGGGGCTTGCCAGGGCCATTCTTTTAATGGAAGAAAAGAGAAAGAAAAAAATCCAGCAAGTGGTACAGCAACAAAGAAAATCCCTTTTTGATCTATCAAGCCTCTTTCTCCAGCCTCTGTGAATGCCTCACCTCCTGCACAGTCTCTGAATATAAACTTTGCCCAGCACACTCAGGGTAATCTTTTCACATCATAAAACTTATAATCCTCTTAAAGTGGTTTCGTAGGGTTTGAGGTATGATGCACTTATCAAATAACTGAAACAAATAAATCAGCTTATTTAGGCTGTGGTCAGTGTGTGTGTAGCTCTGTGCGCGCAGGGAGGAAGCCAGTGCCATACCAGCATTTGTATACATTAGCAACAAAGCTGTCTGTGACAAGCTGTCCTCTGCACAACTAAATATTTAGTTGCATATCATAAGTAACTTCTTAAGTGATTAAAGAGAGAGGGTGCTCTCTGTCCGTGCTGGCGCGGGGCGAGCAGCCGGCAGGCGCGGCTTTGCGGAGGGAGGGAAGAGGGAGGGAGGGAAGGAGGGAGGGAGGGAGGCTGCCCGGGCACACCCGCGCTCCCTCCCCGCAGCTCCGCCACGTGGGGACAGCCCCGGCTCCGGCCAGGGGGGCACGGCCTCAGACACGCTCTTCTGTCACCCTTCTCTGCCCAGAAACTGGCTCTAAACAGGCTCCAAGCTGATTTCTTGCATATTTGTACAGAGTTCAAGTTTTCAAATATTTCTTGCTAACTTTTATTGGTGTTAGGGCAAGGTTTATTTTTAACGTGCCTGTATTTATGGATTCCTGTGCTTGCATATTTCTTGCTTGTGCAAAATTAAATTAATAAAACTGTTTCATGTTGAAGAAATATAGAATAGATGTGTCCTGTTTGATATAAAGACATTGTGGAAAAGACATTTGTAAAGTCAAAACCTATTCCTTTGAACAATTTAACTTCAATCAACAAGTTAGAAAAGCCACCCTAAATTTGCTCCCGGTATGTTTTCCTATGTGTATAATAAACGCTTTCTTCAGATGTCTTGAGCACCGTCACAGCAGCCCTCACTTAAAATGTTGTGGTTGTTGGAATATAGACACATGCTTAACAGAATATCTTTAATTTGCTATTTCAGCTAGGGAGAAAGAGAAGAAAGTCAGCCTGTTGTAGGGACAAGGGCTGAGTTTTTCTGTGTGGGGATCTCTCCTCTTCCTGCTGTGTCCTGTCCATTCTCTTCTCCTTCTCCTTAGAAGATATTCCAGCATCTACTTACTCTGAAGAGGAAAACTTCAGAGGCAACTTAAACTATTTTTAGGATTTTGGATGCCTCTTCTGTTTCAGGATGTGCCATGTGCAAGAAAAGGGCAGACCACGATCAGGCCATTATCCCACGGGGATGAAGTTTGGAGGGGTCTGATGGTGACAGTGTCCTGCATCCCTCAGGATATGGGAGTGCCTGATGTGTCCAACACATTTTATCTTGTCTCCAAACTGCTCCTTGCTGTCCCATCCCTCCCTCTCAGGTGCCTTGGCCACAAAGGATGCTCCGGCTCTGCCAGGGCTGTCCTGGGCGTCTGGGCAAGAGCTGCTGCAGGGTTTGGGAGCAGCTCTCATGGAGAGAGCAGTGGCCCAGCCCTCCCTATTTCTTGTAGAGATGTTTGTTTATAATCAGATGCTGGAAATACAAAACAGTTTTAGATACCACAAAAACCTACAAGAGTTTGCTGTGCTGTTGATGACATAGAGAATTTTTAAGACCTTGTTTCCACAAAACACTTCTCAGAGATTTTGTTACTTGCATCTGGGAGAGCGGCACAAGGACAGTAGCACCAACATCCTCTTTTCTAGTACATGTTGGGTTAATAGGAAAATTAAAGCTCAAGTAAATATTCACCAGAAAGTAATTTCAGTCTGTCATGAAAATAATCTACATTTATAAGTTATCGAAAGTAAAGTGAGCTGTATTAGCCTCCAGCAGCTCTGAAACCATTATGAATTATTGAATAAGTAATCTTTTTTTTTACGGTTATTGACATAATAAATATATTTTCTTGAAAACATCTGGAGCTGCATAGGCATAGAAGTATTTATGAGCCTGTGCTCTTTAGAGCACTGTTTTACAGGGTACTGTCAACGGTAGAGGGGGAACAGGAGGAAGAAGGTTTCATCTCTGATGTTCTTGTCAGCAGATATAGTGTTTCAGACAGCCCCATCTCTGCAGGCTGTCATCTCCAGGGACCAGGAAATAAATAAAAATATCTTGGTGAAAATGGTGTGACTTGATTTCCTTTTTTTTTTTTTTGATGATTCTTTAGTGTCTGACAAATAGACCTGCAGTCCTCCAATACTGCTAGAGTAACAAGGAGCAGCTTAGTTAACATTAATTTAGTAACAGAGAGAGCTTAAATTAACATTAATTTGGTAACAAGGCGAGCTTTAAATTGCTACCAGATCATTTCTGGAGGAAATGAAAAATTTATAGAATTTCAGGCCCAAATGCACTGTCAAAGTGATGGGAGATGTGTCAGGTAGAGTAGAAAATCTTTGCAGGCACCGTGCCTCTCCCGAGGTGCTGCATGCAGTCTCATCAGAAGCTGCCACTGCCAAAGACACTTTGCCAAGGGTTGGGTGGGACCTACTGTTCTGCAGAACACAGAATCTTCTCAGCTGAGGGAGATCTGCTGGGACAACAGTGAGATGCAAAGCAAAAGGTGCTGTGTTGGGAATTGTGGTGTGTCAGAGCGTGCCCACACACCATGGGAGGTGCAGCGGTCCTGCTGGACTGGCATGGCCAAATCCTGTCCTGGAACCTCATGGCTGCTTGGGCACCCCTGGGGCCAAGCACTGGCATCTTCTGGAACACTCCAGGGTGCAGAGTATTTGCGGGAAAAATCTCTTTCTGCAGTAAAAGCTGCATTATATTTTTTGCCTGTCTCCTTTAGGCAGTAAATGTATCATCAGTGGCTCTTAAATTTCCTGAAGTAAAAAAATTAGCAATTACTAGCCATGAAATCACAGAAGTGCTTGCTCCTGTGAGAGGAAAAAAAAAAGCCAACAAAACAGCAACCCGTTCTAAAGAGCTCTTGTCCCTGGAATGCAAGGCCAGACAATGATTTAGCCTCTTTTTAAAAATTTAAGTCTGGTAGAACATCATGTCAAATCTCAGACACTCACAATAAATCAGTCTTTATTCAAATGTGAAAATTTAGGCATAAATTGCTGGCTGCTTAGCTCTCAAAACAATGTCACATTACAAGAAATGTGATATTTTGAAGAGAAACAGGAAAAAATTTATCAACGTTTTTGTTATTATTGCATTATCCTCCCGCTTGATCTACTAGCTATAGATACTTGGTGTCTGCTTAAGTGCTTTCCATTCTTCCCATAAGCAAATTCTGGTTGAAGACTATATATCATTTTACTCTTGATCACTGCTAGTCTCAGTACCTCATTACAGCAGACCACTTTTTGAAACTGAGCTATAGCCCAGATAAATGATTGTATAAAGTTTTAAATAAACATACAACATTTATGTTATGTTGTTTCTCAGGGATGATTTATAGTCATTTTCTTCATCCAGTCCTGAGCTCTGGACATAAAAGACACTGAGCTCTCTGCTGTTTATCCAAGCTAAATCCTCTGTTTGTTCTGCATAAGCATTCTTGATTCTATAATATATTGCAGGCTTTAGCTTCAGGTTTATTCCCTCTGGGATGGTGGAATTAGATACATTAACTGACAAAGATAAGGTAGGGACATTGTAGCTTAATAGCCATTAAAATAGATACAGTGATAATAAAAATGGAGTTAGAAAAGGGAGTCGAGGTTGTGATATTTTAAAAATATGTATTGATAAGACTTACAGAAATAAATGCAAGATTTGAGAAATCCCTGTAAGGAAACCCCCAAATGATGGTTGGATTTGGTTTAGTTGGGTTTTTTTCATAAGAAGAGAATTAGAAATGGAAGATATTGTGAACTAGATTCCAAGTTGCCTCTTGTGTCCCCAAAGAGATTTTTTTTCTTATTAAAATGATTTTATGTAATCTGGCTGCTGAGCCATTGAAGTACTGCTCTGTGCTACAGAAGAAAAATCAAAAAGCACCATGAGATAAAGCAAGTTTCTCTGCCTTAAAAAAAACCACAACCAGCCTGTGTGGATTCTTTTTATAATGTTCCTTCTTTTATCAGCATATTTAAACACATACACACACACACACACACACATATATATAGACCTTTGTTCAAACCACATAGGGTAGTCCACTTCCTTCATACTGATATTCCTCATTACAGCGCTTGTTCCTCTGTTAAAAAAGCAGACAACACTAAATGCCTGCTTTCTCCTCTTGTGAGCATAGAAAAAATTTTGAACTAAGCCCACTAAAAGTTGCTTTGTATTTTGTCTCAGTTTTAATTCTTACATTTTTGTGTAAAAAAACTGTTAGCATTTAAAGACTTAATGCCTAAAACAGCGGGAAGATTTTAAGAATTATAGTATTTAATGTGACATACTCTAAATCATCTCTTAGCACAGTATAAAAGTTAGCGAAGGTTTTAAAAGCTCTAGATGGACTTTCACTTTTTTCTAAGTCAGGATTAACTGGTGTATAAGTAACAGACTAGGTGCTTTCACTGCCAAAAATTATCTAACTTGAAGTTTGAATCTTGTAGTACAAACAGCAGTCCTGCCTGTACTCATACAAGCTTGTTATTTTGTGGTACACAAGTTAGTTTGCTGTCTGTGCTCTGTAAAAAATTGCATTCCATAAAGCATGAAAAGCCTTTTTATCTGAAACTTGTGTGGAAAAATAAGCAGCAATCAAATTAAACACATGGGCAGGCTTTTCTCTCTTTGTTGTTGTTGTTGTTTTATCCTACAAGCATTTATTTTAGTTAAGATATTCTACTTTTAGAGTTGTGAGACACTTCCAGGAATAATGGTGCAGATGATGTGAATTACTTACTCAATGAGCATAAAAGGAAAGAATAAGGAAGGAAAATACAAAACTCATTAAAATCTTCCAATCTTTGCGAAAGATTGCTGAGTAAGCATAAAAATTATCTTCAAAAAGCAAACAAACTTATTTTATGCATATACTGCTCTTCAAAAAATAATTTGATCAGGGTTTCTTGATCAAATACAATAATAAAGCAGTACATAATTTCTCTGCAGGTTTAATTATCAAACTTTTCTATTATTCACTATAAAGAAACATTTCAATTAACTTTTTGCTAGTGAAATCTGTTATTCTGATCATCATGATTACATTTGATAATAGGAAAAGGAGAGAGAGAAAAAAATGTATGTGCGTAAAAGTCCACTCTGGCAAAGAAGTGGGAATTTCTTGCCACAGTGGGCAAGGCTAAGGTTTTGTGAGCTGCAGTAAAAGTATCTTTTCCATGTGACAGAAAATGCAGTGATGTAAAGTCACCTCCTCCTCCCACTGTGGCCCAATCTGTGGCCCAGGGTATCCTGAGTTTTTGTACTGAGCTCCAGATCGGGATAGAGAGTTTGTGACCATCTCATGGGCACAGTCATGTTTGGTGTGTGGGCAGTGGGCTGCTGGTTTCAGAGCATTTGAGAATTACTTAGATAGGAGTTGGCCTCCCCCACCTTCAAGATTAATTTCCAGAAGTATATGTCACATTTGTTAGGATAATAGGGATTTGCTTTTATTAGTATTTCAATACTAATAAGTCATTAAATGATTTTCCTATAAAAGTTTTCACTAAAATCCTTGCAATTACTTATTTACTCAATAGATGGGACATGGCAAAAATGCTTGACCTTTTCTTTATCAAATAGCTGTAACAACCAAGCATTAACTAGCTATTCATCAAAGTATCAGTATAATGAGGAATCACCTTCATCTTACCAAGAGAGAAACAAAGTAAGTAGCACTACGCCACAGCAATAAAAAAATCTTGTTTGGGGCAGACCCAAAACTTAAAAAAAAAATTTGTCCTTTCTCCTGCTCTCATAAAATAATTTTATTTAATTAATTTCTTAACAAAAAGATTACCCTAACCTTTCATGGAAGGCTGCAGCCTTAGGCTCCTTTAACTTCCCTAGAAGGATTGAAGTAATTTTTGCTTTTTTCTAAAGGTTTCAGGTGAATTGGTAATTAGCAAGAAGAATGAAAGAGTCATTCTTCTATATCTACTATAAAAGAGCAAAGTAAATAGCTCGTACTCGTTCGCTGAAGAAGCATCTCAGTAGAAGCCAGTATCTATCCCTTTAAGGGCATTAAGACAACTGCAAACAACACAAATAGCTGGAGTTTAAAGCAGTTTGTGAACCACTTACACAGAAAAGCTTTTCCCACATTATTCTCATTTTGCTGATAGGAAGTGAAAGCCTAGAGCCCTGTTTAAGATCACTCAACACCCCTGTAACCAAGACGGGCAGAGAAACCACAGACTTGGTGTCCAACCCTCAGCCTACCAGTGGGATCACCTTCATGAGCAACTCAGGAGAGATTTTGCTATGTTGCACAAAGTACTGTAACACAAGCTATTGGGCAGGATGGCAAACCATTGTTAGTACCTTACACAGTGTTTGAGAGATAATGGCTTTTAAGATGCCCTCCTGCTAAGCCTACCTATTTCTAATTAGGCAGTTACAAGCTGACTGCATTGATGATGATATAGATAAATTGAATGGGATCAGTAGCATAAAAATCTGTATCCTCAGGTAAAACTTCAGGACCATTTTGATGATTTACTGTATACATGCAGCAAGACAATAGACAGTGAGCCAAAAAAAAAAAGCCACATGTTCTGCAAGATGTGTTAGTATGGGACAGGAGGTAAAACTCACTTAAGAGACATTAAATCATATTGCTGAGGTGTGCAACTTTTCCCACAAATAGCAGTGCCTTCTTATAGAGATGTACCTACAAATTCCCATGGGTACTGATGTGTTCTTGTTTCTGACATTCTATGTTAGGAGGTTTTTTTCTTCCTTTTACTTTGGGTTATTAGCCCCATTTATTCAGTCCAATTTTTTATTATCAGAGAGTCAGGACAAACCAGTAAGTTAGAGTATTTAAACCATTGCATCCACATTCAGGAAAACTGCAATAAAAAACATTATTGCTATGGAAATACCAAAAATGTTATCTAGACTGAGCATGCCCTACACCTGGGCTGAAGGGCTCCTGGAGCAGCAGGCAAGTTCTGTGGTTTGCCCCGAATACACGTGGTTATTCATGGCACCATACCCACAGTCCTGGCTCTGACAGAATACTAAACTGTGTTATTCATTCAGATGAGAAGCATCGTGTCCACTTCATAGCTGTCATGAACGGGGCAAAACTTTGGCTGTGTCCATGCTTAATTATAAAGCAAATAACAGCTCATGGTGCTTTCCACCCCTGATCTGGATGACCTATTGTATTACAGTACTAATCTTGCTGCTAAAAATAGCCTTTTCAGCCAAACATACTGATGGTTTGGTGTCTGTACAACGAACATCTCTTAACATGAGATCAATAAAATTATTTTCTCTACCTCCAGATCAGAAAACCAAACCAAAGAAACACCCTCACTTATGTTATCAAGCAAATACACAAATGTTGGAGATTTACCATTACCTCTTAAACTTAAATTTTACCAAAAAATGTATTAGCTTGATTGCCTGCTCCGCAAACCCTGGTGATTTAATTTTGCTGCTCTATTTACATTTGCCTTTGTAAACCAAAATATATGATATTCACAGTACATAACAAATTTCAGATTTTAACAGCTTTTTTCACAGTACATTTAAAGCCATGAGCAATGTACAGTAACTACTGAGAGAGTATTAGGCTGTGTACTGCTCTCCTAGACTTCATCTGCCCCAGTAAACCCACTCTAATGTTTGATGCCATATATTATTTTGTCAATGCAGTTTTGTGTCAGTAACTGCATTAAAACCTTTTGCTCAGTGACACTACACTTCCATAACTATCTACTCACTATGTGTGTTGTCAGAACAAAACTTTTTGTAGTAATACATAAATTTTTAAAATGCTGTCAAACTACCACAAGTTTTACACTTGGAAAAAAGAGTACTGGACTACAAAGCAAGGGACATCACTTTTCCAGCCACATTATTAATGGGGACTATTTTAGTCTTCAGTGATGGGGAACGACAGGCTGTAGCATTTTTTCAAGTTCAGAATAGAAAATAACTGTACTTGCAACAATTCAATTACTCTGCATTAAAGCTGCCATGGGGTTAATGTATATTTATATATTCGAAAGTCAGTAAATTATTTTTCTATAAATTAGTCTCTCAAATATGATTTTTTTTCCCTTTCTGTTCTGAATGCCAAACTCCTGACTGCTTCTCCACTACAGGGACTTCATATCTGGATAGCCGACATCTGTAAAAACATTTCTAATGAAAACACTACTAATACAACCCCCTGGAGAAACAAATGAAATGAGATCTAAGCATGCAGCCGCCTTTCTACAGCTTTGTCTTTAACAATAGTGAGGCCAGTGCCTCCCATCCAAGCCTTGACACAGGTCACGATCATTTAGGCACAGTAGTAGCAAAATAAATAATTGTGTAAATATGTAATAACCGGTATAAATACTCCAGTAGCACTTAGAAGATATGATAAAGGACTTCTGTTTTTAGCCATGCATTAAGGTTTATCTCAGTGGATGGAAGGGAGAAACATTTAAACTGCAATGAAGGAGAACTGCAGATTGAATACTTGAAAGCTCAGTGCCAGATATAACAATGCTTCTTTTCCACAACAGCAATTCAGAAAGCATATTAGTGTTAGAAGTGTTGGATCACTGCTGAAATATTATAGAAACAATGCTTAGAGATTCACTCCAAAATAAAAAAATACTATAAAGATCAGTAATGTAACTATACACTAAAATAATTCAGATTCAAAGCAAAACTGCACTATTTCTAAATAATTGGACATATAAGCATTCCACTGCTTTAATATGCAAATAAGAATTTAGACCAAATTTTTCTGTGAAACAATCTAACAATTATCAGGGGAAAAAGGTCTATTTGTTTGTAAGATTTCCCAACTTAGCAAATGCTCCATATCAATCAAACACTAGATCCAGGTTTCCAGCCCTACATTTAAACCTGTAGTAAGTAATTTGAGGCAGCAGCAAGTCCTCACCCCTGGAAGAAAAATAACCACATAAAGACACAGGGAGGGATTATCTGCCTGAAGATCATAATGAAAAAACAACAGTGCTTCTAAATGCCCTAATTTCAAAGTGGATCAGTGCTTTTGCTAGACTAGACTGTACAAGTACAGGAGATAATCAAAGTTTCCTTATGCAAAGTGAACTGCAAGTTCTGGGTCCAAATCCTAAGGCAGATGAAGCTGGAACTGATTTGACACAGAACAGACACCCCTGCCATCTGGGTTCACAGAACCAGATGGCAGCAAGGGTACTAGGTTTGAAATAATTCCATCAGCTTCCCTAGTGAAACCTGGGTGCAATAAAATCAATAGCACTTTGACAGAATTCCAGGAGGGTCTAGCAGTTGGTCCTCTTCCCCCCACATTTTCTCTGGCTATGGAACCAGGACTGAACCTGTAAACACAAATCTCACTTCCAGCAGCCTTTATTTATTGGGTAAATTAAAATGGGCTTCTTATTCCATGCATGTGTTTGAAACAGCATGTCTCATAAAATGAAGAGAGATTAAGATACAAATTTTGAGACATTTCTGATTAAAAAAATGGTATTTGGTCTTTCCACTGAGAAACTCTAAGCTCCAAAATGGCTTTGAGGTAACAAAAAGGCAAATGGAACTCAACATAATTTTCTTTGAAAGACAGTAATATTGAGCTCATGTCTGGTATACATATCTACTACAAACATATATTTTGCTTCTGGACTAGTTCAGACTGAAGCAGAGACAAATTGTGCTGGAAAAATTTAAATTAAAACATGCAGCTTAGATTATCCATAATTTCCTCATTCTAATACAAACAATGAACACTAAGAGTAATGATTATGAAACAAAACATATTTTATGTAAGTTGTTTTAATAATCACAAAATTTACGCTTTGCACCTTGTAAGCTGTGACCTTTCAAGTGGCTAAATGGACCCAAAATAGCTTAAATGATGAAGTTTATAAACATTTTTAAAAACAAGCATTCCATGTTTCATCTTACTCAGTACTTTGATTTGCAAGAAAGAAAACTCAAGTTTCTTTTTAAAACATACAGTAACATGATTGTAATTTTTGACACGCCACAGAAGAGACTCAATTAAAAAATTAATTATTAAAAAAACCAAGAAGTGATAATTAACTTCCATTAACAAGTTTATTATTTTATAGATTCAAACACTAAAGACTGTCATATGACTGGAAATAGTAAACAAAATTTGCTCAAATCCATAGTTAAAAAATAAATGCAAAGTCCTTGATATTTATTTGAATTTTCATTTTATTTCATAAAATAATACACCTGAAAAGTCATAAAACACCACTTCAAAAAGAAACCAGTAATGAAAATTTAGTCAACACTGTCTTTGCAATATTTAAGTCTCAGGCACCCTCCAGTGTCTAGAGAAGAAACTACACAAGTGAGCAAGCATTTGAAGAAAAAAAGCCATGAACAAGTTCTCCTGTCAAGATAGAAGCCAACTGCATCATTTATAATAATTGCATATAACCCTGCATCAGTGATATCACACTGTACAATGTAAAAAGTATTGTAAAATTGCATTTCATGGATTTCTATGGGACTTAAGAGGGTGGTATTTTCTTTGCTAGTGGAGAGGCATCTCCAAGCACACTACTTAGAAAAATACATCTACAAAAGCATTTACTACAAAGTCTGGTATTGATAAGTATTCAAGTATTCCTCAGGGAATATGATCTCAAAGTTTATACAGCTTGTTTATAACTTTTCTAAGGAGTCTAAATGAATAGTTTATTTAGCAGGACGTACACTCATGGTAAGGAGGAGGACAAACAATGCACGGAGAGCTAAAGTCACATACAAATACCCCTCCTCCCATTTTATAATTAATGCCACACAAACCAGGAAGGTCTCATGTATACAAGCCTCTCCATGAAAGTTCACTGATTTTATGCAAAAAATCCAAACCACTATTTTTTCCATTGGTATCTTTGTTCATTCTAAAAGTAATAAATCATAAGATGATTTTTGTACTTGACATTCAAACAGAAACAGTTGTGACTACAGGACAGAGAAGAATGCTTACTGAATGGACAGTGTTGTAAGTTACTGTTACTAGGTAGATCCACACAAACCTAACAGAAATTGAATGAAAACTGGAAAACAAAAGTTTTTCAATTGTGATTATGGACAAACTAACATTAATTATGGATTTCTCCCTTGCACGCTGTTTGTACTTCTACAATCAAACAAAAACTTTACATACAATTTAAGTGGTAATGAGTTAACATGTTTTGAAACATATTAAGTAACTTGAAAGTGGTTACATCCTGATTAAAGAAAACATCTTAACTAAGAGAAGATCTTGTTTTATGTTTGTGTTCAGAATTATGGCTTCAGGTATCTTTCCTCATTAGGGATTGATGTAAGAATGCATGTATACTTCTGAATAAGGTCTTCACCCTCCTGGGTGTAGCCTTACCAGGACATGTGCAAAGCTGCTAGGGCAACCCTGTGCAATCAGGCTCGTTAATGACTGATTTGGCTTCAGTTTCATAAGGTTTGATTTTTCCCCCTCAACTCAAAATCTTGTCTCTTATTTATTACGTAACTTAGTTATGTTAGCTCCAGTCAGAGAAGCAAAAGTTAGTTTTTTACTAAATGACAAATAATAAACACTGGGTCAGTGCTTTAGTTCAGTTCAGAATTAAGAGTTTCGTCAGAGAAAACAGCTGATGTCATTTTGCCCTAGTATAGCTGAAGAGATATTTTTAAAAATTGAACAAAATCATAACAACATTGACTAAAAACCTCTTAGAATCAATATTAAAAATATTACAAATAAACCTAGTCTGGGTGATACAAAAAGAGGTAGGAAACATTTAAGAAGAGGGTACACAAGATAAATATATTTACACACACACAATTATATATATACATATGAGTATAAAAACATTAACAAACAGTCACTGCCCCCAAAAAACTTACAACTGTGCTTAACTTGACATGTTGCAAGTATTTACATTGACTCCAAAGAGAGCTGACCATAATGTGCAAACAAAGCATGATGTTACGTATTTCCCAAAGTACTATAGGCTTATAAAAGTCACCCTATTCAGATTTTGGCTCTTTCTAAAACTTTTTGCATGCTTTTAAATAGTGATGTTCCTTTTCGCAATAGCTTCTCTGATTTGACGATCAAGTTCACTTACGATATGGTCTTCATGATTATAGACTCCTGTTCTCAGCAGGGTATCCCTCTCCTCTATCAGACGAGAGAGGTAATCATCTGTATTCTCATTTATTTTTCTACAATGAAGACTATCCACTCTACCAGCAGAATTATCTCTAGCATCCTGCAATTTCTTTCTCTCCTCTTCTTGCTGTTTTAGCCTGATATAGATAAAATAGAAATAATTAGAGAATATTAATCCTTACTTTGATTATCTTTGCATTTAGTCTTTAGTTTATCTACTGAAATACAAAGTAAAATAAAGAAATCTGTGAAAGGTAAAAAAATATTCTGTCTCTGGGGAAAACAACTACAACTAAAAAGAAATGTAAAACTTAAAAATTAACAAAACCTTTTGTATGTGCATATGTAACTATACTTGCTATCAAGGCTTCTGCTTGGTAATGTAAACTGTACTCAGAAGTGTTCAACATACAAAACTAGTGCAGACAACTTTTGGAGGACAACATTAGATAAACTAAAAATTTTAATGTATTCAAAATCAGAATAAAATATGACTTGTTCTTTTCTTAACACAGCAGCTATGCTTAGAACTGATGATTTAAAATAGACAAAAAGCTTGGTGCTGTACATCTGTGACCTTAACAAAAAATAAACCACATTGTGTTAAACATGGATTTTTCTACACTGCTGTACTGTTGCATTTTACAAACATGCAATCTTTACCTAAGGGACACTAAACCATATTCTTTCACTGAACTGACAGCAAATTATAATCTTGATTTAACTGAATCTTCTCCTGTTTTGAGGCTCACAGCAAGAAAATAGAAGAAAAGGCAACAGTTGGGGAGGAATCTTATAAATACTTTTTATACCTGTTAAGTTCATTTCTGATATCCTCCAGCTCTTGCCGGTCTGTTTTCCCCAGCTCTTTTTCTTCTGCTGCCAAATAGCGCAACCTCATGTGCTCGAGCTCTTGTTGCTGCTTTTTAAGGTGAGCCATTGCATTTTCTTGTTCACGCTGAGTGGGAAAGGGTGAAGACATAACTCAGTTGACTACATGATTACATGTAAAAGTGCTAATTATAGCAACAGAGCAGCACTTTAGTAATGAAGTCATGACAATTACATCTCCAGGAGTGTTAGAAATGTAGGAGTTAACACAATGTCTTAGCTAGTGATATCTATCATGCAGTAAGATCACTGACTATCTTCATCACAGTAAACCTGTCCAGGTTGGATCAACTGCAACCCAGAGATATCTTCCCATTAACAAAATAGCAAAATTATTAACAAATGCTCTTACTAACTCAAGCTTAAGTTGGTAGACATAAAACTTTCACTTCTGGAACTGCTCAAGCTACTGAGATTTATTCCTTCACTACACGGTATATGAAACTTTTTCAGAAAACAAAAGCTAAATAGCTGCAGGAAACTTCCATCATCAGCCCCATAGTGACTAGTATCAAAGCTTTAAGAAGTGCTTTCAAAATTACAACTTGTGGTTAAAAAATAGGCCTTGGAAAAAAATTTCTGGCAAGGCGTCCTTTTGCAATTGTATACTACTATGTAAAATGTTAGGTAACTCATTTTGTGGTTTTAATAAAATCAGTCTAGCCATTCTAAAAGTTTGCTTGGCTCTAATTTTTAAGCTCTATACAGATACCAAAAAAACGAAGGCTTGAATCCACTTCATGACACTAAAGTGATTTAGTAAACATGGTCCTCTCTTCACTAATTTTTCTCCCTGTCATTTTCCATATGACCTTGTGCACTAACTGTGTAGTCACTCTTACACCCAGAATAAGACACCTCGGGTAGTTACAAAATAAGACAGGAGTTACACAAACATCCTGGATCTAGGCATATTGTGAAGTGCAAGTTTATCTTTGCAATTCTGACATTGCTTTCATCTGGAGTGTTTGATTATTAATACAATCTGTATTATATTTATTATGCAGGTTAAAAAAAAGGTAATTTCTTTGCTTGATATGTGTAAGCATATTATTTACACAGTCAACCTCATATTATTTGAAAGATTTTAATAAGGTAGTTTCCTGAATTCCAGCTGCCAGCATATTAAACACTCTCTGTTGATGATCAATAGTGGGCAAGAAAATCTGAATTTCAAAAGGAATTGGTATTAAAAAAGACTTCAACTGTTAATGTGAATAGACAACACAACAGAGAAGTACTCAACAAGAAATCAACCCTAAAGACTCTAAAAGCTTTGTTTTTATACTAAATTCAATACACCAACCAGCCAAATGAAATGTTAAAACTTCAGTGAGACAGGTTATAAATCTTGAAGAACATCTTGCTAAAGAGATACATACATACTACCAGAAGCAGGAATTCTGCCAGAGTCTGCAGCTGATAGATGACTGAAGCATAGAAAAAGCACTTGGTGAAGATAAGGCCATAGTCCTTCCTTCTCCATCAAGAATTCACTGCAGAAGGATATTCCCATGTGTGAGAGATCCTTTTTTATGCGGGAAAGGGTTGAAGAATGCTGTAATAAAACCTATTCTGCTTTGGTCTGAGAATAATCTACACATACAAACAGTATATGTATGCATTTGTAGATTAAACAAGGTACTTGAAACAGGTTACTACAGTCTGCTGATATTTAGAATTCTCAAGAGTTATAAGGAAATCCAAACAAAAAATTGTGACACTGACTGGACGTTAGTCTTAAACCAACACTGGTGTTTACATCACGGGAATAACGATTTTTCCATTTTTTATTTTATTTTTTATTTAAATAGAGGCCTTAGAAATACCCAAGAAGGACCAGCAGAACTTAACTTCCATAGTAGCCAAACTGGTTGAAACCATAACTAAACCCAAACCTAACACATCATAGGGGTACACCAGGAAGAATTAATCTAGCTTTTATAGAAAAGTCACTCTTCCCACCAGTCTTAAAAAACCCAACCAAACACCACACCAAAGAAACCTCCTACCAAACACACAACTAAGCAGCCACAGCAAAAAGCCCTCTCAGCTGACTCAGGGTTTAGAACACCAGAGAAAGGATAGCAATTGATCATCTCCACAACAGCAAAAAGGGCAAAGTGGAATTCCACAAGCATCTACCCTTCAACATATTCCTGAATGAAGAAATCACTATGGAAGTTTGCTTCTGTTACAATGTAATTCAGCAGAGAAAAAGTAGATGTGTAAAGAGTGGGATACTATGGGGACAAAAATGAAAAGGAAACAGTTTGAAGAGGAAATAGATAAATAAAGAATACATTCACTTATGTCCATTAATGACAATAGCATGAATGCACCTGCTGGCTCACAATGTACTTAACTGACTGACTGAGGGCTGCTGGAGGCTATTCAGATATCCAAGCTGCATTTCTAGATCTTGTGCACCTACTGCTGACCTCTGTATGGACCAGACTGATATTTCATATAATTTCACATAATTTCAACTAGTTGGGTCTTTCTCACCCAAAGAAAAGTATGGCTGAAACTCAAAACTAGGTATGTTTCAAACTAGAGACATAATTCAAGTTATTAAAAGAATGGAAGCTAATCACTTAAGCAATATGCTTGAGCACACAAGGAGCTTCTTGACCACAGAAAGTTTTGAAAGAAGATATTTATGCTTGGAAAAAAACAACCCCTACATATAAAGCAGTACTGTAGAAGTATTTTATGCAAGAGGCAGAGAGTGGGTTAATACTCCAAGTCTGTAAAATTAGTGTATCTCAATAATTCTGTCAGAAAGTTAATTTTGAAGGTACATTGTGCAAAAATTGACCAAAAACTAAATACTAGAAAACTGATGCAAAACAGAGTAGCACTTGTTACTAGGACAGCAATGCTTTCACATAAACACAAACAATCACATAGCTGTGACTACACTGAGTAGAAGCCTTCTAATCCAGTCCTTCAGTTTGAGAAGTATATTACTCTGATCTATGAAGGAAAATTTTGAAAGTACTCTTCCACCTGCACTGCAGAAGGAAAGCATAACTGAAGCAGCCTGTGGGACCACAGGTTTCATGACATACTGATGTGTTACTATTTGAGGCAGGGAAGTTCAATGATCCATACATTTTTGCTGCCCAGCAACATGCTCACAATGGCAACCTGAGAGCAAAAAAGGCATTTTAGACTAGCTTAAAGAAGTGGTATATAGACAAAGTACATGTTCTTAATGTTAATAGAACAATGTCTATTTTAAACTGTATCTATCAGACCACAAAGAGGACACACTACTCCCAATGCTTTCATATTCATTAGATCACTATTTATATTGGTCCTTTATGCCCTCACTGAACGAATTCATTTGAGAACCGTAACTTTTAAATAAATATCTTTAATAATGTTTAATTAAACCAAGAAAGAGACAACAGAGAATGATGAAGAAGGCAAGGAGAGAGGAAGGAAAAGGGAGCCTTTTCTGCAGAATCCTTTGTTCAGTTCCTGTTCCTTTTGATATTTTTCTCCGGAGAAAAATTCTATCAAAAAACCCAACAAACACAAAATCAACCAAAACCAGTGCCACTAGTGAGCATACTCTCTGTTAGGGACAACAGTCCTAGATTTGCAGGGAAGCAAGATTAAACATAGTGTGTGCTAAATTCTTGTTTACTCAATAAAGGAGAGAAACACTTTTATCAGTACATTTTGTCTCCAAGCTAATGTTGGGTAGGAATTCCTTTCAGATAAATGTGATTTGATATCTAATTTGATTACTAATGAAATTATGATGTAAACATGGCAAATATTTGGCACTTACTTATTTGGGGTGTAAAGGGAAAAAGTCCAGATTAACTGAAGTCCCTGAAAGTCAAGAATTTTAGAGGTGTGCCATGTTATGGCCCTGAAAAGCAATATTTAAGCACAATCATATTAAATTAAAAAATAAAAATCAACATTTGCTGAAGCAAGATTTTCTTACCATTCAGTTCATGACAGTCCAGCTTGGAAAACAGACAAGTGAGAAGGAATTCTTTCATGATTGATCCTGTGTGTAATTTACATTACACACTTCATATTCTGTGCTTTTCAAATGTCTTTCCCAACATTAGTCTTTGACTCCTTTAAAAAGTCTGTCATAACAATTTGTAGGGTGCATAACAGAAAACTTGTTCTATGTATACCATTCATAGCGGAGCACGAGAAGCCCATTTCCTAATAATCCATCAATACAAGAAGATGGCAAAGGATTTACAACAGTTTGATAAGAAGGGAGGCTAGCTCACTTTAAATTAATTTATATACAATTTTGTTATGATCTGTTGAGGGACCATGAAAAGACTGTATTTTGTTATAGTGAGAGAGAAAGAAGGATATTTTACTCATATCAGTGATGAAACTGGTGTCACTTTATCAGACACTCAGGTATTAAATCCACTTTTTCCATGACAATGTAAAAATCCACTGAGCAACAACCACTCTTCTTTTTTAAACAGGGAAGGACCAGAGCTCTACTGTATAGCAGGACTTGAAATGTAGCAGAATTTATTGTGAGATGTTTCAAAGTAAAAATTCAATTAATAAGACACTTTGCACAATTACTTTATGCATAAAATTAAGTCCAACATTTCTAAATCCCTCTCTTGAAACAACAATCTTCATTTTATTCTGTGTATACTGAAAAATTGAGTTATAGTTGAATACTTGGTATTCTTCAAGTGTACTTCAGAGCACACAAGTTTAAACATACATGCTGCATGCTGAAAACTCTCAGTCAAGACTTTCTGGCTAACTTTCCAAACTTTACTCCTATAATATATCCTAAAATAAGGAATATTTCAGATTTATTCCCAACTGCTTATTCTATACAGTCAGGCTATTTCAAATCTCAATAAGTACTACTATTTTTGTTCCTAACCTTTTGTATTTTTAAATTGTACCTAAGGGAACATTCCAGAATCATCAGCTGCTGGACTAAAGGCAACTTTGTGAACAGAATATAAAACCCACCAGAAACTCAGAACACTTGCAAATATATTGTACTTGCACCATCACCCAATCATCAGCCACTATCCCACAGTAAGGCAGCAAGAGATTAATCAAGAATATCATATGCAAGAACACCAAGAATTATCTCTGCAATATGTATTAGTTGGTGCAGACACCTTCTCCTGCACTACTTTCTCAGCACTTCTAATACTCCTACTCCTCTTGCTCCTTTTCCTTCAGCCCCTCATCCACCTCCTTAAATAATACTCATCGACAATATTCCTTATTAATTTCACATTTTTCCATTCTCCTCCACAAACAAAATAAATCCATACCAAACAACTCTGCATTCTAGTTATCAGATAACATACTTCAAGGTTTTACTAATTTTATTCACTGGTTTTCGTCTCTAATGTAGTGCTTGAGGAATGCAATACTGTTTTAGAAGCTTGTATGGTGGAAATCTCAATCACGTTTTGAAACTTATGATACTATAGAAATATCAGCATTTAACAAAAATTAACCGGTAATAAAAAATCATCAAAATCTGAATTATAATCAGATCATTAAAGAATCCCTGTATGCCACCAGGTGCTTTAGTTAAGAGGCTCTTCAATCAAGGAAGCACAATCTTTATTTTGCCATAGCTGCCTATAAATCCAAAAGGGAGATGTAAACATACATACACTAGACTAAACAATGGCTAAATAGCAGCCACTATTCACTCTCCCACTCATACATACCATGCAAGTCTGTGGGAAAAACTTACGATTGAAGCTAAGGAACTCAAGTAAAGTTTTCTGAAAATAACCCAGAGCTGACAAGTCAGTAGGAGGGCCTGGATGGTTTCAAGACACAGTTTTTAACCAAGATTTAGACTTTCAACTGTGGGGTTTTTTTGTGTGCATGTGTGTGCCTTTTTATTTTTTTAACAAAGATTTACATCCTATCCTTGGCTAAATTACTTATAAATTAATCAAATTAATTACTGAGTGGATAAGCAAGATACTGGACAAGACAGAATGAATTGTCAGCCAGCAAATATGGTCTATGCTGTTTTAAACAAATACTTCAGTGCTGGTTCTAATGGGTCTGTAGGACACAAACACATTAGAAAACTTACAAAGATACTTCTTCCAGAACAGTGGATGCATGTACATTTTGAGATTTTGGCTATTTGGAGTAAATCTAACTGAGATAATCAACTTCTGAAAATGACATTTCAATTTTGATTCTTGTCTTGATAAAATGTTTCTTACACCCAGACAGGTACTAAATTTGATAACTAAGTTCTGTGTAAACAGGGATGCAATTTCATGTAAATAGTGATGATTCCTCTGAGAAATAATGTTCACATAAAAAAAAGTAAATAGGAAATCTTGTTTGTGTAGTACTTAGGTCACCCAATCACCAAACACTGAAAGAGTTTTTGAAATCTCCAGAAATGTTAACATTTACCTGGGTGCACAGATTATGTAGTTAATTTGATGACATTTTTGTCTCCCTAAAAGTTGAACAGGGCTATAAAAATTGAAGCATTAATACAGACTTTTCCTGAGTAAAAGAGAAAAGTAAGCTGGGTGAAGTCTATTGTCACTCAATTTTACAAACTAATTTAAATTTAACTAACTTCTGTATTTTCTAAGTACAGGTAAATATGATGTATGTGCGCCTTTGTGTACTTCAATAAAACTGGCACTGTGCTTAGCATTCAAAGTCCTACCCACAGAGAAACTTAGATCATATTCTATTAACAGTCCCATACTTTAAGTTATGTGCTGTGTCTCTCATATTCTGCAAAATATAAAACTATCCCAGATGTGTGCTAAGAACTAGTTCCAAAGTAAAAGAAAACTTTTTAATTAAGGAAACATTGACTTTTATGGTTGCAAATCAGAAGAGCATTTTACTAAATGCTTAGCCTGTAGATTATGCTTCTTTAATTCACAAATTGACTGCACCAGGTCACCTTTAAGTAATGGAAATCTCTGTTTAAACATTTTTTTGGCAATGGGCACAAAGCATTAGATCTCATTTCCAAGACTTACCAGCTGGGTTTTGTCATTAACATTTATTAACAATCTACGATACGGCTTTCAGCGTCTAATCCTCACTACACAAATGTTTTGTGTAGTTCTCTAGAGAGCTTTGGTGTGACAAATTACTGGCACAGATTACAGCCCTGTGGCTATTCACCAGAGGCAACACAAAATTAACATGGTACTAATCCAATTCAAACAAGAAATTGGTCAGACTATGCACAATTGCACAAATCATCTGAACTAAAGCAAATCTAGAATTCCTTAAGCTACAGTTTCCAAATTTATATTTAAAACACAGTAAGTTTTTTTATCAGATTTGCTTCAACTTTTATTTGGCTCTTTAAAGTCACTTAGTCTATTGATAAAGGTTTTAAGTACAGATGAAGCACAGGAGTATAAAAACCACAAGAAACTGCATTGAAAGGGTTTGTTCTGTTGTAGAAATTTTAGGTAGCATAATCCACTGCACATGCCAACTTATTTCATGGTTCAGACTTTCCGCAAGAGGTTCAGTTGAAACCATCAACACATATTAATGAATTCAGTTCACCAGGTCTTTGGTGATGAAATTTGTAACAAAAACCTGATAATGATATACATTAGTGTTAGTGTGGCAAGTGACAATCTTGGCTTTTAATCTATGGGAGATTTTAAAACATGGCAAGAAAAAATAGGCTCGGTATTTCATGACTGCTGAAGAAATCTTTATCAGAGGAATAAGATTTATATTCCTCCTATCACCTTCTCAAGCATAGATGTTTCACAAATTGTAGAAGACTCCTTTTATCCCTCGGCAAAAAAGGTACAATTTGAAGGCTGCAAATGAAGGTTAGTTTTGACTTACTAACTAAAAATCATTGCGGTGTGCATTGACTCTCTTCAAACATAAATACAGACTAAAGAAGCACTATAAACTAGAAGAACACGGGCTTAACTTCTTATTCTCCAAAACCTGAATATTCTATCAGTAGAAATGAAGCAGGCACCATAATCTTTAAGAAAACCCAACACTGTTCCTCAAGCTGGAAGTAGGTGTGAACACAGGCAATAAAAACCTTTTACTAAATATGAATACTGAAGGTCTGTGTTCACGTCAAGGTTCATGAATCAATTGGGATTAATGATCTACTAATTTGTTTGTCAGGGCCAATGGAAGTGCTAGCCATTCTTAAGCACATTGTTTAGCTAATGTTTACTGGAATTCACGAAAGACTGATGATGACAAAACACAACATATAATACAGATTCAACAAGGATGAAGCTGCTACTACTGCATGTTTAAACAGTAATTTCAAGTCAAAAGTATATAACTGTATCTATATAGATGCCCACAGACACCTAAGAGCTCTGTTAAAACCTAGAAGCAAAATAGCATATTACATTAGTATGAGGTTAGAATTTCTAAAAGCAGAGAAAAATTTCACATCCAGTGTAAGTTAAGTTTTCTTCATTTTATGTATTCATCAAAACTTAAGCCCTTATTTCTAAAAGTGAAGATTTGTTTCTCATCTTTACCCTTCATTCATTATACAAATAAAATACAAAACAGTTATGTAACTGACCGAGATGGTTGGGATTGTGGCAAAATATTTTCCTGGAAGAGCTGATGCAGAATTATTTGGAATTAAACTAAACCTTTTATTTTTCTAATCACGTCTGCTTTTAAACAGTTCAGCCTTCTTTGCAGGTCTGAGCCTTGGTCTTTCCTGAGTTCAAAGTCAAACACAAGCCAGTTTTGCTGTTCTCATTTTTGTTAAAAGCACAGCTGAGAGCTTTACTTCGCAAAAACAAACACTAATAACATGAAAACAGAAGTTAACAGTAATCCCAGCAGCTTCCAACACAACAATAACTTGGTTGTCTCATATGACCAGTGAAAACCTGCATACCTGTTTTAACCTTGCAAGTTCTTTCAAAGCCCTTGTCCACTGTTGTTTGTAGTGAAGCTTTGACTTGGTAGCTGACTCTAACTTTCTTTCAAGTTCAACCTAAAAGCAATTAAAATCATATCAGCTGAAGCAATAAAAGCAGTAACAATCACTGAAAGATGTATATATACAAAGGGTCTGGTTTAAGAAAAGTGTTTATGTAGCATAATATACAACATCATCTAAAGCTGTTATACACTATAACATAAATATTATGGCACAAGAACACTTTCTTGTTTAAAATATAACCTTATTTTTATTGGATGGCCGTCTATACAAAGAAAAAGATTAGTTTTTAGCACTAAATCTGCTGATGTAACCTTAAATTTAAGATTCTTAGATCAGCCATCCCCTCATCCTTTTTTTACTCAAAGTAAGGTTATAAACACTAATTTAATGAAAATGCTGATGGATAAATCTCTCTTAAAAAGGTACATAGATTTTTTTTTAGTTTGCTGGTGGAAGATATGGCCTACATTATTTTCTCTGAAATACCCATCTGCTCCAGCCATTCTTTAAAATCTCTGTATCTAGTGTGAACCTATGATCTTACCAACTAAATAATCCTCAAAAGTTTCTACCGCTAAAAAAATTCATTTCGTTATCTGTGCAAAAATTTTGTATTCAAAGACAAATGAAAATATTTATAAACACAATTAAAAATTAAGTATTTTTCACATCTCTGAGGAAGTACTTTTTTGAATCTGACAAAAATTATTTTCATTAAACTTGTGAAGATCTTAAAGAACTGGTTTGTTTAGTTCATCTAACAAAAATAGGAAATCTAAAAATATTTAATCTAAGAGCTTAAAAAGTCTGTAGAAACACAAAAATACTTTGTATCAGTTGCTTGCATTATTTGAAGTTATTAAAGCACAGAGCCACATACAGACTGAATACAGACAGGCCATATTAGTGAGTATATTTTGTGCCAAGAAGACTGGCCGATTTTTTTTTCAGCTTATTTCACCAACAGTTTTACTCAAATCTCACAATAACTCTGAGCATTAAATGACCATATCTGTGGCTTTAATTAAATTCTCTACTGTGGAAATATATTGCTTTTAAGCAAATCAACTTATGACAGCGATTCCATTTTATTGATAAGTGACACAACCTCTTTGCAGAAATACTTAATTATGAAAATGCAAATAATGGAAAACCAGTTTAAATTAATCCTCAAGAAAATCATCATCTTTCTTTAGTTTTTTAAACAGAATGTTCAGAGACCCCATCATAAATCATTATTCATATATAGGTTACGTTTTTTTCCTGTGTTAGAGGCTAACATTACTGCTTCCTCTATAGAAATAAGGCCACTGTTGATGTTATTTGTGTCTGAATATTTAAACTCTGAAGAAATTACTGGAAAAAGTAAACCAAAATGGACAAATTAACATTTCATCGCACAGTAGTATTCTACATCCCTTTTATCAGTGAACACACCATTGTGACAATTTTTAAGTAATAGAAAAATCCAACATACCTTTTCTAAAGTGAGAAGATTTATTTCTGATTGTAGCTGGATTTCTGGTTTGCTACTTTGCTGTTCTTTGTATTGCTGGAACTCCTTCTCCAAAGTCTTATGCTTATTTTCTGCTTCAAAAAGCTACAATAAAGAAACCAAAATGCAAGTTAGCAGAAAAGCCCATTCACAGACAAATAATTAGAAGACAGAATTTAAGTTACTTCTTAGTCCTTGGAACAAACATTTTACTGTCAATTATCTGATATAAAACAGACACTGAAAGTTACACATTCATAATTAATGATTTCTTGATGATGGCACACAGCAATGTTTTAATAGCAAGAGTTTTAAGGAGGATCTTTGCTCAGTACTGGAAAGAAAAAAACAAGTCTGTCCTCATAAACATAAGATCAAGATTTATGCGCATTTTTGTTCACATTTCTAAAACAACTTGCAGAAGAAATACAGAAAGCATAATACTAAGATTTACACATCTTTTGAAGAAAGCCAGTGTTATCTACTATATGAAGTTTTATTACTTACTCAATTTCACAGCATAACATTTTTAGGAATGTCTGCGAAAGGAAACGACTAATACTTTGTACAGCCAAATGATTTAGAAGAAAGCCTAAAGTAGAAAGGCTTCTGTGACTAAGGACTTAATAATGAGTACCTCTGCCCTCACAGTATTTCCACAGTTTCAAGAAGATTTTTATAAAGAGAGTGCTTTGCTTTTCACATACAATGGGTAATTTGAAAAATGGTGCCAATACACAATTACTTGCTACAGAGAAAGGAATGAAGTCAAAGGTTTAACAGCATTTTTTATAATATATTAAAAATACTAAGAACTTTTTGTAAGGTTTTCTTCTTCTGTTAAATATTACTCAGCTATAAATACCTTAATACACCTGATGGAACTGAAGTATTCCATACTAGAAAATGATCCCATGCGCTGATCTTGTATTTATGTCCAACTAGATAATGCAAGTATTTCATGAATTCTGTCCCACAGTTTAAATACTGGGTGAAAATGCTTTAGACAACTCATTTCTGTTTCAAAGCTAACAATTTCTACTAGTACAATAATAGTTTAATTCTTTGGATCTTCTAATTGGGTCAGCTTTATTTTTCTCCCAGATTTCTGCTTTTTGCATTTATAATTGTTACAGAATGGATGTAAGAAAGCAAAGATATTTCCTAGGGAGTGATACAAAAACAGAGTTTGCTGTCATTGTTTTTCTCACAGAACTACAATAACCTATTGAACTTGAACAAAAGATACTGCTGTTTAACACCTTTCATTTTTACCTATTTATTTTTAAAACAGACAGAGACATAATGCCAAAGACAATAACTGATTTCTTTTGCTATTAGAAATATCAGCTCTCCCTGGAACTTCAATAACAATGTTTAATTTCTTGTTTTGTTCTGGAAACACTTTCAAAAACTGAATATCTTATGAGACCTCAGAACTGTGGACATGAGGAAACTATAAAAATCCCACAAATAAAGCACAACTTCCTTATTCAGAAAGTAAGTTGTTCCTCAAGGTGAATGCTTCAAGGATCTCCTCTTGTACATAGTGGGGCTTACCTCAAAACAGGTTGAATTCTAGAGATCTTTAGGTGTCTAAGTGTAGAAATTGTGTACTGACAAATCCCTTTAAAAGGTATGGAATAAGACTACTTATTCCAGAATATTCTGTGTTAAAAAACCCAAAACAGTCACACAGACAAAAAACTCCACATCCAAAAAGGTCTTAAAGGAAGAGATTCATCTGGTAGCAACAAACTTTCTGCTTGTGTACATTACAAAGAGCAGGGCCCTAGAGTGAAACTCCAAAGTAAGCAAACAAAATCTCACCCCCAACAAAGCAAAAGAAAAAAGCCTGTCTCATGCACAATATGTGGCAACAACCATCACATATTGAAGCGTAGCAGGAACAGCACAGAGGAAGACAGCCAGGATGCTCCGGAAAAAATGGCCTTACTACAAAACAAGAGAAAACATAGCGGGGCTTGTGTTTGGAAGAGAAACAGTATGACAGCCATCTATGTAATCAGCAACAGTATGTTGCACAGGCACTAAAGGCGCCTTCGTAATTAGTAAGAAATGTGCTTAAAATTAACAAAAAGAAGTTTTTAAATATAAAAGACATAATTAAATTTCAGAACTCACTGCCATAGAATGTTGCAATACTAAATACTTTTTTAAAGGAATCATATGAGATCATGAAGAAAACTTTCATTGGCGGCTACTGAGTTTGAAACTGATTCTGGCAAAGAGTACATATAACCCTTGATGGTATTGCTGGATATACCAAAACTGCATTTTTTTCAGAGTCTCACTTCCTTTTTTTTTAATCCTCTAAATCCAGCCATTGCTGCACCATAATACTGAGCTAAGTGATCTTCGGTCTGACAACTGTATGTCTGTTCTGAATAGGAAAAATAAAGTGATTGTGATTTTATTTTATTTAGATTCTATTTTATTTAGAAAAGGTCTGTTGAAGCTAAAAATGGTCAGTGGGAGCTGAAAGAATGAATAATTAAGAATACTAGCTGGTGGCATTTGGCCACTTGAACAAGAGCTACTGGCAGCTGCCAACAACACATAAAATGCAAAAGCGATCTGCTTATCACATTGAATAGGACTGCATTCTGCAGTTTCTTCATCTCGATTCAGTGAGTGCTCTGAAGTAGAATACTCAAAATAATTATCTTCAAGGTTAGCAACATTTTTGTATTAGCTACATTTAAAAAAAGTTCACTGTACTGCGGTTAACATATGCTAACAAGTAAAGAAGTATGTTAATAACAGTATTTATTACAGAACTAAAAAGCTCACAAAAATCTATTACAACTCTTCTTCAAACAGTGAAAGCTAATACTGGATTGTCACTATCACATATCAGACACAAAAAACACCAAAGTAAGTAATTAATCTACATAAACAAAATACTTTTCAGAACACTTAAGCATTTGTAAGATTTAATCTACTTAATAACAAATTATGTGTCTAATGCTATAACAGCTAAAAAAAATAAGTACTAACTTTTACAGTTTACTTTAACAGTCAGGAAAAATGTCTAGACTATCCTTGTTGTTAGTGCCAAAGTTAGCTTACAGGACAACAGAACACGGTCTAAATTTTCTGTTTAGAAAGTACTACTCTCAGAATAGAAGACTGCTATAACAAGAGAGTTTCCCCTTCTGTCCCAATAAGGATAACAGAAATACTCTTTTGCAAGAGAAGAATAAAACTAACTGCATGGTCAAACTACTTAGATGTTAATCAACAATAATTATTTAAGTTACTGAAATGTACACTGCTGTTCAGGCTCTTCACGTAATGTAAGCTTTTAAACGAAACTTGATTTTCAACATTGAAAAAATAATCACAAGCGCTACACTGCAAACTGGTCATACAACTGAGCAAGACTGATACAGATGGATCTCAGCACATAAATACCAAATTTAAATAAAATGTTTGTTACAAAGTTGCCAGAACACAATTGCCTCCAAATCACTACTGAACTTGGTATTCTTAGAAAAATCCTCACTTTTATTGTGTACATACCTGATGATGTAAGCGAAGTTTGTCTTCTTCCAGCTGTTTGATTTTTGACCTTTCTAGCTCTAGCTGGTGTGCACATTCCTCCCTGGCTCGACGCACAGAATCCTGAAGCACCTGCAGGTTTCGTTCATGCTCTGCTTGCAGCTCCTTCTTTACTCTTTGAAGCTTAAAAAGAGATACATATTTACATTAATCCATAGGAGTGAGAGCTTCACTTGAAAAGCCTTACAACTGTTACTGCTATTCATGACAGAAAAATTGTTATTAATTTTTGAAATTAAACAACAAGATTGTTAGTTAAACTGAAATTCAGTAAGAACATGTATAGAGAGCAGCTGGACAATCTGCCAATTATTGTATTTGGGCTACAAATATACTCTTGCTTGACTACTGTACAACAAAGCTCTCGGGAGCTCTTCTGTACAATCTAAATGATTCTACATGATTGCTCAAGGCAGGTTTCACTTCCACCTTCCTACTACACAGTGAAAAGCTTAAATACTCCAATTCACTGCAGAGAGTGTGAAAGTCACAGCTACAGCCAAGAAGTCTTTAGGTCAGTGAGACTGTACTGCTCCAGCTGAGCATATTGAGATAATTTCTCATCAAGATAAACAGAAGAACAATCCTTGACACGTTTGAACTTTCTAGAAAGATGCTACTGTCCCAGATGACTGCTAGCTGAATAGAAACTTCTCCAATGTCCTGTTTCTCAAACTGTAATTTGCTAACTGAACACTACATCATTTTGACCAGATGTTTTTTGAACCCACTGATTTTTATAATCTCTAGCTCTCAGGTTAGAATCTTACTAAACTTTGAGAAAGTTTTTAGAAAAATCTACATAAGATTCAAAATAACTACTTCTACTCAGACTGAAATGCACTTGGCCAAACCTGAGCACCAAATTTTGTTCAGATTTTGTTGCACAGATGCTGAAGTCAAAACACTATTTACAGCACAAACTGCATCTTGAGGTACAGACAGCCAGGGTACTAAACAGAATACCAGCTCAGCTGGTGAATTTCTGTGTTGGGAATTATCAATTTGTTACAAGCACAGAAGGCATTAGTAGGCTAGAAAAATTGATTTGAGTTACAAAGAGGAAAGATAAAGTTTAGCTGTTTGGACAGCTAAAACACCACAGTATTTTACCTACATAATTTTGAGTTTGTTCTGAAATACAAGAATAGGCAGTTTATTTTCTCTTTCCATATGACCAGCACCCCTGAAGTCACACACAGTTTGCCAGATTGGAGTTGTTCAGTACAGTGGTAGTTACTGGTTTCTCCTGCATCCTCTTTTACCCTGTCACTATTGGAAAAAATAAACAGAAGTAGGAACTCTGAAAATGTTGGATAACAAAACCTGAAGTTTCTCCCAGATCTTCCTGTCACCTTCTTGTATTTCAACAAACAATCTAGCAATTACTTCTTGAAGTGAGGCACTCTTGTGTATGTGTACAACACTCACCTGGCAGTGCTAAACTTAAAACAGAGATATGCTAATGTTACACAAATGTCTGCACTGACATTAATTCTGTCAAGAATAGAAGGTTTACAGTTCTGTAATCCTAGCAACCCATTTAAAAGTTCACTGAATTTCTATTTCTGTAAAAAAGTGTAGCTGTAACAAAACTTGGCTTAATTGCTAGTGTTCCTCTGCATATCACTATGAACATGTCTAGTTAGTATCTTATACACAAAGCACAGCTGTCACTATTTGAAAACTCAAACCTTATAGAAGTAGCTAATGCAATTACATTGTTTAATACAACCAGTTCTTACCTCCGATTCAGCACTAAAAAGCTGTCTCTCTCGCTTATCCAGATCTCTCAGGGTTTTCTGAAGCTGTCCTTCCAAAACATTATATTCTGCTACCTAAACAAAGGATGGAAAAAAGTATAAAATATTGATAGCTTTTATTTTAAAATTTCTATATAAAACAAATATCTAGCTCTTAAGAACTTGCAATGGAGTACTTACTTCTAACCCATAGGCCACAGAAGGGTTTTTTGACTAGGCAAGTAAAATGCAGTCAAAACAGCTCCCATATACAGCAAAACTAATCTAAGGAAATTTTTAACAAATATTCTATGATTAAAGGCTACTTTTAATTCTTTTGCACTGTTGTAGACTAGCTGCATGCATATCAGTAGCTGCAAAGGTTAAAGGGTTACAGACCCTTTGATGCATGTTACCAAATACCTTGTTAGATTTATAACAATTTAGACTTTCTGCAAATATAAGGAGGAATTTCCTCACCTTTTTCTTCACTAATGCCTCTCTCTCTCTGTCTCTTTTCTTCCATTCCTCTGCAAGTGCTTGCATATGGACCATTTCCTTCTTTTTAAGCTTTTAGAGGAAAAAAAAAAGAAAATCCCAAACCAGATCAAAGTTGCTGAAAGTGCACCTTTAGAGTACTAGCAGATCTACGTCTTGAAGCAAAAGTGTTTAGTATGCTGACTTGTATAACTCAAGATATGATTCTGATAGTGAAAGACATCTTAAACTGAAGTACAAAATGTAAAGTAAATGCATGTTTGAGAAAAATATCCAAAGAACGACTAGATTTTCACTACCTTTTCAAAATAAATAAACAAAAACACATAGAACAACTTCAAGAGTAGACAGCAATGGTTTTTGAGATGCAACTAACAGAATACAGAATTAATATTTAACATCAATAATTTGAATGTTGAATCTATTGTACTTTATAAAGAGTAATGGAAAATTGTGAAGATGGTATTCTGCAGTTCAAACCCAGCACTTTCTTCACTTACTTAAGAATTAACCTTCTTCCTTAAGTAAGAGCATGGAATTTGTGAATGGAGTAGTTTACATCTGAAGTTTTAATATCCTGTATAAGTAAAATCTAGTTCTTACTTGAAATGCTAAAATAAAATATAATTAAAGTTATTATCTGTATCAATTCTACTAAAACTTCTCTGGCAATCCCATACTTTAGGTAATAAAAAACAGAGCAAAAACCTGATTTTCAAAAATGTCCTCTTGCATTTCTTTCCACATTTCTAACTCCAATGCTGCTTTGTATTCCAGAGTTTCTCGAGGTTCTGGATGGTCTTCTGGGGCACGGCAGAGCTGAGTGTGAGGGACATGCTGCTGCTGACCAGCACCTACATCCTGATATAATAAGAGTGGATTTTTCATTGGAACCTCAAGTTGTCAAAGACATGTTCAAAGGAAAAAGAAAAGATTTATATAAAATTTACTTGAGAAGAATCTGACACCATAACTTCTTGCACTTTGACAAGTCCGTAGTCTTCCAAGGTGATGGCATATGAAAGCTCTGCTATTCTGGTGCCTGACCTGTAAATAGCATTAGAATGTTATTTTAATTAAAACTGCCTAAAGATACAGAAAAAGAATTGTAAGACAACACCCAAAACAGCAAAGCTGAAGTTGCTCTGTGCAAGCTCAGAATCTCTAAACAGCTGCCCATGTGAGAGCCCAAACATGCTCTCCTATACATATTGTTAAGTTAGGGCCTAGTTTATGAATTAATGGCAAGCCTTCTGACTTAAACCTGGCATTGGAAACCTATTTAACTAACAAATTACTATAATCAACACATGCCTGCAATGAGGGAATAATCCAAAATTGTACCTACAGTCCTAAATCTTTCTAATGATGTAACTGTTCATATACAGGCACTGCTGCTGACTTCAACTTAAGATACTCATTAAATTTCCTTACCTTTCCTTGTTTAGACTTTAACAGTAACCTTCTAGTTATCCACAATATAAGTAACTTAGCATATAATTTGTGGTAAAACATCCTTGGATTTCTACAAACACATTTCTGGAAGCTTCAGCATAGGGAACTGGCAACTTCAAATCACAAAGAGGTTAAAACACCTACCTGCCCTTGCACAGTGAAACAATACCTATATAACAGATATTTTAATAAATTAATCTGAAAGTAGTTGTGGTTTCTGCTTAAGAACAGTTTGTTTCCAACTGCCTCATCTCTAGTCATAGTCAAACTGTAACAAACAAAGCCAGTTCTTTGCACAGAAAGGTATTAAGAGAAGGAACAGAAAGTCATGTAACAGGAAACAACCGAAAGTCTCACGTGAAAGTACACTGAATTGTAGACCTTAGTCAAAACAAAACCTCTCATTTCAGTCATAATCACTCAGAAAGGCACAATCACTTGTCACCTGGAAGCTGCAGAACATATCAAGCAACAAGATGCTGAAAGAATTAACCACAGCTGTAGTTTTCACAGAAATTCACTTTCAGCAAATATAGATTAGATGACACTAAAATGCTTTTTACAAGGGTGCAGGCTTACTTCTATACTTCTATTTGCAAAGGAAAAAAATCCAATAAATGCTTGTACTTCACTTAAAATAAATTGCTGCATTAAATTCTTAGAACTTTCCATTGGCTACTAACTAAAAAAGAAAACAAGATTTGCATTAGTCGACCTCAGAAATCCGAGTAAATGATTCAACTAGTCTGTTGAACATACCCGTGTAAAAATGTTACACCAACAAGAGCAAGGATAAGAAGGGGTTAGCACAGCAAAACACAGACCTGATTACATTTTGAGAATGCCATCTAGTGGTTATGTTTTATACAAAACCAGGTTTCATTTAACTAATGGTAAAAGTATGAAGTTTAATGTATAGTGAGACCTTAAAATAACTCTTCACAGAATCAGGCCATGCCAGCTTTCCCACAGAAGTTTAAGCAAAGCCAGAGGTTAATTTCTTATTAAGTTGGGAGGAGAGGAGACACAAGTCACTAACATGAAATTTCCTGTGAGTTAAATATAAAATGCATTTTCTAAAATCTGTTGCATTAGCTGTTTAAAACTGACCTCAGTCTTAATAGCAATTACGTTTATTTTTAAGGGTATAATCAAATTCCATCATTACAAAGAAAAAAGGAGGGTCTAGACACTGATTGTAAACACTAATCATCTTCAACAAGGACACAGGACAGAAGTAACTACCAATCAAAAGGAAAAATACACACACACACACATATATATGTAAAACCCCAGCACTGCTCCATGTAAATGAACATTTGTTTTCAGACAGAGTATTAGCTAATACTGCTCCTTCTGAGGTACACAAGCTGAAACCCCTGCTACTATCCTGAAACAGGAGACATCTCCATTCTGTGGGTGCATCTGTCCTCCTAACTTTCACCAAAGTCAGTTAGTTGTATCTAAAAGCATACTATGGACAAACGATGTTAATATTATGGAATATCACCCTTTATATAATTAAGTAACTTACTTTTGGAAGTGCCTCAGAACCTTTTTTTCAATTGTTTATTTCTTAATGTGTCTGTAAAATTTAACTCACCCAGGATCGTGATTACATAAAGGCTTATTACAACGACTTTGGCAGTAGTGTATACACTGCTCAGTGTGAAGAGGCAATTTAGCTTTTCATCTTTTGGATGCCTATTCCCACCTCTGCATACTGCAGTACTCTGCAGCCTGTTTACCTATTCAAAAAGCTATGCAGGGAAAGCTGTTTTTCAGAGAAACACTAAACAAACAACTCTAGAAAACTTGCTACAGAGCTAAGTATTTTTAAAATAGTTTTACCCTTGTGCTGCTGCGAAACTGACTGTTTCATTACAAGTCTGACGCCAGCATTGTTCACCATTCCCACCCAAGAAGCGGGTCTTTTCTGAAGCCAAAACATTTGAGAGCTGAAGCCTTGCCATTCCTAGAAGTAAGTCTTTGGCTGTTTTATCCTTGTGCCACAATTCAACCAGCAGAGGCAATCTGAAACAAAGAAGTGATCTTTGTGTCAGGCACCAAAATGAAAGAGGAGGCATTCTTATTCCGAAGAACCTCATGCTCTGGAAGTAACTTCTTAAACCAGTGATGGTTACAAAAGTCAAAATATGAGTTGGTTTTACTGCCTTTCACTGAGAGGAATGAGACTGACTGACTTTGTATCTTTTCAATCACTTGGTTCAGATTATCATTCCTTTCTTCAACTGGGGACTAACAATGTTACAATGAGTGACAGACAGAATAGTGCTAACACAGATTGATCACCTTAATTTATAAATACTTACAAAAGAATTTTAGCCATTGCCACTTAAAATACAGCACCCCCAGCACTACTTTAAAAATACTGCTATTTTGATGATTTTTTTTACATCTTAATAATTTCTTGAAATCTGGTGGAACTATTAGGAGAACTGCTTTACAGCCATCAACACTGCAAACTCTTTTCCAGGTACCTGCTGTATTTTTAAAGATATCATATAGACATTGCATATTAAAAAGAAAAGATTTTCATAATTCAAGAGGTACTTTGTCAAAAACGATGCTATCAAGCTTCACTTTTAAAATTTATGGCAATTGTACTTGTTTCTGTAAGCAACAATACCTAAGTATGTAAGAGACAAAATCAAGAACTGTAGAATTCCTGACTTTAAATGACAATAGAGAAACTGGAAGAGTAAGCTATTAAGTATTTATTTGCATTAGTCCTTGAATTATTTACTAAATTCTAGCCCTGATAATCTTAATGTGACTGCATTTACAACAACATCTAGAAAAGGGTAATTAAGATTAAAAAATTGCTAATTACTACCTGAAGAATGTATCTTGAAGCTGATGAGGCATAGTTGCAAAGTCAAATGCACAATATGACTTTGGAAGAAAGACTTCCATGTTCTTTCTAACTTCTACAGGTGGACTTGTCATAATAGGTGCTGCACTGCCAAAAAATGGGTACGAGTACCTAATAAAAACAATAAAAATAATACTTTTATGAATAGATAACTTTTTTGTACCTCTGCAACAGGACAACCAGTTTACACATCATTTAGTAAAGCATAAAGCATCAAAGTTTGAGAAATTTATACTAGTACATTCAACAATAGAACTTAGCTCTCAAGAATTCACATGGTCATTTACTTCAGGAACAATGCAGCTTCTTTATATTGGCTGTTGCTTTAACAAAAGAAGTTTTAATAACCTGTTTATTCACAACCAGATGAATTCATATTTTACTAGAACTCTGCAATTATTACATAAATTGAGCAGACAAACAGAAGAAAAATTTATACTCACATGCAGATTGTTCCTTGAGAACATCTGTAACTATACTTAAAGTTCAGACTAGACTAACACGCAATAACTGATAACAACGTATACATATACACAGTGTCAGAACCATTAGAAATTTCATTAGCTTTTTCATTTCCACAGTTTAATTGACAGAAAGGCAAGTCAAATTATTTTACCAATATGACTTAAAATGTGGCCTGAAACTACTCCACTGGCACATTTCAGTGTATGATAAAACTGTAACAAAGGGGAGGTCACGAAACTCTTAAACTTCATTTTGCTCAAACTGATGATGCCAGCTGTCAGCTAAGCTCCTAATAAAATCAAATGATGCCTCTATATATAAAAATTGCACTCTCCACTTTTTGTGAAGAGCTGTTGAAAGAGCTTGTTTAGACTGGAATAAAATAATGCTTCCAATCTACAGTGAATATGCAATTTTTTACCCTGCGACTTTTCTTAATGTTCATGTATCTGGATGTTTCTCCAGATACATTTCTTCAGCTTCCTTCCAGGTTCATCTGACTGACTATAAAAATTCAAGAGCAAAAAACAAAAAAACCACTATGTGTTGTTACTGTTCTGAAACAAATTAACTATTCAAATGTTACATAAAAGATTTTATGTGGCAAATTGCATCCATTGTACATTGCTTTCAGCATACTATTTACTAATGTAGCCAATATGGAAAGACATTAATGATGAATGCCATAGTAGCCGTATTTTAAAATATTCTAGCCCTACATCTCATCCACACCTTTTCAACCTAGTTCAGACAAAATCTAAACCCCATGATCCACCACCACAACTAGACTTCCCAGTGACTAGTTAAAACTGTATGAATCAAGCTCTGCCAGAAAAGAGGTAGAGCAAATGGAGAGGCAACTCCCTGGTCAGAAATCCTCAGAAATTTGACTGAATCACCATTTAAAGATACATTTTATCACAAACATCAAAAGCACCCTGGTGGAAATGAGAAGACAAATTGTAAAAACTATTATTAATCACTCACTTCAAATACACCATCAATAATTGCTATAATGAAAGTAGAATTTCTTTTTTAAACCATCAGAATCATCCCTGTATTTACAAGTCTCTTAAAAATGCATTTAACTACACTGATTCTTCATTAAAACTAGAATGGATTTCCTTTGGATTCACACACAAACCAGTGGTCTCTTACTAAAACACTGTAAAGAGTTCTCGGTGGAATGTGGAAAATTACAAAACCAAACAAACAAACCAAACCAAACCAAACAAACAAAAAAACAAACCAAAAAAACCAAACCAAAAAGAAGAATCAGTTCATTGATAAGCTGGAAATGTAGCCAGAAAGATTTACTACCAATTATAGCAAAAGGCAACAATCCTTAATGCTCAGTTTAGTGATAAGACAGATGAACATTCTAAAGTATTTTGCTACTGAAAATCATCTACATTTTAAAAGGCATGAAGAAGCAGAGAGGCACTATGCCACCAGCAATCTCTCAGATTATGAAGGCTTTGTATTTTCCAAGAATAACAAAAAAAATTGTACCTTAAAATGCAATTTATTGGAAAACCAACTTCCAGACCACGTATACTTCTTAAGTCTATTGAAAAGCAAAAATGGTGAGAGGCTGCTGGAATGACAATCTTCTGTGCTGACACAGGCTCAGAAGAACTGGACACACCCACAGGGTTAGGCTGAGATATCGCTACTGGACCACCAGCTGTGTTATCAGCTAAAAGCACAAAAGAGAATTCATGTGCATTTTCTATAACTTGTTCTGCCCAAAATAACAAAATATGTCAAAGATTAGTGTCACATTTTAAATGCAAGTAGAGCAACTGCTTCCCTAAGAGATTTCTATTCTTTGTAAAATAAATGAGTACTGTGAAAAATAACCACTCCTTCTGTAAGTTACTGCTTCCAAAGAAAAAAACACCAAAAACCCAATACACTTTAAATCTTCTTACAGGATTGTAATATTTTTCCTTTCTTTATTAATCTTTGAAGCTATGTAAGGTTTAACTCACCAATAAAAGTTTACAATAAGATCAAAGAAATTAAATTCTTCAGAAAGATGGTGTATGACCTCAGTTTATATAAATTTTTCACAGTCAACTTGAAGGCATGCATAGGAGAATAAATAGTTTCAGAATTTTAGTGCTTTTTAAAATTAATTAACTTCTTTAGGGGAATTACAAAGACAATCAAATTAACAGGTCAATTGTGCTCATGTAAGGCAGCATCATCCTTGGCCCCCAGCTTTTAGTTTGGCCCCACATTTTAGTTTGAAGCAAACTAAAATGTGCAAAGCACATCTGCTTCTGTCACAGAACCCACATACTGTGGCATCCATTTTATAATTTAGAAAGCAGAATCAACATTGAGTGCCTGCCCAATTGCATCCAGGCTTCTTGTATCCTTACAATGAGACCCAATATTGCCTTCAGAGAGTAAAACAAACTAAAGTTCCACAGACAGGTCTCCAAGAGGCATTCTTGCAAAATGTTCAAGACATTTTGTTTAAGACTTTGAGGGCTATTTAGGCTACCAAGCCCCTACAAAATGAGGGAATGAAAATATCAGATAAGAACACAACGGCCTTTTGTAAGTGCTTCTTGTTCTGATACTGCCTTCATAATTATTTAAACCATTTTCACTTTTGTAATTTTTAAAGAAATATATCATTACTAGCATTGATTTTATTCTTTCCTCCTGTATCCTAAGTGTTTCCCTTGCATTAAGAGTAATATTACAAAAAAGAAAAATGCTGTAATACTTCAACATCAGCTAGTTAACACAATGTATGAATGAAACTATTTTAAGTGATTCAGGTAGAATATCAGAAGATTGCTTGGTGCAAAGAATTGGCTGAATGGAATTTAAAGGTCACACAGCTTTTAAGTACATACAGCTTACTGTTAAAATCTATTTAAGTTGGTTGTATAGTCAAATTTCATTTAATGTACTAAATTTAATAAATTTTGCCTTACTGGGATTTTGCAGATCTATCAGAGGTGACTTTGCTCTGCTCTGTGATTTCGAAGTTGGAAGCTCTTCAAAACACTGTTTGCTAACCTCTTGAGCGCAGCCAGCCACCAGTCCTGAAAGAAAAACGTGAAATGACACGTTTTACATCTTAGCAAAACAGAATTATAAAATTACTATTAATAAAAAAGCACAATCCTGGATTTCCTAACCAGAGATTCAAACCAGCTGCTGGGTTCACAATACTTTCTTTTTACATTCCATATAAAGGACTTAATCCTTGCTTAGATAAGATCAGTTAGGATTAAAAGAAAATTTGTCTGAATTAGCAGATAAATCCTGAGAGCCCATTCTAGGACAAAGAATTTCCTCTACACAACTGTCTTTAGGACAAAGCTCAAAAGACCAGCAATACAAATATCATTAGAAAAACAATAATTCCACTTTATTAATGAACCACCTCTTAAGAAGATTCCTGTTCAGTAACATTTAGCAAAACAACATTTTTTGAGATTTATTTGTTTCTTATGGTATTTCTTATCTCTGTTCCTCTTCCACTTTTCCACTTCTGAGTTCTCAAATCAGAAGCAAGTCTTCCTAGGGCTTGGCCTACCAAGTCCAAACAAAAGGATCATGTAAAAACAAACAAAACAACCCAGTTGTTTGTTTTTGTCCAGGAATCTGTACTTTATGAACATCTGTCTTCACAAATTATAATTCACATAGTAAATTCCTTAGAAAACTCAAAAATCCCACATTATCCCTGCTTTTCTATTGAATAAATTAATAGTAGACAATTTAATCTCATTGAGCAAGTCAGTTACTTCATAGGCATCGCACTAAACCTTCTCATTCACAAGTCCAGGAAATTCCAAAAACTTTCGTTATGATTTTTCAAGCTTATGACCATCTACCTCACTTGTAATCTACATACCTCCAAATCTCTAATCTGGCTCTTGCAAATGTACTTAACAATAATCATGTTCAAATCACAACATTTATCCCCCTTCTGTTACTTGTTTTGCAAATGACTCTGACTTGCCTGAAATTTATTACCAGCAGGGAGTACTACTTCATGAATATACTAGAAAGGAGTAGCACATGATTCAAGACCACACTTAGCAACTGTGCAAAGAAATTATATACCACATACCCCTTTTCCTTGGTTTTGTGCCTTTTTCAAACTTAAGACTTTCCACTTCACTCTCTGTTGCTACATCTTCTTTTGAAGAACACAGGTCAGTTTGAGATGGGACATTTTGGGATCTCTGTTGCTGGCTCTCTGTTTTTCCACTAACAGGTGAAAGAACTTTCTCCTGTGGCTGTTTGGGTTCAGTTGCAGCATTTAAGGGAATCAAAGGCTAAATGAAATAATAGTTTTCTTATTGATCATAGCTTGCATTGAAAAATTCTGTCTATGACATTTCATAGTATGAAATTATTTTTCTGACACAGAAAAATGCCAATGAAAGAGTTATTCATATAAAGCATTAATTCTTTCAGTTTTTTTTTTTTGTTTAACACAAAACCCAGTCAAATATAATTAAGAAACACCAATCTTTTTTTTACATTAAACTGTGTCTAAACCAACAATGAACAGGTAAGACATACCTGGGTAGTCACGTTCTCCCTTTGAAGAACTACAGATACCCCAACAGTAGGAGCCAGATCCAGAGACAGTTGTGGCAGTTTCTGTTTAGCTCTATTTGGTGGAACAAGAACAAATGGTCCTTCTATTGCCACAGGGTGTTGGTCAATCTCCACATTTCCTCTCTTCAGCAGTCCTGACAGGGGAACTTCAGTACTTCCAAGAGAGTGGTCCCCACAGCAAAGATGGATCTGCACACACAAAGGTGTTAGAAAGTAACTGGTACATACGTGTAATTTGCACTGGAACCATCTGTGCACCCTCCACTAAAGGTAGCATAAATAAAACAAGTTATCATCCCTAGCCTAGTCTCTGCATGCTGAGAATAAGAACAGCTATGAAATGTCAGTTTTGAGCAGGTGGGATTTGTTCACTGACAGGGCAGCAACAAATCACTGCACTGCTCTTCTGAGGACCTGTCATATCACTCCTTCTGTAGGATAAATTCAGTACTCTGTGACTTTTAAACACTGTACAGATCCTTGCCCTTCATACATAGGCATATAAAATGCATGACTGCAAAGTAATGAAAAAGATTACTCGAAGGCTTTTGGCATATATTTAGACACCGCTTAACTGGCAAGGATTTTTGGAATTAACTGTGGTTTTAATTCCTTGTAAATATAATCATTTGAAAACTTGATTCAACTGTATATTCCTTACAGAGTTTAATATTTATACCTACAAGTGAAAGATTGATCTTAAAAAAAAACCCCAAACAACACACACTAAAGTATTCTATTTTCCTCAAAGTTACTCTTTGAAACTCAAATACTAACTTGCTTTTTCCCAAATAAGAGTCACTTCAGCTTTGATTTAGCAGATCAGAACACTGTATTCCCATCCTTAATATTTGTTGTACTTAAGGAAAACTGCTGTGCTGAAAGGTGGGAGCTGCCAGTATACATATCTAGGTGCACATATATACGTACACACATATAAATACATTCATACAATACGTACATACACACACTCTAGTCTGGCAACTAGCACCTTTTACAACCAAAGTCTCCATTTTTGGAAATATATGTTAAAATTAAGAATCAGAACACAGTGGTCTGATCCTGTATCCTAAGATTTATGATGCTGAGTGAGAACTCAAAGGACGAAAACTGCAAATCAAAATGTGGATCTGACCACAAAAGAACTTTTGTTCAAAAAATTGTTCTTTACATATGATGCAAATACGCATAATTCCCCACATATGTATCATATATGTTTTAAGACTGTTTTAGAGTAAGAAAAAATTCCAAACACACCAGTGCACGTTGCTCCAAATTGAGGCAAAAAAAAAAAAAATTGAAACAATACAAGATTTGAACAAAAGCATTCTTAAACCATCCTGCATGAAAACCCTAGAATGGTCTGTATAAACTTAAAGAAAATAACTTTAAAAGGGTCCAGATCCACAAATTACTTTGTATAACTAATTCTGTCTTATTTACCAGCTACATTATCAGAAACCCTATACCATCCCCACTCAACAAAGCAGACTCTTGTTTTGTAATCTTATAATTAGTTTGAGACACGCACAGATTGCCATAAATACTCTAAGTACTACCTGATGTTTAGAATCATAGACGCACTTAGTTCAGAAAAGACCCTTAAGTCTACTGAGTCCAGCTGTTAACCTAACACTGCCAACTCACCACTGTCCTCCATTTAAAGGCAAGCGTAAAAAAGATAAGCAACATCCCATAATAACAGCCCAAAAATGTCTGTAGTATATTTAGAAACAGCATTTGTCTACAGAGCAGGTAAAAAACACAGACCTTCCTTATAATTCACAAAGTGTGCTGACGACAGTGATTTTAGAACTGAGGCAAGAGTGACCTGAGCAGCTGGTATGGGATTACCATAGGTATCACAAAGCAGGACTCTGGCTCGCAGATGGTCTGATTGCAGGGCAGACCCCAAAGCTCAGAGCTCTTCAGAGAGCCACATTAGCTCTTTGGAAAGAGCTAGTATTTCAGCAAGGGCATGCTTTTATCACAGCATGCAAACCACCTTGCAGTAACAGCAACTAATTAAAAAGACAGCACTCCACCTAGCTAGGAAACTTGCTGCTATGGTTTCCCTCATATCACCAAGATGATCAACTTATATTTGAGCCAAAATACTATAATACCATCTTAGTTTTGGAAACAGAAATGCTTTACAGATACAACCTGAGACACACTCTATTTCTTTAATTTTAATTATTTATTTTCATTCACACTTGAAATTAAACAGTTTACCTGCAACTTTGACTGTGCACAAAGATAAAGTTGAAGAACATCTACTGTACTACGTATTCGAACTGAAGCTCTTTCTGGCTCAAAGTTTGGATTAATTAAATCAGTGAAAGGTTCATTTGTGACATCATTTCCCAGTAACGAATAGTAGAAGAAAAACTCAGGTTGTCGATCAGGGAGCTTCATAGTACTAGGAACTAGCTGAAAGAGATCAGAAGAGAATTATGTATCACTTTCCTTGATGCAGAGTTACAGTAATTCTGAAGCACTACTTTGGAAATTAGAACTTAAGGACTGACCAGCTGACCTAAATCATAGCGTGCACTCCACATATAACTTATTATATTAATACTCAAATTAAAAATGTTTTACTTTAAGTAAAAAGAGCAAGACTTGTCAACACCAAAGGCTGTAACTGACATGTATTTACTAACATCAAGAACGTCACAAATACTCAGAAATAAGCTATGCCTTCATAAAATATTTCCAATTATTAAATAATGCAGATTAGATACTGTTATATAATTTATGTGATTAAATAGAAGACTGAAACAGATGAACTTCATCCTGTAGGCAACTGTGAGTTCAATGCCTACAGAGGCACAAGCCACAAGCACGATCACCATAAATTTTGCTTCTCAAGGTCCTACAATTCTGATATGGAAAACTATTTTCCCTGAAAAAAAGAAACATGACAAGACTGAAGACAGTTTATCACACACCATGAGTTCTAGACCAATTAAAAAATGCTGTCAGTACAGCAAAAACACAGCAGCTAAGGTCTAAAGCTGAAACAACCATTAGCATGCCACTACATCCAAGCTAGTAAGTCCTTCCCTCAGGCAATATATGAGCTCTGTCTTACATTCTTGAAAAGCATTTCACCTTGTTTGAACTCCAGTGCATGGGCACCACACTGTAGACTGGTATTATCTACACACAAACTTCTTACACAATATTGCAGTAGAAAAGTATGCATTTCATAAGAATGCATCATTTGAAGTAAATACAGCTTTAGTACTTCAAAAGAATTATATTTCATCTGCAGTCTGAGATGTTAAGAACTTCATAAAGTTTTAAAATTAATATAAATTCACTTCGGGACAAGGTTATTTCTTGAAATAAACTCAAAAAACCATTAAAAACTAATTAGAAATGAGGAATGGGAGGGTGAAAATATTAATGTGGGATAACACTTAAAAACTACACATAGCAAGGAAACAGACCTGTTCCAACTGTGTGGCAAATGCAATGGTTACAGACAAAACAAAGTGATCCTTGCAATACTCTGCTGGTCCAATTTGATGATAGCCCTCTTCTTCATTCAAGACTGGCACAATACTTTTAGGGTCCAGTCCATGAAAAAGGGTTAGTACTAGGAGAGAAGAAATAAACATGAGTGACTAGCGGCCTTTGTAATTGCTTTGATATCTTTTAGGCATTACACATGGAAATTACATGTGGAAAGAAAAATTACAAATAAAGATCTTGATGTCTGCTACCAAAGTTTTGCAAAACACAAAGAAGTCTCTAGGTATATTTCGAAACAGCTACAAAAAATTCCGAAATTAACTTTCGTTCACAACTGTACGTTGAACACTATGCTAAACAGAATTCTAGTTCCTATTTTTATTTTGTGTTACAATGAGAAAGATTACAGTGACTGGAAGTTTATTTCACTAGGCTAGAGTGTACCATGCTATTTCTTTACTTTGCTCATTAAAGAAAATGCAGGACAGTAACTGCATATTGCAATCTATTGGAACAAGGATGCTGTGCCATTCCACAGATCTTTAGAATGCTTCATTTAAAGATTTTTCATCTCAAGTCTTCAGTGCATAAAACTCTGTATTCTGGTTTGCTAGTTTTTGTTCTATAGTGCCAGTAATTCAACACATTTGGCCCTCAGGTTACACCAAATAGAAATAATGACATAGCATTTTGTGAACAAAAAAGCTGTTTCGAATACTAGAAGCCTTAGACAACTTAAGTCGGTAAAGAAAGGAGTGTATGAATACTAAATGGAAAAGTATCTGACCAGACTAGAACTGGGTAATACAGCTTTGTTATACCCAGTACCTGGAACATTAGCTTTACAACCGTGAAAACCCAGAAGTTTGTTTTTCCCCATCGCATAAATATGATACTGACTAATTTTGACATGATGCAAAAAAGGAAAAAGCTGGCAAACTTGTTTGTAGCAATTATTACACAGAAAACATGAAATGGGAAACAGTGCTGAGTAAAGGCAGAAAGATCTTTTTTTTTTTTTGCCAGTGTCATGAGGGATAGGAGAACTTGCAGGTACAAAGACCACATGGGAACCACAGACTAAGGAATCATTTAGAGTAGTCTTTTGCCTCCTTTACAGATGTTACAATATGGAATGCTCCCTGTGTTTCGCTGTAATCCTGAATGAAAGGAGTAAGCTATCTTACACTGAAACTTAAATCCTGTCTTAACCAATCTTGAAATGCAGCCAAGTCAGTGAACTCTGGGCCAGAAGCTTATAAAACATTTACTCCCACTGACCACTCTACTTCTCCAAAATTACAGCAACAGATCATCAGCAGATAGATGATGGATTTAGAATTAGAGAAAATGTACCTTCAGGGCAAGAACACATGTATTGTAAGGCATGGAGGAGAAAATCCACTAGTTGTACCAAAAGGCTCATTTTTCAAAAGTTAAGTAGATAGGCATTTGGGTGAGAGAACAGGGCAAGATGGAAATATGTTTTTGTTTTGGGACTCTTTAAATCAAGTTTCTAAAATCTTGTTTTTGTTTTTTTAACAGCTACTAACTTGCAATAAAAAGAAAACCAAAATACATGGATGAAAAAGTGACTTGAAGGCACAGAAAGGCACCAAATGTTAACATTTGAGGTCCAATAGATTTTTGACACATATCACTGATTTCCTTCGAGAAAAATAAACAAGAGAATACAGAATTGGAATGAGTCCCAACAGTAAGCAGATGTTACTAAAAAAATCTTAACAATAGTACATAATTTAAGTATCTAAAGATTAGAAGAACCGACCAAAAAGGAAGCAAGTCTACCCAGCAAATGAGACATTTTACTACTTTACAGTTCCAAGCCCAAACTACTGAAAAGCCCAAACTTCTATAAAGGTAAAGTTCCTTTCTCATCTCTTTCATAACCTTCCAAAGCACATAAATACAAGTTAAATACCCAAGGGAGTTAACGATGAGCCCCTGATTCTCATTCTAAATACCAGTTGGTTTGCAGCTTGTCCACCTAAAAGTCACACAGTTATCACAGTAAAGAATCCTTGAAAAACTTACTACCACAAAGTACATTAATCAGCTGCAAAGGGTTTGCACTGAAACTCCTGTGAAATTAAAATTCTCTTGAGACTTAACAGATTTTCAACAAGTGATATGTCATCTGGCACAGGAAGATTTTTAATTCAAAGTGAGATGTCATGTTACTTACACTTGCCTTCTCTAGGGGGTGCCTCCTTTGCTTTAAAATCATCAACCAGTGCTTTTGAGTCCGTCTCCAATGCAACACCAATTTGTATTTCAGGTTTAAACTTAGGGTACTTGTTACTAAGCAAAGGATACCATTTAGGTGTCTACAGAGTAAAAAACAAAAATAAGACCCCAAAGTGTTTAAATACAACAGAAAAAAATAGTATAATACTATTACAGGAAACTCAGTCTTAATCTAGGACTTCTACTTTATCATCTACAGAAATACACTTTGGTTTTTATTTCTAAAAATTTGGTCTATTTAGTACACTATTGTACTAAAATATTATATAGAATGGTTACTGGATGTGTACCTGAACATATTGGTTTTTTTCAACTGACTTGTACAGTGAAAAGGTTAGATAGAGAAATATACCATAAATCTTTATTTAGAAAACCTTCAAGTCCTCGACTGCACAGTAAGTCATATGCATTGAAAATGCTCTAGAAGAATGATGCCAGAATAGGACACCAGGCTCCTCGTATGACCCATATCAAAGTTATGTTTTGATCAAGCTTGATACAAGGGAGTTGGCTAATTAAATTTATATAAACAATTATATTGTGCTTACTCTGTGCTGTATTAAAGAGCTAGAAACAATCACCTAACACATCATCTTCCATGGAGGTCCGCCATAAAAAAACAACTTAAGACTTGATTTCATGATGGAGACTCAATTCAATTGCTCCATATCTATTGCTTAGATAAAACTTTCCAGTTGATTAAATAATGAGATTGTGTAGATTAATTGGTCGCTAGTGATCCTATTATTCAATTCAGAAATAAGCAAGATTAGTACTAACTGTATTTTTTCATTTGTGCATGTTCTCAGAATCAAGATGTCTCTCCTCTTAAGAAAAGCAACAAAATCCCCCATATATGATCAGTTATACTCCAAAATGAGACTCAGAAGTTCAGCCTATGCTTTAATTCAAATTATATTATCTGTAACAATTTGCCTAAAATTTAAAACAAAATTTTAAATCTTGATATCCCATAACGTACCTGTTTCTTTTCTGGGGCAGCCCTTAGATCCAGTACAATATAGCCTATATTCTCTTTAGCTGAAGATACAGGATCCAATGCAAAACACTGGAGTTTGATAGGTGTACGCTGCAGTCTGAAAAAGTAACTCAGTTGAAATATTAAATATAAAATGTATACCTGCAATTAGTTCTCAAAGATAGTTCATAAGTTTCCAGCAAGCCAATGATACAAAACTCATTCTATAACTAGTTTCATTAGGTCAGAAACTGAACTTATATTGAACATACAAAAGTCATCACTAAGTGAGAGAATGAACAAGTGGTTTAATTCTTGAAAAAGAGTGTGTTGGAGCCTCAGTCTCAAGCGCTATTAAAAAGACATTAGCAATAAACACTTCACTCGCATAAAAGAAAAAAGTACAGCACCTCACACAAAATTTGAATTTCACTTGAAGGGGCATCTTAAAAACAGGGCTTGTGGACAAGATTTTTGGGTAAAGCACCTGACTTACTGCAAGGCACGTATAAGACATCTAGCACATGGTAAATGTAGGCATCTTTCTCTGTCAAATAACAATGATACAGTTTTTTAAACTTCTTTGATGATATGGTCATAACATTACAGCCTGTAAGTTGTAAGATTTATGAAATTAAATAACAGTTATAACAGTTATGAAAATACTCAATTTCTCAGCTTATCTCTTTGAAATTTTTAAAAACTATTTACACAGGCTTTTCAGACTTGAAATTAAGTTAATTTTGTGCCGCAGTATACATAAGAAAGCTTGACTGCAATGTTTGAATTACAGAATTATTAGTTTGCTCTAAGAGCCTGCGGGGTGTTTTTTAGTAGTGTGAAAATATACCCTTTAGAATTTTTAAACATCATTTACATCTTGCCACACATTACCGTTTTTTGTACATTAGTACATTTTTCCATAACATTATTGTAGATAAAATAAATTTTCTAAAGAACAATTCAGATGACAGTAAACCAAAAATTGTATTTCACTAACTTTCTTGTAAAGACAAGAAAGTTAAATTTTATCTGCATATTAGACTTCACTTGTTAACATTACCTGTGCTGATGAAGTGCTTTCCTATCAAGTTCCCAGGCCAATTCTGTAGCAAATTCTGGCTGATCAGTATGCTCTACGGGGTCAGTAGCCAACTGTTCGCCATCTAACTTGGCTTCAACTATAAGCATGTGCTTGGGTCGTTTTGGGAAACAGCGCCCTGTAAAAGAGTTGCATTGCATGTGCCATCACTAAAGAGATGCAAGAGCTCAGACTGATGCCATAAATCAGTTACATGAAATTAATTTCCCATGTCATTTTCCCTGCTCTGATCTTGAAAGAAAAAGTTTGCACTATACAGAAATATGAAAGAATGTAACATGAAACAGACTATTTGTGAAGAAACAAGAAACTAAGTAACAAAGGAAAGTAGCAAGCAATTAGAATTACTTGAGAAATCTATGATTGGCAATAGGTAAGGGAGCAGGCATGAGAAAGAGAGTCAACGTTTTACTTCAAGTGAAAACGTTATGAACTGTCTGACATCCAAACAGAAAAACATGATCTTGTAAAAGTATTGAATGGTGTTTCTCCTGCTATTTGCTGAAAAAAAAATAATTATTGCCAGATTAGGAGAGTGCCTAAAACTGTATAGGATTGGTCCTGGGCTCAGGATCATCCAGTATTCTGATTTGAGATGACAAAAAGAAGTAAAACTTTACTTATATCACAGTGTGGGGAGACGATACTACAAGCATATCAGACGACGGGATCTTATTTGTAAGCTCCTTTGGCAGACTACATAAATGGACAGAGAAATAATAGGATTTACTTGACATAAGGAAAGCATTCAGCCAAAACAACTCAAACCCCCAAACCAAGCTCCAAAACAGCCCAAAAGAGAAAAAGACATCCTAACAAATGACTCGCTCACGCACACACACTCTAATCAGACTACAGAAACTATAGCCTGTGAAAATGCAGGATGATCAACTGAATATATGTTTGAGTCAACACCTAAGGCTGATTACTACGAAGGGATAGAAATACCAGAATAATACTTTTTTAAAAACAAAACCAACACCAAACCAACAAAACCCAGATCCTCGGGGAACGACTGTTACTTTTCTCATTCACTTAATACATTACCTCCAAATACCTAACAGAGGGTAGCCAACCCTGGCCTTAAGATACGTACGTCCAAAGCTTTATTAATAACATAGGCTTACTCAACGCCGCTGGCTTACCCCGCTCACCTCGGAGGCAGAACCAGCCCTCATCTTCGCCTCGGGACAGAGGGGACGCGCAGCACCGGGGAGGCCACGACCCTCCCGCTCCTCCTGCCTACCTTCCAGCACGGAAACGACGATCAGCAGCCGATCGGCGGCTCTGGAGACCATCTCCCCGCTCCGCCCGGGCGCTGCCGGGGCCGAGAAGCGCGGCCACTCCCGAGGCGGAGCGGAGAGAGTCGAGAGTACTGGGGCCCACCTTGCCGCCACCCGCCGCCCTTTTGCCGCCGCGGAGCCTTTAAACACCAACTGCCGCCGCTTCCGCCCGGCACCGCCGCTTCCGCCGCCAGCTCCGCCCCGCACCGTTTCTCCGGGGACGCGGCACCGCCCAGCCCCGCCGGTCCTGGGCCCCGGCACCGCCCCCCACCGCCGGTACTGGGTCCCGGCAGCCTCCCGGCCCCGCTCCTGCACCGCCCCTCCCGGGCCCCGGCACCGCGCCGACACCGCCCCCGCACCGACCCACGGCCTGAGGGTGAGCGGCAGTGCCGTGGCGCGGAACCGTAGTCGAAAACCGCACAAATAAAAGTATAAAAAGGTTTTTCACAAGCACTCTGCATTGGCAGTGGAGGAATGCTAGGTGCTTCAAAGACGTGCTTTCTATTAAAGCTGAGAAGTTTCTCTTTTTTTCGCCCGCCACTGTGATGAGCGTCAAAGCAGAAGAATTTGAATACAGTCGTAGTGAAATGCAGCTTTGTCCTCAGGTAATTTTTTAGAGAATTGTCTTCCGTATGAAGTAATAATTAGGTAAGCAACAATGTCACAAAAGTGTATCGCTGCACTTGGCATCCTAAGTTAAACGCAAATGTCTTGACCGTGAGGCAAAACGCCCCATTTTTAAGTTTACAGTATTTTTTTTAGTAGATGGCCTAGCAAACTCTTTGTGTAGACATAAAATCCTTGAGTTTTAGTAACACATGTATTCTGTGAAGTTGTTGAGTCATGAGTTGCAAATACCAGGAGAGGGAGAACCTGTTTTCCATCTGCAAGAATTTTATTCTGGTTCTGAAACACTTCTCAAAAAGACACTTTGTTATATCTGAGTTGAATCTGCCCAAGTTCAATTCTGGCTGCTCCTTTCTGTTGTGTCATCTTCAGGTGTCTAACACTGCACGTGACACAACAACTCTCCATCTCTACAGACTGAGTTCTTAGATTTTTATCACTGTCACCTTCTTCAAGCCAGGCTGTAGGCACTTTTTATACATACTTTTTACACAAAACCTGGAAGCAGACCTCTGAAAAGTGAGTGATTTTGGCCAGGGAGGGAACGTGATCCCAGATGATAACAAAAATATACAGTTTACCTGTACAGCTTTTTTATTTGGAAATTAATTTCTCTTGGAGTGATTCATTAAAATAATATTCTTGTGAACCACTGTTGAATAAACAATCACTTCTAGTAATTGTACGTGGATTTGCTTTTTGCCTATTTAGCAAGTTGGACTGGTTCAGCAGAGGGTCAGCAAAATGCCAGAGCCAGCACAAAAGACTGAGAGCATGTGACTAACAATGCTGGTTTATGGGTATTTATGTCTGCACATGGCAGAGCATCTCTCCTTTTGGTAACAGCAAGACTTTAAATCAGGTCACCTAACGCATGGAACTTCATCCTTTGACTTTCTCTTCTGGCTCTAACTTGACTTTTATTTTCATGTTACAGGTATTAACTCTGCCAAGAACCTCCTCACTATAAACTTTTCAGTAAAGACTTTTTTTTTTTAATAAAATAAAAGGAGGAGATAGAGAGAAAAAAGACATCAAAAAGACAATGGGACCTTCTTGGTATTATCATCTATGTTTACTTTGCAGTAGACCAAGTCTTCCTCTATTCATCCAAGAACCACCAAAGGTTGTTTTCTTATTATGCTATCATAGTCTTGCTAACTTGTATCTCACCTTTGCATTTGCATTTGCAAGCCGAGGTGTCAGATGCAGGATGTGCACTATGTGAGAACACTGGCAGTGAGCACACCTGTGGCATGTGTGCCCAGGCAGAGGAACACCTCTGCTTAGTGACAGAACTGTGGGAGGAGGTGAGTACATTCAGCAGCATCAGAGAGTCTGAGTGTGACACAGACAGCTTGAAAAACCTCCTACCTTCCCAGGGGCAAATCTGTCAGGCAGACAGGGTGCATGATACAGGGTATTCCCTATCCGATCTTTAATCTGCAGAACATCATGACTTAAGAGACGGGGGGGAAATGGTGACAATTTCCTGCCTTGCACAGTGGAGCATCCCCTCTATTCCTATCCCGCCCTCCCAGGTGCCCTGGTATGTAACAGGGGCAAGGCTCTGCAAGTGCAGCTGAACAGCAACAAGAAGGATTGTTCATCTAGGTCAGAGATGTCACTGAGGTTAAGTCAGCTTAAGTTACTCCCTGAGTCAAGACTGCTCCCATACAGAAAAAGAGAAAAGACATGTCATTGTCATAGGAGACTTCTGAGAGGAACAAAAAACCCAATATGCACACTGGATCCAGTTCTTAAAGAAAGTCTGCTGTCCCTCAAAGCCTGTGTTAAAGACATTAGGAGGAAATTTTCTCCTCTGGTACAGTCCTCAGGTTATTAACTATTAATACTTTTTCAAGCAAGCAGTGATGAAATTGCAATAAGTCTAAGGGCAATCAAAAAGGGAATTCAGCATCTTGAGACTAACATGTTAAGGGATCAGGAGCACATGTAAAATTCTCCTCTATTGTTCCAGTTGCAGGGAATGATGAAGGAAGAAAGAGGAATCAGATCAAGAGAATAACAAATCAGTATCTGAATCAAAGATTGATCAGACTGGTCCCTGGCAGAATTTTGTGGGTTTTGATCACCATGGTGCTCCCAGGCTTATTTCTAGTGAGCCTGTTTTTATCCCCTTTCCTCTTCAAATCTAGTTTAAAACTACTTTAATGAGGCCTGCTAACTCCTGAGTGAAGATCCTTTTCTCACTTTAAGACAGGTGTACCCCATTTGTTGGCAGCATGCCTGATGATCAAAAATATTCAAGGTTTGTATGCTAGTGGACAGTTGGCCCTGTACTAATTTGTGCTGCAGGGATGGGTTTTGAAATGTTAGAAACCATGGAAGCACCTGAGAACAGTCACATAGGAATTAGGTTTTCTTCCCCTAAAAAGGTGGCAGGATTGATAGCCCAACTAAAATGGATCTACACAAACGGAAAATGTTGTGAAGCCCAAAAACTACAGTGTAAGCAATCATGGAGAAATGGTGGGATAACTTGCTCTGGAATGCTGCAACAGGTGGCTATAAACTATTCAGAATCAGCAGAGAAAGACAGTCCTCTTCAGAAAGTGGAGAGGTTAGGGAGTGTTTTGACTATCATCTAGAGCTTAGTGATGAAAGAGTAAAACATGCTTTATTGAAATTTGTTTTGCTCTTTTCTAATTGCATTTACTGATTTCAAACTAAGGAAAACTCTGAACTAAGGAAAACTCCAAACAGTAGGGACAACTTACTGACTCTCACACTTCAATAATTGTACTGGACTTGGAAAAGCATCTAAATTAAACAATATAAATACAATGCTGGTGTTACAAAAAATTTTGTATATTACTTCTATTCAGCACACTTCTTTCTAATAATTTGTGACACTGTTTTAATCTATCTGAAATTATATAGACTTTAAAACCTCCAAGATACAACTGTAAAAACACCTAATCCACTGAGAACATGTCACAAAATGGCCTGTTTCAACTACAGTCAGTTTCTATTATATTATATGAATGTATTTGTCCATTTTCTTTGATCTTTTAATTAATCTTCAACAAATTAATGTTATTAGGCTTCTCTTCTAGCAACAGAATTAGAACTGTAGCACTTAAAGTATACATTTGTCAATCTGTACTCAAATTTCTGTGAAGAAGACAGACTGTCCAGTATCTTTTGCTTTATTACTATCTTCACCTATCCCGCATGTCTAAGGAAACAACATAATTAACTTCAGGTGAATGCATATTCTAAGTTATCAAGTAGTGAATAACAAGTTCATATTACATATTATAAGAATGCATATTATAAGTTATCAAGTAGTGAAATCAAGTAGTGAATGCTAGGTACAATACTTAAGTTATCATTGGTTACAATTTTTTTTTCATATAGACAATGGTTAAACTAATTACTGATTAAATAATTTATGAGTGCAATTATTAAATGCTTTAATCAACACTTTTTATGTTTATCTCCTTGTTTAGAGCCTATTAAGTTTTAACAGTTCTTAATTAGTAAATTATTTTTCTTGGCATTGTTATTTTTTTCAATCATAAATTCACTTCCCATGTACATGACATGTCAATTTTTTCTCCATGTCTTTTCTCCATGTAAAATACCTCATTTTACAAAGTTATTTATTCTGCCTTCTTTACTTCATTCTCTTAAATAAAAAAATTAAAATATATTTGTATTGACTTTGAAAGATTTTTACTTGCTGCATTTCTAATTGGTTTAGGATCATTTATTTAGTTATTATTTAAGCTGTCTTGGAACTCCTTTTACACTTGAGGATTGTTCATGCAGAAAGTATAGTAAATAGCTGTACCCCTTTGCAGAGGGGATTTAAATTGCATGTAAGTGGAATATGTGTTCTAAAAATAGTCTTCTTATGGTAGTTTGGTTACACTTTGGAATACTTTGGACATATCCTTAAGTGTTCCATTGTTTCTTATTGTAAAATAGCCTCAGTATGAGCAGACTTTATATGAAGTTTGAATATGAGAGACAAATTTTAAATACTGTCTTTAAGGCAAAATGTAGAACTCGAATCACTGATCCACAGTGTATGACCTGGAGGAGAAAAAACTTTTACACAAAGGATATTTGAATTGCAGAAGAAGGGAAGCTGAAGGCTCTTTTCAAAGATTAGATTAGAAAAGTAGTAAGTTTTATTCTTCTGAAAATGGGAGAAAAAAGAGTGAAATACATTTCTTCAGAAAAGTGATAAAATATTTCTTCTCCACTGACAGCTGTATATGTGTAAATGGTGTTTATTGTGATACCTAATTCTGTTCACATGAGCTGTACTCATAAATATCATGTGTCATGAATATCAATGAAAATTAGAAAAACTGTTGTACTTTGTGTGGCAAGGTTTTTGCAGTGGGGGTTACAGAATGGTTTCAGTGAGAAAGTGCCCCCATGTCAATAAAGCCAACACCAGGCATCTCCAAGCTGCAGCCACTGCTGGCCAAGGCTGAACTCATGAGGAATGGTAACAGCACTTCTGGGATAACAGAGTTAGGAAGGGAAAAGAAATGGCTGTGAAACAGAAGCCAGGAGAGAGGAGTGAAAATGTGTGAGAGCAACTGCCCTGCAGACAGCATGGTCAGTGGAGAGGGAGGTGGAGGAGGCATTGCTGCAGGTGCTGGAGCTCAGATTTCCCTGCAGCCTGCAGTGCAGCTCTTGGAGGACCATGGGGGAGCAGGGATCCCTCTACAGCCTGTGAAGCACCCCATACCAGAGCAGGTGGAAGTACCTGAAGGAGGCTGTGACCCTGTGGGAAGCCCCATGTGTGATGAACTGACCAGAGCCCCCATGGGCTACAGCCCCCATTTCTTGTCTCCCTGCGCTGCTGTGGGCAGGAGGCAGAGAAGATCAAGTGCCTGAGAAAAGGGAAGGGGTGGGGAAAAGTGTTTCAGTATTATTTTGCTTTTATTTCTCATTCTCACTCTGATTTAACTGGCAATCAATTAATTTTTTCTTCAAGTTGAATCTGTTTTGTCTCTGTCAATAACTGGTGAGTGATCTCTCCGTGTCCTTATCTCTACCCATGAGCTTTTTGTTATATCACTGCTGTCTAGCTGAGGAGGGGAGTGATAGAGCAGTGGGCACTTGGCAGTGGATGCCACAGTCAACCCACCACAACTGTTAGAAGAATTGGATCTGTAAAGGAAACAGACAATTACATTCAAGAAAAATTAAGAGAAAGTATCCTGTGGATATTTCCATACTAGGGACAAAACACTGGCTTTGTTCTTTTCTCAAGCCTAGGACTATCTAGAACTTTACAATGAAAAAGACAGCGTCCTGAAAAATTTTGGAATATATTCTGCATCTCTCTTAAGCACTCCTATGGTGTAACTCTTCTAGGACTGTTCATGTAGCTTACCAGATTGTTCCTGTTAAATTTTCAAACCTTCTCAGTAAAAGTAACAGGTCAGATCCTGTATGAAATTGTTGGTGAAATTTCTAAGACTAAAAATGGCTAATGGCTTTGAAATCTAAAAATGCCCTCAATGGGTACACGACTGGTCTTTGGTCTCATGGTCTCCTACTGTTTAGCTGCTCACTACTCACCTAGTAAATATTGCTAATACTGAAGAATAAAGCATTACCAAACCCTAATTATTTGTAGGGAAGAAAACTTTCAGTCAGCATTTGAGGGGAAAAAAAGATTCTGTAAAGGTGAAAATATTTCATGGGCTCCATTTTTCACTTCTAGTATTCTTAGACAGATCTTTACATTTTTCAAAGTTTAGTTTACTTAGTGAGAGGTAAAATGTCTTAAAGATTACTCTCTGACTGATACTTAAATATTTTTAGCAAATGGCATCTCCTTATGATAACATTGAAGGCAATCTCCTATGTTATCAGTTTCCCTTTATTAATCTTTAATTCCTGTAAAACTCATTGCATCTTGAAAGAGCTAGTAAGTTAAACAACAAGTTAAACTAAGGATCTGATTCAGAATTCATGTGAGTTAATGAGAACGGATGTTATCCTTTTCTTTGAAGGGATAACTTCAGTGGATTTTAGATCTTGTCCCAAGTGACTACAAACATACTCCTACATCTCTGCAAGCAGGAAGTTTATCCATGCAGTTCTGGCTGTATTTGAATAGCAAACATAGTGGATTTTTGTCATTTGACTAAAGAAAATAGTATCATCTTGGCTTGCAGAACCTGGCAGATCAGTGAAAAACTGAGAACCTTGATCTCCCAAATCTTAGTTATCTATGTGTTAGACCTTGGTGGTCTTAATATAAATCAAGACATTCTCTTTCTTTTTTGAAGAGAACATTTATGAAGCTGAATGTGCTGTATAATATAAAAGTGGAGAAATCAAGGACAAAAACACCAAAATACATCTGTAGTTTGTGGTAAGTGGCAGCAAAGGTGCTAAAATGAGATATTTTTAAGAGTATTTTTAGAAAAAAATAATTTGGGTGTGGTATTCCTGTTTGGGCTGCTACCAGATCCACTGTTAATAATGGGATATATGCGCCTAAACAATTTATTTAGACTTCATAAGTTAAGAGTAGGCAGGAGCTCATCCAGTGAAAAACAAAAGGGAAAATGGACTCAGGGATGACTTGAAGGCTGCACAGGTGTTTGGATCAGCATGTCTGCTGAGGGTATATAGTAAGCATGCTTTGGACATTAAGTAAAGAAAAGAAAAAGGAAAATAAGTGTGTTCAGTGCAATAACTTTCTTTCCCAATTCCTCTATCACAACTAAAAATGTAAATGTAGTTATTAGAAAGCCAGTGGAAGTCTCAGAGTAGGCATCAACAAAGTAGTTATGTAGTGCTAATGAACTAATTATGATAAAAAGCACAAGTGCTGTTTTGCCCTGAGGGAATGACGTTAATCAAGAACTGCTGGCACTCAGTCACTTTTCTAACATATTTCTTCCCACAGATACAGGATTTCTTAGATTATATCTGTACAGATGCACAACATAATTTTCTTGGGAAATTCACTGTTATTCTGGGACACTCAGGTATATAGAAAAAAATGAAAATTATTTACAAATACATCTCTATGACTGTGACACTAAAATCTAGTGATGCAAGTCAAGTATCTATGTTAGCCTGTATACCTTCTCACAGAGAATAAAATTATAAACTAGTCTTTGCTGTTTCCTTTAAATAACAGAACATAAAGAATATGTATATAGCAACAAACTAAGAAAAAATAACAGGTATGAGTATTATATTTCCAAAGACCCGAATAATGAAATTGTGCTAAAGCTGATCCTTAAGGCATATATGGAGGATGGAAAGTAATACATGCAAAAAGCCATCTAAGTCTAGCAAGCAGTAATCTATACTTGAATTTGTATAGATTTGCTCACACAAACTACTTCTGTAACTGGGTAACTCTGCCAATATGAGTTAGCATCTGGTCTTGGATGGACCAGATGGACAGAGAGTTAGAGACAGGTTTTTTAATCCGATTATGAAGATGGATAATTAATAGAAGGATTGTATGCCTTGCCCATGGATGCTTTGGAATAAAAAAGACTTTAGTCCTTCACATTCCATTACAATGTCCTATCCAGAACACATTATGTGCAAAGGTAGTTTTGGAGCTAATTATCATGTGCTGTGAAGTTAATTTACTTCTAGAGAGTGTTTGTTGTTTTATATATACAGGTTTTTTGCTCTTCTAATTGATGTGGAGATTGGAAGTGAGCTTTTTTAAAATTTCTAAGTTTTCAAATTGTGTAAAAAATTACAACTGTCACATAGATTGACCCACTTATCTCCCTCACAAAGTTCATGTTAAGTTATTGTTTGAGTGAATAATATTTACAAGACAGTTAAATATAGGATCACAGAATTGAAATCCCTGAGCTGAAAGACATCCATGAGGATCATTGAGTCCAAATCCTACAGGGCAACCTGAAGACAAGTCATCACTTCCTTGAACATCAACAGGCCTGGGGCCACTTCCCTGGGTTACTTGTTCCAGTGCTTGACCACCCTCTCATAGAAGAACTTTTTTTTAATATCCAGTCTTACCTTTCCCTGATATTTCTTATACCCCCCTTACCATTCCCTTGAGTCCTATCACCAGACATCAGAGAAAAGAGATCTGTCCATTCCTCTCCTCTAGTATCTGTACCTAAGTGTTTTCCTCAATGTGCTTTAGAAATTTCCCGGACCTCTTTGTGTCTGCTGTATGACAGACCCAGTTAATCTCTGAGAATTTGAAGTTACCTGTTAAGACCAGAGTAACTGCTCTGGAGATTCCCATTAATTCCATTTAGAATTATACATTGGCATCATCCTGGCTGGCTGATCTATAGTAAACTCCCGCCAAAAAATCTGCTTTATTTGCTTTTCCTTTTATGCAAACTCTGTCCATTCCAACCCCTCTGCCCTGGCTGTCTCTCCTGAAGGGTCTATCCAGATCATCCATTGAACTTTTTTATATTTCTGCTTGAATGCTCCAAAGATACAAATCCTTTATGTGTACATTAATTTCGCCACCATCCCCAGAAATTTGTTACATCCTCCCTGAACAGGAAGGCAAAATCAAAGGCTTTCACTCCATTGAGGGACATGGAGTGAAATTCTCCAGGAGATATCCAAAAACAAAAATTGATTTTTTCCCTGATCTTGCTTTTGGGGCTCAAAAATTTTGTGTTCCATGAAGTGAGTCTATAAAGACACAGAAACCAGAAGCTTGACCCAGTCACCCATTTTTTGTCATCTCTCATGGTCTTTATTGGTGCAGACTAAAACAAGAGTGAAAGTGCAACAGAATATGCCATGGTGAAACATCTGTGTTCTTTTTCACAAACTGAATCACTACAAAAATTTTGTTCAGTATGTAAAACCGAAATGCAGAAAAAGACAGATCATGTCCTGCATTGCACAATCAGCTTTTTACCAAATATCCAAAGCTCACTGCAAATTAGCTTGTACACTGAATGCAAGCACATGTTCCTTTCATGCCACTGGAAAGTCCACCAGACAGAGATGGAGGTGCTACCCATATTTTAAGCGGCTATCAAAAGGAACTGCGACAGGACAGTGTGGGCACAATTTATTTTTCCTAGTTTAGTTTAAAAAAAAAAAGATATCCTTTGAATTTTCATGACGGAAAAATGAACTAGTAGATACAAATTCTTCTTAAGTAAACGTATGGTGTATAGTTTTCTATTTTGATTCATCAGGGAGTTATGCTCAGAAGTGTTCCTGTGAAAAGCTCTTCAGCTGTGGTTAGGATTTCTATTACAATTTTTCTTAGTGGTAAACAAAGGAGTGTTACTTTTTTACATAGTGGTTAATATTATTTCCAATACTAGTTATTAGAAGTTCATCATCCACTTAGTCTTTAAGAAACAGGAAGCTGAAATGAAATAATATTAACATGTAACTCTTTTATTTTCAGTGATTTTCATACAACTGTAAAATAAGCATCTTGTCTTTCAAGATCTGTCACATGTTATTTCCCATATAGTCAAAACCTGGCTGAAACAGACTTTTAGTGAAAGGTTGGTTGCTGCAAGTATGGTGTCGTAAACTTCTGGACCGGCCAACCACATTTAGTGTGTTATACCCACAAGAGATGTATATGAATGTGCAGTTGACTTAATCATATGATACTTTAGGACTTCATAAGGGATCTATTTTTACATCCAGACTGGAGTGTGAGAGAAGGAATGTAAACAAATATTTCAGCAGTTTTTTCAGCATAAGAATAGCAAGAATTTTACCCCTTAAGTATCATAAAGAAAACCCCAAAACCAAAACTGCAACTTTCATAATTGTGGCCTGCAATTAGTTTGAAGTAATTGTAGTTAGTAGTAGTTTAACACTTAGCTTGGTATTGTTAAAATAGTTTTGGTGGCAAGTCCTTTCCTCCATTATCAGAATGATAATTTTCCTCTTTAAATACTTAAAGGCATTGCAATACCATCAGCAGCTGCTGAATCCAGTGGTCAGTGTTCACCTGATCTTACATGTTTTCTGGATGACTAACAGCACTCAGCAAGGTGAAAACAGGATATATTTTAGGGATAATTAGATTTAAATTAATTGTCTTAATAATACTTCATTACATCATGCCCAGTTTAGGCAGTATTATTGATTGCAGAAAAAACTAATAAATAAATTCACAATACACAACCCATTTTAATTTTTTCTCTCTAATGCATAAAGTGATGCTGAACCATACTGCATAAGGCTACTGCTAAATATATGTTTAAAGTGAAAAATGAAATCCAGGTAAAGGGGTTAGATGAAATGCCTAGTCTAAACCTAATTTCTGTAGGCATAGTAAAATTTACTCAAAGTTTGCAATCTGTGCCTGTGTGTACAGAGATACTGACTCACTTATGTTTTGTGTGAGGTCTCTTTATCTCACCATTGTTAGAAAGCATATACCATTAATGGAAGTACATGAGATATGGAAGTGTAAAATGTGGCCATTGCCATTATTACTTATAATAAAATGGCCATGAATATTAACTATTTAGATTTTCACAGTGTTAAACACATCTAGTGTGGCAGGAGAATGCACAGATTCAGAGCTACTGCAGGACTACTGTAAATCAACCACAGTTGGTTGGGGTTGTTTTCCCTAGTACTACTTAGTAGATGCTTCAAAAAAGGATCAAGGTTCCTTAGTAAAAAATATTGACATATATTAAATGAAAACAGTGTTTCTTGCTCTCTTCTTCACCACTAAGGTGTGAGCTGCCAGTATACATACCTAGGTGCACATAATAGATATATATCGTACTATATATATATATATATATATATATATATATATATTTGGTGTATACACATGTAATAGATACACATAAAATGTATATAGCGAATATACACAGTGTGTATGTGTGTATGCATCATACAAATACAGTGATACAACACACATATACACACTTTACTGATAGGGTAAACCCTTTACTGAGGCTTTTAGTTTTGCCCCTGCCTTCAATCTAAATGCTATAAGGTTATAAAAGCATTGTGTAAAAATCAATAGTCCCAGATAACCAAAATTTAGCAGCATCTGTATTTTTTCTTTTGCATCCTCTAAATAACCTTGAAAAAATTAGAACGAGACAGTTACTGAAATGCAACCAGAATAAACAGATTGCAAAGGACACTTAACTCAAGACATAAATTTTTAGTAATAGACAGAATTGTAAGATGAAGATGATTTCCATATTTTTCCACCTCTGGGATGAATAAATATACTGCATTAATCTGCAAGTTAATACATTCTGCTGTATGCTAGTATGTCAAGCCTCAAAAATCTCTCAATGTGAAATCAACAAGGCCTCTGAAAAAAAAATCTAAGACCTTAATATATTTATTTTAAATTCTAGAATCTTTCATTAGTTGCTGATTCAGAAAGTATTTCTAGTATGTTTCAGTGCTTGTCTTTTATTAGAAAAATTGTATGTGAATGATATAATAATGTAAATTAAAATAATATCTAAAAGTATATTCTAAAGTGATTGAAAGCTTTACTTGCATTGCTAAAGTGAATGATTACTAGGTCATAGAAGCAGATCCTTTTCCAGATATTCTCTTACTTCTTTTTCATCTGCAATTTTATATTTATAGTAACCTACTGAAAAGACAGGAATGGTACTAGAAGTGTTTTATTTTTTTACAGCAGGCATTTTGAAGATTTATTTGTTTTTCCTACTTTATTAATCCAATAAATGTAATGAAAACTTTTTTACCTGTGCTGTGTATTGCCAAGAAGAACATGCAGCATTACAGAGTGTGAGCACCAGGTATTTTTGCTTTGCCTGTTTTAATACCTATAATACCTGTACATTAAGGACGAATCTCTTGAATAGAATATTTTACCTATTAATTGCATGCAACCAAGGCTCCAGTTAGGAATTTTTGGGTCTGAAGTCAGGGGAACAATGCCTATTTGCACTGATGGATGGCGGACTCTACCTGAGGCATTAGGCAAGATCAGAATCAAGGGCTGAAATGTGTTAAGTGAGAAGAATGTTTTAGTGACAAAAGATACACAGACAAATGTTGACTTATGAGAAGATAATTAAACAGAAAAATCTGTAGTTTAAAAATATTTCATTTTACTGGATACCTACATATTTAAATCTGGTTTATTTGCATTTGGTTTTTACTGTATTCTATTCTGGGAACAATTGACATATTTTTGTAATTTCTTAATATTAAGAAATACCTGCCTTGGTTATATCTTAATAAGTGATTTTTAACATCATAAAAATTATAATCCTTACCATGCCATGCCTGAAAAATGTAAGCAGTCCTAGTGAAGTCAACAGAATAATTCATGTGGAAGAAAAACTATTTATATGCTTGGCAGTGTTCAGGTCTTAAATTTTTTTGCATGACTTCTTCTCAATAGTGAGAATGCATATAACTTTACAATTGACTCACAATAATTCTACATGGGAGAGAAATATATACTCTCTCCAAATCTCAAAAATGCTTATAGTAGGAAAGAAAATTATACCTGATGACTATTTCATATTTTTTTCCATGAGAAAACAAAATAATTACACATTACTGCCAAAAAAGAAATTTACACGAATAAAGATAATTAATTTTCAAGTGAAAGGTGGATTAAATTCTCAACCTGAATGCTTGATAGCATTTCAACCTTCCATATTTTTTCTATTGACTTTAAAAAGGCTTTAGATTAGGAGATGAATTACTTAATTTCTTTCACATCAAACTACATCAGTATTAATTCACTCAATTCCATCTTCCTCTTTTTTGTCACAAAAAATCACCTGCAAATATTGATTATATACTTTATCTAACTTATAGTTCTATCATTCTCTGGTAAGGTTGGCAAGCCACATAATAATATAAATTTTATCCCCATAAAGAAGATGGGATTTTTTTTTCCCCTGGTTTTCAGCAGTAGAGAATTTATAGGTTGACACAGTACTAAAAGCAAGGGTGAGTTTTGGCCTATTTGCCCAATTATATGACCATTGGAAATCTTTTGGGAAAAGATTAAACAACCTTGGCTTGAATTAATGTAGATGTAGTCTTGAGATAAGGAATTGGAAATTATGATCTTAATGGGCCTCTTAGAACATTATTTTTTAGTTTAGTTGTGTCTAATTTTTATATACCCACAACAGATATGCATTGACAATTTAAAGCTGGTGTTTTTAGGATTTAATTAATTTATGATTTCAAGAAATTACACAAGTATAGGTCACAAAATTCAGGAATAAATTTATTAGCAATAAAAAGCAGTGTTAGACTGCTTGATCCCACTGCAAAGTAGGATAATGTGCTGGTATATTTTCCCATGAAAGCTACAAAGTTGAGGAGAGGGGGGGAATGATTCTTTTGAATAGTAGTACTATTTGGATGGAGGATGAAAGAATCTTTTGGCTGAATGTTAAAAATACACTGGGTAAGCAACATTAATTAATTTTGGCAACATTGTGTGTGGACAAAAAATGTAGTACCCTTTGCTGTATTTGCTTAGCTATTTTGGGTTTTTTAATTTGGTTGGTTGGTTGGTTGGTTGGTTGGTTGGTTGGTTGGTTGGTTGGTTGGTTGGTTGGTTGGTTGGTTGGTTGGGGTTTTGTGTTCATTTTGTGCTTGTAGGGTTTGTTTTGTCACAATGATCTAACTAACTTAGTTGCTTGCAAAATTTTTACAGTAGACTGTCTGAGAATGGATATCATTTTAATGGCATAACAGGAATAAGAGAAGATTTCCTAGTTTCTTCAAATTCTCAAGGTTCTACTTTCATTAGCCTTGCCAGAGAAAAAAAATAAAATGCAAACAAACTATGAATTAATTGAGAATTTACTCTACACAAATATAATTAGTATAGAATATATGGAAGTTTATAGAATTTGAAGAATAATTATAGCAGGTTTAAAGCCATCAGGGTTAAGTGTAAAAAACATATTTATCAATATACAATGCAGTCTATACCACAAGCAGTGCTACAGCTTCTTGTTTAGAATTTGTTAACGTGAGCAATATCTTGGTAACTCAGACTCTTTACATTTTTCTTTCTCCTTCTTGCATTTCAGACTGTGATGGGAAGTAAAATGCATACACTGCACACTGCCTGAACTTTTATTAACTACACTAAGAACAAATGAGACACTTCTCACACAACATAATCTGTCTGTCAATCCAGACACCTTAAAGGATTTCCTTCCTCCACTCTCCCACTGTTGTCCCAGCAGAAAATTTTATATTTTCTTTGTCTTAACACTTATCTTCATTATTCCTCAAGTTCAACAATGTCAAAAACTTAAAAGAGCAATAACCTGCTAGGTAGCTTCTATTGTCATGAAGTGGACATTCACACTCTTTTGAACCTTTAGGTATGCAGTGAAAATAGGATTAAATGCCTTTATGCAGTGTGGGTTTTATCTGAAACTACATGGCAGGGACTTTTTTCCCCATGTGGAAAAACAAAGATATTAACTTACTGCCAATTTAAATGGGAAACAAATATAACTGAACTGCAGTGTTTTGAAAAAGAGTAAATTGCTTACTCTTTGAAAAGAGTTGATGGGCTTTTTTTGAGTCAGATGCACAGAGATAAATCTTCTAGTGGCTTTCTACACTATACTTACTTTCTTTCTTACTTATTTACTTTCTGCACTATAGTTAGTGTGACAGAATTTCTATTTTTCTTAAGATAAATGTCTTGTCCTTTGTCTTTTCATCCTACAATGTCACTCTATTTTTTCAAAACAAAAGAGAACTAAAAACCCAAGCTTGATCTGTACTTTAAATGTATCTTAGAAATGTGCACCGATCTGATTTTTTTAGGATCTAATGATAAAAATTCCTGCATCATATAAGACCAAATCACCTAGCAGCGGAAATGCCAGATGAACTTCAAGACAGACAAATGTGAAATGATGGACCTGGGGCAAAACAATGCTAGTTTCACACATAAAAGGTTAGGCTGATCATAATTATACAGAAGATGGACCCTAGTTTATGTGCAAAACTTAAACTTAATACTCTATAGAGACCAAAACAAAAGAAAATTGGAAATTAAAAATAGTTTAAAAATAATATGGAAAGAACCATATTATCATCCTGATCCTCATTTCCCTGATCTTGGAAAAGAGATATTGGAATTATAGAAGATTCAGAGGAGGGTAACAAGCATGACCAATGCATGTAACAGTTTCTTTAATTTTCTTTACAAGGAACAAAAGAACGAGGTGGATTTTTCAGTCTGGAAAAAACACCCCACACAAACCAAAGAACCCACTCCCACCCAAAGGAACAGTTTAGTAAGGGTTATGTCAGAGGTTGCAAAATCAGTGGTGGCATAAATTAAGCGGGACTTCTAACAAGACTCAAGGCAGAGATGAGCCAGGCTCAAAACAAGCAAAATTCTTCAGACAGGAGCTACATTTTCTGTGAATTTCCCCACTACAGGATGTTGTCAGTGCATAGATTTGACATGAGCTCAAATGGAGCCTGGACTAACATTGCAAAGGGGATCTATTGAGGGCTACTAAACAGAAAAAGCAAAGGAACTCCCTGATGTGAAAGCAATTGGTGACTTGGAAAATACATGGGGGCAGTCTCATAAGTGACTGCTGTGTTCTTACTAATCCTTGGGTAGTGATGGTTTGAGTCCTTTGGACAAAAAACAGAGATCCCATGGAATGCTGTTTGCATTTGTTCTTATATAAAGGCCAATGGCTAATTTCAAAAGATGCTGCAGGCTTCCAGTCTTGCTGGTTCAAGTGGAAATCCCTCAGTATACCTTTTGATCAGACTGGTGTTATCTTACTTTTAGAATTTCTTCAGATGGAGTTTCTATGAATACAAAGTGGCTACAAGGTACCTTATCAAAGTAATTTTCGTAGGGGAAAACTTTGGGAAGTTTTGACAAAAGTCAACTTTTTTTTCAGATGGAAATGGGAAGCATATGAGGATACCACTGGGCAGTAATATATCCCTGTGTTCAGAAGGAAGAACAATGGAGGGAAAACTAAGAAATGTATGAGCCAGTCTATTCAGGGATCCACTAGCTGCTTCAAGACAGCATATTCCATTGTCTCAGTTGCTCATACAAGAGTATAAATATATTTAAATATATTAAACTATTAATATATAGGATATATATTTATATATTAATATATAAGATATATTAATATTAATATATAGGATATATTTTACCTTTGCAACCTTTAGAGACAGACTTTAACTAAGATAAAATATGATTCTTAGAACTCGAAATTTTCTTGCTTAGAACTAGAAATTTGATTTTGGATCGACAAAAAATTCCTCTCTTATGTTTAATTGACTAAAGTAATAACTGCATTATTGTGACACCAGCACCCCCCCTCCCCCAAACAACAAAAAACCAAACAGAACTAATCCAACCTCCCTTCCCTAGACAAGCAAACACCCCCCCAAAAAAAACCAAAACAAAACAACTCCCAAATCTAATAACTTATGTATAGCAACTATTTGTAAACACAAAAAAGCTCACATTGTATTTATCTTATCTCTTTACCTTCCCCCACACAATCATTTTTTTTCCAGTACAGCAACAGCTGCCAGAATTTGGAGATTACAAATTCAAGGATTTTCACAGAAAAGCTATTCACAGAAATGTCCTTGATCTTGTAATAGTAATCATCATCCCGTGAGTGTTTTGTTAGTGTTTTGTTGAACGTACTACTATTTTTCATGAATAAAGAAGAGTTCTGTGGAAACACACATGTTTTCAGCACATCATTGGCAAGTTTCCAGAGAAAGTTATATAACAGCTGCAACATAGAGCACATAAGCAGCCCTTAAAAACTGATTTTTATTGAATTAATGAAAAGGCAGTGATGTTAAGGAAGCCAAGCTATTTCATCCCTTGTATTCCATCTGACGGTATAACTGGTTTTTGTTTCAGGATGAAACAGGAAATCTTATTTTGTCCTCCAAATCCATGTGAACCCAAATTTCAGAAATTTAATACTCATATCTTAAAAGATACATGGGGCTTTTCAGGGTCAAAGTTAGCAGAATAAACTCTTAAAAAATCAATAGGATAGATAATAAGACAAAGCCAGGAGAACCTCCTTTTGAATGTGATTTAACAGCAACGTTATTTTTTAGGTTCAGTTCTTCCTTGATTTTCTATCTGTAAAATAAAGTCCACTGATCTCAATTTTCAAAGAAAATGTAAAATACTGTGATCAATCCAGTGCAATATTTGTATCTGGAAAACCAAGCAAAAGCACCACAAATCTGAACATGCCTTTTACTACTGTAAAAGTAGTTACTTCCATCAGGAAAGCATTATTTGAGTAAAGATGGATATGAGTTGCTTCTCTTTAACATTTCAATGAGAAACACACATTCCAATTAATTTTCATAAGAGCCAGTACAGTTCATAATAGGATACAAATCTTCAGAGAATTCTCTAGCTTCTACTCTACAAAAGCCTAGCTCTAGGTAGGACAGCCATAATTTTGCCTTGTAGCTCTGTATCTGATCAATTACTCTATTTCAGGAAAAATTTTTAGTGTCAATGAACAGAAAGTTATTGATTGGGCAGACAATTAGAAAGCCAAACCCTAATGTGACTCATGCACCATTGATTTTCTAAAGCAGCATTCAAATAATTAGTAAACTAGAGAACAGATTTGAGCACAGAGTCTTGGGTGTAACAAGGGTAAAAATCTATATTCAAAGGACGATTTGTTGCTGCTCTTCAAGGGAAAGGATTGGGAAGAACTACAAATATCGGCAAAGCCAAATCATGAACCTTTTAGCAGCTGGCATAAAAATAAAGTACAATTTCTAGTGCAGTTTGTGATATATTAACAAATGTAGCATTTTAAAAACCTTGAACCTTACTAACTACTCTTATGAAAGGAAATATTGCAGAATAGCTTGAAACACATAGTTTATTTGTAGTTCCTTACTGTTAGAGTAAAAGAGGAAAATAATAATTAAGATGTGAATTCAGTGCCTGAAAAAGATGGCAAAAAATTACATTATAGCAGTATTCTTCTGAGTTTTGGTTTGGGTTTTTAAAATTAATTTTCCAGAATTATGGAGGCCCTTCTAAAACATATTGAAAACAGAAAATGGGATAAAGAGAACATAAGGAAGCCTATATTACTGAAAAAGAGAAACTACTCTTAAAAATACTCTATATGAATAAAAGAAAGCTAAATTTTTAAAAAAAGCCTTAACCAGCTTTAAATTAAAATAGCTAGAGGTGGAATCATAGAATGAAAACAAAGAAGTACCCTTATAATGAAATCAATAGATTTATTTCTAAATATTCTGACACAAGGATCTTGTTTTATTTTCAACATTTATTGGGAAGCTCAGCTTTGAAAGTGCTTATGAGATAGAAAACCTTTTCAAACACATCTTTGATTTTTTTTGCCAAAAACTTTAAATCTCCATGTTTTCTTGTTCCTAGATTTTGAACCCTGCTGATCATTCTTAATTACATGAAAAAATATGTGTGTTCTGCTCCCCCTCTTGGATAAATGACAAACTGATTACATACAATAGGTTAAGCAGATCTATGATTAAATGCTTAAAACAAACAAAATCCTCTCTATACATGAAGCAGTGTTAGATCAACAATCAGATCACTGATCATTATCTCAAATTCTGGAATTGTAGCATTTTGCCAAAGTAACTGATTTTCTTATCATGTGGCTCTTACATATGTGGCCTTTTCAGTCCTTTCACTTGACCCGACTCACACTTTTTTATACAATTGAATGGGATAATTCACCAGTTGTATGGAAACAGATTTAGATGCAGTTGAGGCATATCACCAATGGAGGTCTACATGTCCTCATGTCTTTTTTTTCATTTTGTTTTTTTTTTCTTTTTGGTGCATCTCTGATTTCCATCACCTTTTAAATGCGCATTAGTATGGAGGGGATCAGCCTGATCACAGACCTTTTCTACATCTCTCCCTCATGTAGGAATACTCTTCCTTGGTTATAGGGAGTTCTTCCAAAGAAAAATGGTGACCAGCAAACTGCTGAGCACTTAGCTCAACCAACAATTTCAGGATTGTGATGAGAATGTAGTGTAACATTTGTATGTGGATCAGATGACATAAACAGCTGAAGTGAGTTACAGTTTTTTATTTAAGGTAATGACATTCTATCAATTTTTATTGTTGTATGATGTACAAGTTTGATGTATTACAGGAATTCTCTAACTAATCATGTAACCATCCTTAGCAATGACTATACCATGAACTGCACGAGCCTCACTTTTCTCTCATACAGTATTAACAAATTCAGGTTCTTTGCTGTGCTCTTTACATTCATAAAAGGACTATAAAATGCTCCTTGTAGTCCTAAAATTTTGGAACCTACAAGAGGACTCCAGCCTGCAATGCATACTACTAAGCCAGGAAAGGCTTTCTCCTTCACATCAGCATTGCTGCCAAATTGCATGAACTTTAGAACAAATGAAAGGTACCCAGGGTTGTTTGTTTTCTGTTTGTAGGCACATGTTTGCAGCATCCAGGAAAAGATTCCCTCTGCTGCCTCTCCACACAGACCTGGTGCAGTGCTGGCTTGTGATATGTACTTTACTATCTCACAGTAATTTTTTTATCACACACTGGTAACTTTTAGTCCAGAACAAAGAACTTAAACTAAGGGGTAACTAAACAGAATTTGGATGGTCCATTAAAAATAATTAATTTACAGCAGCAGCTTATGTTACTGCCTGGTCAGCTCTATTTTTAGGCGTTGAGATCTTCCTAGGCATATGGATTAAGTTACAGGATCCTGAATGGAAGAAATTTTAAGGGACTGTGTTTGAGATACCACATTGAGAACAATCATTCTAAATTAGCTTGATAGGCTCAAATCCTATGTCAGTGAAAAAAAGACCAATATTTAGCAATTGACATTGAACAAATATTTAGAATTTCAGTTTAAAACACAGGGTGGAAGGAAGAATCCCATTTATTTCGTCCATGTGTGAAATGAACAAATATCTTAAGAAGCTGAAGAGCTTTTAAGATGTGAAGGAAAAGTGGAACTATAATGCCTAAAAGCCAGATGTTATGCCTGTGTGTTTCTAGTGCAAGAATTTAATTTATTAGTATCTAGTAATTAAATAGTTCAGCACAGTAAAGGGGAATAAATTCATTAGAGAAATGCAGCCTAAATAAAATGGTGTAGACTACTGGAAACAGCTGTTGAAATACTGCCAAATGGTGAATATTAAAATGAAAGGTGAAATATTACAGGGAATGAAATATCACGTCACCTTTTTAATAAAGTAGTTTTTAAAAAGATAAAAAGTTTTAGAAAGTTAAGAAGTGTGGTACCTGGCAATTTATGTTACTGTGCTGTGTGTGCAGGAATTGTGAAAGGATTCCATGAGGGCAATAATGCTGTCTAAGACTAAACACTGGAAGTACTTTTTCCTTCGCTTAGAACAGCATCCATTTGAGTACACAGCAAGTTATATCACCTTTTGGGATGTTCACATGGTGGTTTTGGCTGGGACAGAGTAAATTTTCTTCATAGTAGCTAGCAGGAGGCTGTGTTTCACGCTTCTGCTAGAAACACAGTGTGTGATGACATCTGTATTTAATATGTGTGTAGTTAATGATGAGCAGTGCTTACAAGGAGTCAAAGCCTTTTCTGTGTGTTGCTCGTGGCTGCTTGGTTTCCTGCCTCTCACCATGAGCAGGCTGGGTCCACAGGGACCTGGGATGGGACACAGCTAGGACAAATGACCCCAACTGACCATAGGGATATTCCCTATCGTGTGGTGTCATGCTCAGCAATCCTGGTGCAATTCCAAATCTAGTGGAAGAAGTAAGAAGGGGGCATGTTTGGAGTGATGGTGTTTGTCTTCCCCAGTCACCATTACATTTGATCAGGCCCTGCTCTCCTGGACATGGAAACACCTGCTTGCACATGGAAAACAGTGAATTAATCCCTTGTTTTGGTTTGCTTGTGTGTGGCTTTTGCTTTCCCTATTAAACTGTCTTTATCTCAGCCCACAAGTTTTCTGGCTTTTAATCTTCCAGTTCTCTCCCTGATTTTACTGGTGGGGTAGGGAGTGAGGGGCTGCATGGAGTTTGGAGGCTGGCTGGGATTAAACCATGAGAACACTATAAATCTTAAGCCACATTTTATATATTTATATTGCTTAAGCCATATAAATATATAAAAGATATTTATTTTCTATCTATATTATTTTATGTACTTGATGTATGGCATGGCATGTGCCTGTTGCTCTTGGAGATTAAGATTACATGTCGCAATCATGCACTTTCTTCACCAGTGCAGTCCACCTGTAATTCTAACTACCCCAAACTGATGCACCTTCCTGTAAATTCTGACATGTATAAGACATCTTTTTCTTTTGCCTTATGTTCATCACCTACATCTTAGAATTACAGGTTACTAAGTAATTTGTTGAGTTGAACCAACAGCTAATGATTTGTTTTTTTTAAATAACAAATCATAACTGGAAAAATATCCTACAGGTTTTATATAAAAAAAACTGCACTTATTGTTAGATTTATAGGAATATATTTAGAAAAGATTGGGAAAATCAATACTAGCACTTGTGAATATGTGCCCATTTCTGATTAAAATTGAAAAAAAATTTCAGGACAATTGTACAAGATGAACTTAGCATCACCATAATGCAAAACTTGTTCTTGTCTCTGCTTAGTTGCTTCTAAGAGTGGAATGCTTGTGTCTGTCAGGATCCTGCAAAATGAACTGGAATTGAGTATATGCTCACTCCTCTCTGATTAAGGCATCTTTCCCAGCACAGACTACCTATGGAAGATTTTTGGCAAAAGTAATTCAAGGTCTACTGAGACTAGGAAATGAAGCTTCAGCAGATGACTTCTGAAAGTTTCTTGAAGCTATATTGCTGCTAATTCTTTTTCCTACAAGGCCTTCTAGAATGTTCTGGAATGTGCCAACTTTATCTAAAAAATTGTTTGACCAAGCAATACTCCAGGATTGGTCAGAACCTCCAACACATCGTTTGCATCCTCTCTCCTCCATATTTATAGTGACTGTAAAACAAGTTGTTAATAAACTTTTAAAGTTGTTTTTATGTATTCAAATATAGAAAAAGATACTACTTAAAGCCTTAGACACTTAGTGGCCCAAATGATACCCAGATCTCAAGGTTTTTAAAATGCTACTCTCCTCCTCACTGCAGAACTAGGAAAGAACCTAAAGATCTTTTCTTTTGCACCACTGTTGGCACAGAGTCTATTATACAGCATTTATAAGTTTTTTTTTTTTTTTTTTAATAATTACGTGGCAGCTCTTGCAGACATCAAGTGAGCGTGGGGTTCTGATTTCCCGGTTTCCCGCACGGACACACAGGACAGGGAATGCAGAATGCCCGAGCGGGATGGGCAGGGTGACTTCACCCACGGGTGGTGACATTGCCGAACACGCGGTGTGGCAGCCGCCAGGCGCGGGGGGCACAGCACTGCTGTGGAACTGCCGGCCGCGATCCGCCCGGCCACTGAGGGTGCTGGCATTAGGGGACTGCTACCCAGCAGAGGATGGAAGGGAGCTGCGGCTCCAGGCGCCCTGCGGCTGCGGTCTGACATTGACTCAGCCGCCCCTGGGCACAGGGCAATCCCTGGGGGCCAGCCCTTAAAACAGGTACCTTTGTCCCTGTAAGGAGAAGCTCGAAGCGAAGGAGGCGCGCCGCTGAGCCGCGGCAGGCACGCCGCCGCCACCGGGTCTGCGAGGGGAGCAGGGCAGACGGAACCCGTCCATCTCCCACCGGCACCTCCCGCCGCCTGCGCGGCCCCGCCCCCGCGTTGCCCCACCCACCTCGCCGTCATTGGCTGCCTGCTCTGCCCACCAGCAAGCCCCGCCCCCTCCCTCGACCTGACGTTCGCTTCCCGCCCCCCGAGTGGCCGGCGCTCCCTGTCAATCACCCGCGCTCGGGGCGCGAGGCGCGTCCCGCCCCCCCGGGCGCCTGTGCCGCGGTGGGAAGGGGCGGGCGCTCGGGGCCGCCGCCGCTTCCCCACCGCCTCGGGGTGCCGCCCCGGCCGGTCCCGCTTCGGAGCTCCGCGCCAGGGGCGGGGCGGGCCGAGAAGCAGTACCCGGAGGTGAAGGGCCGAACGCCGAGCCTGTGTCCCGCTCCCCTGGGCTCCCCGGTAGGTTGCTGTCCCCGGCCGCCTCTCGGAGCGGCGGCGGTTGCAGCGGTCGCAGCCGCCCCGTGGGCCGAGGCCTTGGGTTGGCTCTCTCCTCCTTTCCCTGGCGGCCGCGGGACTGGCGGGGGCCGCGGAGCCCCCTGCGAGCGCGGCGGCGGCCGGGGTGGCCGCCCGGGCCGGGGCAGCGAGAGCCGGCGCCCATGCGGGGCCGTGCCCCGCGCGGGTGTGGGGCGCCGGCGGTGCCGGCGGGGCTCGGCCGGCGCCGGGAGGGCCCGCGCCTCGCTGTGGCTGCGCTCCCGGGTGGCAAAAACCGTCGCTGTGAGACCTCCGAGTGCCCTCTCCTGCAGGAGTTGCTTGCGGCCGTGGGGCTCCCTGTGTGGCGACCGGTGTGGGTGCTGCTGGCGGTGGTTGTTCTGAGCGAGCACCAAACTGGGTTTGTAGGAACAAGTAAATTTGTTTTCCTGGTCTGTAGAAGTAGGTTGTTGGAGTGCGATTGTGCTCGTTTAGCAGATTAGCAGGTTAGAGGCAAACTGGGCTGCCAGTGCTCTTTTATTCTTACCTTTTATTTTGCTTTTCAGGAAGTTATTTATAGGCGGGATCTCATTGTAGTGGTTTTAAGTTTGATTAATTAAAATCTCTAAAAGTGATGTTTCAGTGATTCACCATGGAGCTCGGACAGACATTATTTTCAGGCACTCTTGTTCATTTTACTGGTACAGCCTTAATGAGTGTTGGAGTGACATGCGATGTGTAAAAAATAAATTGCAATATAATCGAAGACTTTTTTGCGTTGCTGAATTTTATAGTTAAGATAATTTGTAAGTGCATACCTAGTTAGAAATAGATACTGTGCATGTGCTTAAGCATGATTATAAGCGAAGCGCACTGTTAAGCACATTAAGCCTTGCTGCCTGGGTTATGACTGCTTGCAAGGATAAACAACTTACCTGCTCTTAGACTCACGCCTCTTCTTAACCCACTTAAATAGTGAATGCATTTTATCTCGAGCTACATTGGGATGTTAAAATCCAAGATGGGAGTAATGCAATTTTGTTTTAAAGGGAGAAGATGAGATAGACGTTTCTGTGCTAGCTGTATAGACCTCAATATCCCTTGGCCAGTTTCTTTTTAATTGAAATGTTTCAACAGTTAAACAGTGTTTTCAGTGGAAAAAGGGGGTATTTTGTTGTGCTGGCCTGAAATGGAGAAACTACCTTGCAGACGGCAGACTATTTGCATCAGTTGAGAATGACTTTCAGCTAATTAATTTTATCTTTTTCTCTTGCCACTCTCCATCAAATAGATGTATTGGCTTATAAAATGTAAATGGTTTTCAGAATCTAAAGTATTAGTTCTGGTACATCACATTTTCTCTACAGCTTTTTTTTCTTCTGTGTGATCAAGATAAATATATTCAAGATTAGTTAAGAGAAATAACCTGCGATAGGCCATGTCTTAACCCTTCTGAAATTGTTCTTCCCCTAAAAAAAAGTGTAACTGAACCTATGAAAGAGTTTTTCCCTTGTCCACCCTATTTATGTGCAATTAGCAAGACTGAATTGACTTACTTTTAGCGTCATTTTTTCATAATCAAGTTTTTCATAATTAATTTTTAATAACTAAATTTTAATAATTAATTAATTACTGTGTTTTACTAAAGCTCATGCATTGTATTGAATCTTAGTGTCCCCACTGTATCCACAAAGTTTGTCCTATGGAAATAGAATTGTTCTTTGTTCACTAGTTACTGTGGTAAATGGTTCTGTGATTAGAAGTAGCAAATAGCTAGCAAATAGAAGTAGCAATTACGTGTATTTCTAATATTTTTACTCTTGCCTTGAAAATTTGTTTAAAAAAGATTAGGAAGTCTTCTGATGGTTAAGAACAATTTATTTTAGTTATGCCTTTGAGACAACAATGAATGGATCATGAGGAATAAGGAAGTGACAGTGGTTGCTTTTCTCCAATATCTTCTAAAAAAGAAATTGCTAAAGAAAGGGTACTGATCAGCTGTATTAACTGTCTTTATCTAACTTTTCTCCAGCTGTACATTTTTTTCAGTCTATTGTAGACAAAACATGTCGTTACATCTTGTTATTCAGGCTTTTCTTCTTACTTTTGAGTGATTTTTTTTGAGATGTTGTACGTAAAAGTAATAATGTAATTAAAACCAGCACAAACCACAGGAATAGCAAAGTTGTAAGAGAGTTTGACATACTGTTTCTTCACAGTTTAGGCTCACTGATTCAACTGCAAATTAATGTTTAGAGTTCTCCGTCAACCCTTAATACCTCACCTGAGGCTGTATGAACAAACTACCTGACAGTGCTTAGGGGAAGAGTGGGACAATCCTTTTCAGCTGTTGTTTGGGTTTAAGTGATCTAAAACTCATCATGATACTTGGAAGTTATTTGCTAATGTAAATGGGATGGTATGTTTCCAGTGTACACTGGGCCTTTAACACACTTTCAAAAATATTTTGAGACTTCTATATAATTGATTTTCCTGATCTATTAAAAGGTAAAAAAGTAATTTTGAAGTAATTTTTATATATTTTCTGCCAATCCTTAATTTTTTTAATGCTATGCAGGCATTTTGATGCTTCCTCAGTGCTGCTGCAAAACCAATGCAGTGAGATCAAGCCTGATGCTGCTGTGCTTGTTTTTCTAAGCGTAATTCTGAGTAGCCTCCCAGACATTGCCACTGGACTTCTAGAGCTTTGTAAGCTACAGCTGAAACAGCTGGGTGAAGAAAAATGTGTGTTTAAGCTAAATAGTTGCTTAAATAAAAGCAGTCTAGTGAGAATGTAGTTAAAAGCTAGGGTGATGATAACAGGTAAAGACAATGACTGGAACATCTGTCCCTCCCTGTGATCTAGGGTAAGCCACTTAGACTTTAATGTCCCCTCTTTAGCATAGGGAGGTTGTAGAAGAGGAGACATCACTCACCGATCCATGCTATAGAATTGGTTTGGACTGTGGTTATTTAGGGAGCTTTCTGAAACTTTAACTTTCAGAGGAAGTTATGAAACTCTTAGTTGTGTAGTATGGAATAATTTATTATGGTGAGATTTAGCTCACCTGTTACATTTACTTCCACTGTTTTATAGATGATATATTCATTACCTTAAATTTATGAAAATGTTTCTTTCTAACAAAAAGGGGAGAGAATATTTGTGTATTAAATATACTTATATGTAAAATATAAATATTTGTGGTAAATATATAATAACAAATATACAAAAAATTCAGAATATTACAAATGTGCCAGTGCATTCTTCTAGCATGTTTATTGAACTGCATGTTCCTTATTTCTTACAGAGGACATTTTAAGCATCTGCGCTTCCCTCTCTTCACCACCTCCTTTATCTGATGTTTTTGACTTTGTGTAGGAAACCTTTTTAAAAATCCCCATTTAGCTGTTAAAAGAAGGGTATTTTGTACAAAATAAGTATATTCTGTGGGTATGAAAAGTTAAAACAGTTATCTTGCCATTTGTCTGATATCTTGCCTTGTGCTGTGGAGTTAGGAATGGGAGTCATACTGATCAATCAGAAATGTCTTTGCCCAAATAACTGTAGGTCACAGAAGCCCATGACACACACAAGTAGGATCTGCATATTCAAGTAAGTTTATTACTTAATTTGACTTTATGTGTAACATCATTAATATAACTACAACTGTTTTTTCCTATGGTTTAGGATCTTCTCTGTAAGGTTACTAGCCAGCTTAGCTTTTAACATACCAGGACTTTGTAGTAAAAGTTTTACTTAACTTAGTAATTTAAGGTTTTTTAATCAAGGTTTAATTACTAGGTTTAGTAAATTCAATGTGATTTTCCTAAAAATAAATTTTTTTCCTCCAGCTTCCCTGCATGGTGATTTATAGTCTTCATCAACCATGTGTTTTGATTGTGTTATTTTTGATTAAGACAGGATGGGGACTACAACAGTGGAGGATGATGTCCTTTGAAATAGGCCAAAAATACAAGTCTTTTATTGCAAGCAGAGCCTAGACTTCAAGTATGCGGTTTGTCTCAACTTCTTATATTCTCTGCAGTTATTTGTTGAGTAATTTATGAGTTGCCATGCTTTTTGTTCAATAATCCTGTGCAATAACAGAATATAGATGGAGCAGTTTCCATCAGAAGCAGAGCTGAAGGTAGTGTTGGGGTAGCTATTTGTGTAAGGAGGTCACTGGGGTGTGATGTCCTTGAAGGGATGCTCTTGATGGGCTGTGAAACACCAGTCGTTGTGGCTGTGCTGCTGTGGAAAGGCCCTTCTCTCTAATAATGGGGCATTCCCTTGCTCCACTTCTGGCTGTGCAGTTTTGTAGCTCCACTCTTGCTCTCCATCCAGTCTCTTGTATCCTCCTCTGAGTCGGTTCAGCTTCTGTTGAGTAGAGTTACTGAGTTTGTGAGCTTTGTGGTACTCTGAGTGAGTGAGTAATGGCTTCGCTGAGGCGTGGGAGTGCTGATGCTGGTGAGCCATGGGAGGAGCAGGTAGTGTGCTGCGTGCAATAGGAGAGGAGCCATGGTACTAACACATCAAAATTGTCTAATTGCATTTTGTCATTTGCATTTTGCAGATTTCAGACTTAAGTTCTATTGAACCCATAGAAGAATTCTTCCTTTTGGTTCGGTTTGTCTTTGAGCTTGAGATGCTAGTTACCTGGTGAATGTTGGATCTGTTACATTTTTAAAGCTTCATTGGCTGCATTTTCAGTTTTTGTAGAACATACTTTAAAAGCATGGGTTTCTTGACAGGTTCCCTTCAAGACGTTGGAAGGTGTGATTTAGTCCAGGATAGGACACATGTCTGCAGGCTATGAGAAAGTACTATTTAAAAACTGTATTATTATGTGTGGAAGAATCCCGTGAGTATCTTTTTGTATTTAAGACACCAAGCATTTTCCATTTTATGTCTTTATATTTGAATGAAGTAGTTAGCATGACTGTTAACATGTTTCAACATCTTTTTAATATAATGATATAAAGCAATCTTTAAAGGCATTCAGTGTTGCTTTAGAGGAATTCTGCTAGCTTATAATGAAGAACATACTTAATTTCATGTAGTATTGATATTTTTGATGTCAGCTTAAATGTAGATAATGTCCATAAAAATGCAGCTTTTTTAAAATCGTAATTAATTGCGCAGAAATCTTGGGAAGATGAAGTAATACTGTAGAGGCTAAAGTCAGGGAGATGATTGCTTTAAGGGTTGTGGGAGACATGTTTCGCTTCTAACCTCAACCCACTAGTATTTTCTTAGTTGCACCTTACAAATGCTTTCTTCTGGAAACAGAGAAGTTCAGGATAGAATGTTTTTTACTTTCTGTGGAAGATCACTTCTGTTGGCACTCATTCATTTCTTGCAATGTTCTGTCAGCAGGTTGCTCAGTGTATCAAGTTGTTAAGGTTTCTGTATAACATTTGCTGATAGTAGGCTGAGGCATCTTTAAATCTGGAGGCATCTTTAAATCTAAATAAAAAATTATGAAACTTGAGTTTATGGTTAACAGTGAAGAGGGAGGGCAGAATTTTTCCAACAGACAAGTGGAAGACAGAATAACTAAATTTGCTCTTAAGCTTTTGTCAGATGGAGAGAAAAATGTCTTTACAGAAATGCTCTTTGTCTTTGCTTTTAATTTTTCCAAAAGTATTTTCACTATTATTTGTTTTTATGTAAAACATTGTGAGACCTTTAAGTAAATAGTGTTGATTGTACTTTGAATTTTTAAAATTTTTCATTAAAATTAAGTCTGTTTTTTAAGGAAATCAGGTATTTTTCATCTGCAGCTGTCTCATCTGCTGCCTGTAGAAATGTGGAATTTTTAGGGCAGTTTTAACCAAACTTAGGTTGTTATGCCTGTGAAGATAAGTTCCTATAAGCTTCATAAAAACCAGTTTAGATAGCAGATATTTATTAATCATTACCATGGTGAAGGAAGGATTTTATATGTTTTGTGTGGTAGTAGCTTGAGAGCTGTTCAGCTTGCTACTTGTAGTACTAGGCAAGCAACAGAACATCTCCTCTGAAGAAGGGAACATTTTAATGTGGGAAGAAAGGAGAGGTTTTGTGAAGAAAGAGAGCTGAAGATGTGTCAGAGGGTGGCCTGCAAATGCGGTGGATATGTAGAAGATAACCAGAAAGGTGATGTTACTACACTGGGGCAGTGTGGGTGTTGAACACTAATCTGTAGGCAGCTAAGTTTAGCTAACGTTGATGCTTTTGAGGAATGATTCTATTTTAATCTTCCTAAGTAGTGCAGCAAGCATTTAACTACACACAAGTGTCCACATCAACATACTGACATTTTCTCATTTTAATGCTTGAGAATTTTGTTTTGATTTAAAATCAGTGTAGTTAAGTAACTGCCATCAGACCTTGACAAAACTGATGTCAACAGCACCAGATTGTTTTGTTCTCAGAACTTTTAATTTACATCAGATGATTTCATATTTAGTGTCATTTGAATTTGTGTAAAACACTGGGAGACTTGTTTTTTCCTCTGAGTTCCATAGGAAGGCATTGGTTTAAATATGTCTTGTATTACATAGCTAATGATGAATCCAAGATCTTAACTGTGGCTAGTGTTTTGCCTTAATTTTTGTCACTGTACATCTTATACATTCAATATGAAGGTTTCAAGCATGATTCCATTTGGTCTGGTATCTGAGACTTTATCTATACCATTTTATTCCATATTAAACTTATAACAGAAGAAAAAAGCTTTATAGCCTTTTGAAGACTATAGAACTTCAATTTGACAGAGACATTTTAGGTATACATTGCAGTGAAAGTCTTGCAAGTGAGAGGAGAGTTGCAAGTGTGTGTAGTAGTGAAATACTTGAAACTGCTGTAGAAGGTACCTATCTGGTTTATGGAGACAATTAGGCAGCAGAATCATTTGATTGCCTTGTAGTTTGTTATTGTTAGAAATCCTTGGCAGATTCATAGCTGCAAAACTTAGTCTGGAGACATTTTCCTGTACTGTGAGTTATCCCTTTTCTCACATGTGGCGTTATTAAACTTGAACTTGACTCCTGTCTTAAGTTCTTGAAGTAGAATTTGACCATGTAATTAGAGTTAAGTGACAGAGAATTGTGTCAGAGAGCTAAAAATACTTTTAATTTTGAAAACAGATCTTCACAATCACTGTGGAATGCTAGAGCACATTATGTATTTTAGCCTATCCAAAATCTAACCTGAAGACAGAATGAGTGTCTTTTGGACTCTCAGAAATGTTTTGGGGTTTTTTTTCCATGTAGCACCAGGGTGCTTCACAATGCTACTTAGTTTTGTCTTCAGATATAGTTATGGTGTTAGATTAAATGTAATACTCTTTTTTTTTAACTTCTAGATGTGTTAACTTCACAGTTTCTCTGGCCTAGCCTTAGGCTAATCTGAACCTTTCTGTTGTTCTGCTGTAATACTTGCATGCTGGGGTGCACTTATTTGTGTAGAAAATTGACGCCTCCATTATGTAGTATTAGCTAGCTCAGCATTAGCTTTCTGCCAGCTGAGGACAACATAGCCCATTTAAGTATGTATGGTTGTGGTGGTGGAAATGTGAAGAAACAAATTATTGAAATATTGCTTAACCATCAGTTTTGTCCTTTCTGTTCTCTTTTTAGTAAATCAGCTTTAATAGTGTCATTAGATTTTAAAAAGTATTCCTTGTGTTATGGCTCTCCTTTCTGAAAACTGACTTTCAGCTTTTACTCAGAAATGGTGATTATAGGAAAGTGCAAGAAGGATGCCTGAGCAGAAGTTTTAACCAAATAACTGCATGGACTTGCATGGAATCTTTAAGTGAAGTTGGTAGGATTTTGTAGTGAAAGTCTATGATGAAGTGTAATTCATAGATTAGGGCCAAACTTGCCTTCTAGATCACTGAGAAAATAAAAATGTTTATGCAGTGACCAGAGATAGCCATCTCATCTGATGTTTGTTTAGAGTTAACAGAGATGAAGAGATTGCTTGGAGATCTTAATTGCTACATAATTAGTCCAGGCTGTCATTTGTGGAAAAATTGTGTTGACTTAGGATGACCCCCAGTACTGTACATGTCTTCTTATGTGACATCATTTTGACCAGAGCTGGCAGTTGGTGGTGCAGAAGGATGCATTATTGTTAATTAGGTAGTACTGACAAAATTAAGTGTAGAGAACAGATACTGAATTTTGGATATTGGCAGCCCTCCAATGTGTTCATGTGACTTTAAACCTGGGTACAAGAAAAGTTGCACTAGACTAGTTTAGCTAGAATAGACTTCTTAAACAAGCTTCAGTAAGGATGAGGGAGGTTTTTGGTTAGTTCTTGTACAGGCAAGTGGTTGATTAAATGTTAGTAAAGCTGTTTCTCTGTTAGATTTTGTGCATTTAAGGAGGATTATATGTGGTCGTATGTGGTTTGTACATTCCCTAGGGATGTACTTTCCCTAGGGAAATGCGTAAATACATGAAAATTGAAACGCTTATTCTAGAATCTCGAATTAATTATTTTTGTTGAAAATAGTTGTGGCACCTTATATGGTAAGAGAAAAATCTAATTTTTTATTTAATATATATACCACTGGAGATGAAAACAAGACTTCAGAAGGCTTGGTTTTGTAAATACTTTCATAAGAAAGATACTTGGATTTACCTTGACTCTTTCAATTAGGCTGCTTCTTTCAGTGCATCTCATTCATATGTATTTGAAGGTTGAGAATGTATGTGTGTAGACTTACATTGTTACCTAAATCCTTGTTTTATGAGGAAAATCATACATATTTGTAAGAGTAAGCAAATATGTATTTTAAACCAATTGTATTTTTTAGGAATGCTGAGAGTCTAGTTTGTACACCAAAACGAATAAATTCGGTTCTTGGTTTTGCAAAACTCAGCTGTGTCTAGAATTGGTTGGTATTACAGAAGGCAGACGTGGCAAAAGACTGAATGCTGTGAGAACAGTACTGTTGTCTGAGTTTCAGGAAGTGAAAATAAGAATCTGTGGAAAACTGAGACTTTTAAGTAAGAAAGAAATAGTAGTATAGAAGGTACTTGAGATAGAAACATTGTAATGTTGGAAGTTGTGGTAATGCAAACAAAATTTATGCGCACTTGTGATCTGTTAGTTGCTTTCCAGTGAGGAAGAGCATGAATCAAAATAAGTGTTTTGAGGCCATGCGCACTGAGAAATAAACTGCACGGTTGAGATCCTGCATGATCTGTTATAAAGAGATTTCATTTGCCTTTGAAATAAGGTTATTATATTTGCTTTCTTAAATAAACACCCATGTCTTCTGAAGTGTGAAAAATTTTATGTGATCAAGAAGTAGCAATTGCTTTGTGTGTTTTCCCTCTTTGCTGATGAAACTCTAGGAAGGATTTCAAACTTACTACTGTATTATGTACTTTTTCTCTGCGGAGGAGATGTAGCAAATGTGGGTTCTGTAGTTAAGTATTTGGAAAGGCAAACTGGCGGAGAAATGATGTGGCAGTGGTTTTTGATGGCTTGAATGTTGATCCTGCTGAAGATCTTATTTAGCTGCATTGTCACTTCTTGTATGTTTCCTGTTTTATTATGTGGAGACAGCGGTCTTCCCGTGTGAAGCTGAAAAAGACCATCCTTATTTCTTGGATTAGTTCACTATAAAATTTTATCTACTATAAAATACAAAGTTTTTTTTTTGGGGGGGGGCGGGAGGAAGAAAATGTTGTTTCAGAGAATTTAAATATTCTTTTTACAGTGCTTTCAAGGTAATTGTTTAACTAATTGAAGTCGAATAAGTACCTAAGGAATGGGAGGATGAAATAGTCTTTGATGAATTAACTAACTTCTGAAAATATGAGGAGCAGATAATACCAAGCTGTATTTTGTTTTTATGTGAAAAAATTTTTAAAAAACTGTAAAATCAGATGCCATTAGTCTTGGAATTCCCCAGGTGTGTGACGTAGATTATATTGTTTAGAGCAAAATGTGTTGTTGATGAGTAAGTTTTCATTGTGTTCAGGTCACATATGAAGAACACCATCTACGACTTGTAAAATGATTCAGAGATGAGCAATTTTGTTACAGCTTACTGATAGCTGGAGAGAGAAATTGCATCAGGAGAAATTTGTTTGGAAATATTCTTTGTTTTTCAAAGCTGATATCATGAGTATGTACTGTCTGTGGAAGTTTTACGTACTGAATATTTCAGCACACTAATTTTGTCTTTAGTTTTGAGTGAAGTGCTAATGATTTTGCATATTGTTTCTGCTTTGGAAATCTGAAAAATGATGAAGTAATAATTTGGTTGCATTTAATTGAGTTGTGCAATGAACCATTAAACAACTTTTTATTTTAGTTTTTGCTTAGGAAAATAGTATACAAAAAATAAAGCTATAGACATATTTATTTGTAATATAAATTATTAGAATAGCAGCTCAACTTTTGGTCATGTTAAAGTCATGTGCAAGCCTACATTGCTCTTGTTGGACTAAAGTGAAAATAATGAAATCCACTCTCCTGTCATTAAATGTTTATTTTTCATTTTAAATCAAACAGTGGATCTAACTAAATCATATATAATCTTAGAGATATTTTCCAATTCAAATACTATCTGAAAACTTTGTCACAGTTAGAAACTGCTGTCCTAAACTTTCAAGGGATCTTTAATTATGAGCCTATTTGCTGTGGATTTGGAATTTTGTAGATTTCCTCTGTTGCAAAGAGATGTGTATATAAAAATGAATGAAAATAATGCAGCAATAACTAATCTAGAAAGAACAGCTTAATTTTCCCATGATGCATACAAAAATAGCAGAAACAGTTGATTAAAGTTTTGTATTATGATCTCGCAGTGAAGCTCTTGCTTGGTTTCAGATTTGTAGGATGGATTTCAGATTTTCTGCCCTTAAATATTTCTAAAAGAGTTTAGTTGGATGGAATCTTATGTTATTTTTTCTGCAGTACAGATGTATTTGTAACATGGAAATGATCTTTGGAAAGTGAACATGACTGTTCTTCATCTCAGTTGAAGACTGTAGTAGGTGAACTATTCAATAAAAATTACATGTAGTTAGAGAAAGAATCTTGGAAATCTGTGGCAGAGGCACTAGAAACTTTCTCTTCACTCTTCTAGAAGATGTGAGAAGAAGCTGTGTTGCTAAATTACTGTAACTGCAAAAAATCATGAGCTCTTGGGGTTAGAAGTATGTGAACAGATACTTGAGAGGTGAGAAACTGCGGAAGTATGAAAATGCCAGAAGACTGAGTGAATTTTAAATGCCTTGTGCTGAAACCACAACTGTTTTTTTACAGTCTTTCACGAAAGAATAAAATATCCCATGTTAGAAGGGGCCCAGAAGAATCATTGAAGTCCAACTCCTGGCCCTGCACAGGACACCCCGAGAGTCACCCCATGTGCCTGAGAGCATTGACCAAACAGTTCTTGAGCTCCGTCAGGCTGGTGCTGTGCCCACTTCCCTGGGGAGCTGTTTCAGTGCCCAACCACCCTCTGGGTGAAGAACTTTTCCTAATATCCAACCTAAATCTCCCCTGACACAACTTCAGGCCATTCCCTTAGGTCCTGTCACTGGCTACAGCATCTCTGTAGTTCTTCTCTTCGTCAGACCTTCCTTCCACTGGGTATACAGCTCACTTTTTTGCCTTATTTCTGAGAGAAGATTCCTGCTCAGCCAAGCTGGCCTTCTGCCTCCTCCGCTTGACTTACGACATTTTGAAACTTCCTGTTCCTGTGCCCCTGGGAGGTGGCACCTAAAAAATGACCGGATCTGATGGACCCCAGCGCCCTCAAAACCATTTCCTCTGGGCATCTTGCTGATTCTTTAAACAGCTTGAAGTCAGCTCTTGTCATGCCCAGGACTGAAATTTTGCTGTCACTTTTTCTTCTGATAATGGAGATTTTAAACTCAATTGCTTTGTGGTCACTGTCGCCAAGGTTTCACTGTGGCCAAGTCATGACTGCATTCACGAGATCTTCCCTATTAATAAGCAACACATCAAGGAGGGCACCTTTTGTAGCTGGCTCCATTAGTTGCTGTATTGTAAGACTACTCAGATTTCGGACTGTTCTGGACCTATTTGTGCAGCTGTTTTGAAGGTGTCCCTTAGTTCCTCAGAGTAATTTTATGGAATCATTGTCCTGGATAGGTGGCCTATAGTAGACTATAATGACATCCACATTATTTTTTTGTCCCTAAATCCTTACTCAGAGACTGTCATCCTGCCATTGCTGGCTTCAGGCAGTGTTCTAGCCCTTCCATCTCACCTGCCCTGCCTGTCCCTCCTGGAGAGCTTCTGACCATCCAACATGGCACTTCCATCAAGGGGTTCATCCCACCAGCTTTCACTTATTCCCATGATGATCCTCATGCTGTGTGTGTTGGTGTGGAAACATTTTGGGTGTCATCCGTTGTAGCTGACACCTCCTGGACCAGTTTAAGGATCTCACTAGCACTCAGTTCCTTGAGCTTTGGCATACCATCCCATTGCTTATCACTGTCAAACCTGTTTATGTCCTTTTGCTTCTTCCAGTGTAATTTAAAGCTCTATCAAATTTTTATTTTCCTCTGTAGCTCTTTTGCTGCTGTATGCTTTTCTTAAAAGTAGAGCAAAATGTTAGTATACTGATACTAGCAGTGATGTATGATCTTGTGATTACAATGTGAAGGGTACTGCTTATGTTACCCGAGGGAGCAGTTCTGGTTGCATGTTTCATTTAAGTTTGTCATTCCTGGGCAGTGGAATGTTCTGTTTAGCTACTTTAATGTTCCCTTAATTAATTTATTTAGGAGTAAATCTGGAACATGAAAAAGGAATGAGGTAGATAGTACATTTGATTTTTTAAAGGTGACTTGCACACTTGAGTATGAACATTGTCATGACAACACTTTGGAGCATGTAAGCTTGCATATAATTACAGTGGTGTTCCTGCTGTTGCTGCAGGATCAGGCATTTGAGAAATGTATGAATAAAGAAGATGCTTAAATGAGCTGTTCTTTTATTCTGCCTTACGTAGTGTCCCAGAGAGTCATTGTTGCTACAGAATAGGGGTCTTATGTGGCGTATAGTCCTCAGTAGTGTTAATTGGGACATTTTCAAGCAGAGTTTTAGAGAGATGTGTGGATTAATAGCTCTAATCTAGGGATACTTCTGGAAGTGTTAGGTGTGTGAGCTGTGAGTCAATTGAAACCCTGTTGTCATTTTTCTTGCTTTTCTTCACTGTGCCTCTCCTTACTTTTCGTGCAGTCTCTCTACAGGCCTTGGAAAAGTCTATCAGATTACACCAAAAAAATGAAACTTCTGCTAGCTGTTTTTAGTCGTGCATGTCAGTTACTGTGAAGTTGCTTTCTTGCAGTCTTGTTTTATTTTTTGTCTTCTGTCAATACAGATTAGAGATTTAATTTATAATTGAGATCTAATTACTTTTTCTTCTCTGTAATACCGTTTTGACTTTTTTTAATAGCTTCTTTTGCCTTTCTGTTCACACTTGAACATAGTAATTTCACTCCTTTGATCTTGCTTTGTCAACTTGGCTGTGATGGTGTTTGCCATTGTCCTGATATTTAGTCCAGTATCTTTTTGAACTAAGAACAATTATTTAAATCCTAACAATATTCCCTAATGTTGGGCTGAAGTTTATGGTTTAAGTGTGCTCATTTATGTGGGTAGAAATGAAAAAAATGAAAATTAAACAGAAAATCAAGCTGTGAAATGAGGATGGCATGTTTTTCACAGATTGCCTATAACTATCATACAGCAAGAAAGTGATTTTGCAAATAATTTACAATGCTTACACTGTATGTATTCCTTTTGTGCTTCAGATGATGCACACCTTTGAATGATGTCTGTCTTCTAAGCCTTAAAAATTACATTGAGTCTTTGAGACAAATCTACTGCATCTTCCTTAATAGTAAAAAAAACCTGTACTTTCATTCTGTATCAGAAATTTTTACATTATAAGTAATTGCAAATACTGTATAAATATATCTCTTTGCCTTTTGGTGCTTTTCCTCTAGAATGTGAGCATTATGGTGAAGAGAAGATACTGCCATCAACATTATAACACTGTAATAGGTAAGTACAATAGAAACAAATTTAACCATGAAAAAGTTTTGTATTTTTAAGGTAAATACATCCTAAAATATTGCACAGGAACTTCAAAATGGAGAAAATCATAAGCACTGTCCTTATTTTGAGTTAGTTGGAGATTATTTTATTAGGAAAATGTAAGAGAACACCTGTGTCCTGGAGAAACTGTGACAAGGAATACTTCCATGTCTTCCTTTAGATATGTAATATGGGAAAAATGTGAGGGACTTGTGTTGATTATTTAGCAGATATCTCATAAAAAGGTGCTAATTTCAGTGTATATAAGAAAGCTTACCTGTAATGTAAGTGGAGTATCTGTTGGTTCAACAGGAGGAAAGGGGAGGACATAAGTTACTGTGTAATACGTTTGTCCATATAATAGACACATTTCTGGAAATCAAAATTGATGTTTGTCGTGTATTTGGTACACTAAAAATTCTAGGATTGTTTATTGTTAGTTCTTCCTGAAAAAGCCAGTAAAACATGGAAGTCTTTTCTTTGGTACCTAAAACATCTAGTTGTATTCTTTTGCATCAAACATGCTGACCTGCATTCTAAGAACTGAATGGTGACTTTGAAGTTCTACTTCAACACACTTAATGTCTAGCTTCCTTATTTCTTCCTTTACTTCCACTATGCTTTTGTAGCATAGTGGGTGAGGGAAAATTACCTGTTGCTTCCCATTGAGTCAGTTCCTTTGAGATCTGTGGTTTAGAAGGTGACTCTAGGGTATCTGAAAGCCTGCAAGATTATGTAGTATGTCCCCTTTTCTCTTAAAGGCTTCTGTCTGTACCATAAAAAACCACAAGTTTCATTACTCACTGCTGAAGTCCTTTTCCCTGGCATTAAGCAAGTCATCTTGGATTGTAATCTACATTTGAATTTTTTGATTGTTTTCAGAACAAGCCTTTCATTCCCCCTTTCACAGTATTGTGGTCATATTTCATTGCCAAACAAATTTCCATGTACTTCCTTGTTCAGGTAATATGTTAGTCAGCTGTTGATTAATGATTTTTAAATGTCATCTAGTTATAACCATGCTATAACTATGTATGATTTAGCAGATGCAAAATCAGGTGACTGTTCATGTTATTTGGTATATTTTTCGCTACTACCTCTTTGATTTTTGAAATTTTGTGGTAAGCTGTGATATGAATAATAATTTTACTTTGTGAGAAATTGGTTTACAAAATAAAAGTGTCTTCAGCTCAAAGTATTAAAAATAAGCTCCTGGTGACTACCTTTAAAATAGACTGTAGCACATGAAATACATTTTTCCAGAGGATGTTCTCCATTACTTCAGTGTATTCCCAACATTGAAGCAAATGTAGGAAAATAATTTTGGACAGACATTTAACTCATTGTGGAATTTTGCCATGGTAGAAACTTCTGAATTACAGGGTTTTATACCACTGTCATCAAATAGAAAACAATATCTATTGTTCTTATAGCTGAGATTTAAACACAAAAGCTTTCTTGTGATTCTTTATTACAGTAGTAAGATAGCATTGTTTTTGCTGAAATCCATGTAGGAATTCGTGTCTAGGCAGTGATGCTAAGCAAGGGAGAAGGGGAGCAGGGAAACAGATTTATGACAGAAGTATAGTAGGGGAGAATAAGTAAATATAGTTTAGTTTCAGATTCTGGGAGTTACTGAAAGAACTCGAGTGTCCTTGCCATGTGTTTATAATTTGAGCATTTCAGAAGTTACTGTTCAGAAAATACAATATATTTCTATAACTTCAGTAACTGTGCAGCTTGAGCATTTGCTTAAAACAGCAGATACTATTTGAGGGAAATAAATAAAATGCTTTCATTTGAAGAACTGGCATAAGATGAAGTGAGTGTGTCCAGTTATCAATTTTAAGTGTGTTTATTCAGGAAGAAGTTTTATTGGGCTTTTTTGCTGCTTTTGAAAAAATAATTATTGCTTGAAGTGTTGAAATTTTAGTACACTTCAGTCACTACAATAACACTTGCTGTTACATATTAGAAATAGAATTAACCCTTAAGTAGTGCTTTTCATAGATCTGTAAAGCAAATATAATTAGTTAAAGCTTAGTTGTGTGTCTAGTTGAAGGGAAAGGTAAATTTGTACAAGAATCTTACTGTGTTGAATAACTTTGTTTTTCTTTTAACAGAATTCCTCTAAGGACTAGGAAATATTGCTGGTGTTGTGCATTCTAGAAATACGTTTTACTACAGATACCACCAAGGCTTTGCAAACAGAATGAACATGCATGTTGACTGCTTACCCACAGTAACCAGCTGGGCATTTCACTCGTGATGTTTTCATTCTCACCTTGTCCAATTGCAATTTGCTTATACTGATTTTTAAAAAGAGGAATAAATCAAAGTGGAGTACCGTAAACTTGGCATGGAAAATAAAAAGAAAGACAAAGACAAACCAGATGAAAGAATGGCACGGCCTAGTGGGAGATCAGGCCATAATCCACGTGGAACTGGTTCTTCAAATTCTGGAGTGTTAATGGTTGGCCCTAACTTCAGAGTTGGTAAAAAAATTGGATGCGGTAATTTTGGAGAGCTACGGTTAGGTAAGATCCTTGTTTATTTATTTCAGTTTTCATTGTTCAAGGACATTTTTATGCAGTCTAGGCAAGAAAATTTCTCTATGAATACCGTGCAGCTCTTCAAACTGCCTTAAAGCTTCAGATGTGCAAGGCATATTCAGCCCATCTTTTGTGGTTTTACCCCAGCTAGTGCAAGCTTGATGACATGAAGAATCTATAGCAGGATACTTCCTGTGACTAAAATGTTTTCTAGCTATGCGCAGTGCTCTCCTAAATTCAGTCACTTTTCTCTTCCAAGATGTGGAAGTTGCATCATGCTTATTGTAGCAGTCTTTCCTGACTTCCCGAAGCACTTTATTGAGGTATATTTAGGGCTAAATGTATGAGACGCATCCCCATCTTGTAGGTCTGGCCAATCTCTTGGAGATGCTGTAACCAGGTACTGCAGACTTTTTAATACTGGTGAGCAAGGAAATTCCTTGGTTTCTTTTTTAATGTAGTGAGGTTAAACATTTGAGTTGCTGTTAAGCAGGACAGTGAGAATCCATCTGTAGAGAAAATTTGGGATAATTCAGTCACTTTACTCTGCTGAACAGATGGATGAAAATCAGATGGTGGAGAAGGCAGACTGAAAAGGACCTCTAGAGTTTTGAAGAATTTAAGCAGCGAAGCTGGAAATGCTAACATTTATTAAAATAGACAGGATGGGTGTGTTCTTTTGGAAGACTATGTGTTTAGTTTTGGGGATTTGTTTTTCCAAGATGGACAGCGTGATTAGCTAGGGTTTTCAAGATGTGTAAGTTCAACTGTGTTTTAATAAATACAGTTTGACACCTAATGGCAAGAATTTACTCTATTGTTAGAAGGCTTGGGTTAAAGTGCTTCATGCATTAAATAGAGGTGAGTTTCACAGTGAGATGTTTGAGAGGATGGTGGGCTATATAGGTGATGTTTCTGTTGATCAGTGCCTGTGGTAGAAGTAATACTCATTGTCCTTCAGACAATATTTGTGATACAGTGTTTGCATAATATAATATGTTTTTAATATAGTGTGTTCTGGGGGCTGTCAGGATGTAAACAAGCTTGGGAAATTAATACTGTAGAGGGATTAAAGACAATATTGCTGCAGTTCTGATTTAGGACACTGAATGTTGCAGTCTCACTAATAGGTACTCTTGTTACTACTATTAATAGTTACACAAAATTGATACATTTTGACATTTGCAGTGTTGCATACATGGCTTTGCAGTCCACAAATCAAGCTGAAAAATTGCTCTTCCTCACTTGCTAAACTTTTGCATACTGCCTTCAAATCATAATTTTTGTTTCAAACCTCTCAATGAACTTAATCAAACCAGCAAGATTAATTCTACATAAAGGCAACTGCAAACTAGTAAAGGTAATTTTTTGTCCATCTGTTTTTTTGGTCACAAAGTACAGAGCTGATTAAGGATTAATATCTGATTAACTTACTTGCAGCTGTTACAGTGAAACAATGTATTTTATTTTAAATACAATATTAAATTAGTTAAGACTTACAGTTTGGTAGTACTGAAATAAAATACAGCAAGTAAGTAAAAGGAATAGGAGGGGGATTATGGGACATTGTACTGTCCTGCAACAGTCACCAGCCTTTCTGATTTTGATGTCTGTGGGTTTTGCTTATATTCTAGATATTTAAAATCTCTAATTTTTGGTTTTTGTGAGGAAGGTGTTTTAAATGTAAGTTACTGAAAGCAAGAGTTAACATTGCTATTATAGATTCTAATTTAATTTTTTTTTTATTTTTTCATTTGCTTTGCTACAGTATCAAGTACTTAGTGTGCACCGTTTCTACAAAGGTGTACACAAGTGCTTAGTTTTTTATATGCATGTCTGCAAATGGAATATATTTTGAGCACATGTCCTAAGGTTAGAACTGAGGAACTTAAAGGAGGAATGGAGTTGTAGAGTGATGAATTGGTGCTCAGAAGATAAAAATTCAGTTATATATCGGAAGCTGTTGTTTTTCTATCTGGGAGGAAATTGGAGGTCACGCTTCAGTAGTGGCTTGTGGATCAAATGGGAAATTGGCTTTCTGTAGCAAATAACTGTTTGTGATCTTCAACCATTAGCTTGTAAAGGACTAAATTGGTTTGGATATTGAGCTGTTAATTTTAAGACTCACTGTTATAGTTAAATTAAACTGATATAGTTAAAATAAGCTGATAAGGTAGTAAAGAGAAAACTTGTTGCTGTTGCAAGAGATGCATTACTCAATACCTGTTGTGTGTTTATGGACAGATCAACAGTGGTGTTTTACATATGTGTCTGCTGTATTTTAAAGTGACCATTGTCCTGACTGACCACCTGGAAACTTAGTGTCCCTGCTGATGCTACTTCAGAATAAGCACATCATTGCAACTTTTGGAACTCAGTATCCAGTTACTTAACTATAACTGGGTTTGTTACTTACTCGGAGTAGGTGATGTACGTAGCTAAGAGATGGAATGAGCAGGGCTCCTGCTTCTTATAGATTCTAATACCATGCAAAGACACAGAAACAACTGCACAGTACACTTCTTACCAAAAATGTAACTGATATGGTCATCCAATAAGAAATACTTAGGATGCCTGGATATCCACTGTAGTCCCTACATAGGGGACTATGACCCCCTTTATAGCATACTGATCATATTAATTATGTGTTTGTTGTTGTGAAGCCCTCAGGTTATTTGGGTTTTTTTGTGAAGTTTGATCCACTGAGATGTGAGCTTTTAATGCATCTTGTTTCAGCTTTACAAGAGTACTCTATTTTTTAAAAGACTCATTAGCATTTCATAGTAGTTGACTAAATAACTCACTTGGTCAAAGCATGGCAGTGGGTTCAGTCCCTCTGTGGGGCATTCTCTTAAGAGTTGGACTCAGGGTCCTTGTGGGTCCCTTCCAAATCAGAATATTCTGTGATTCTGTGTAACTTTCTTCACAGGGATCTTTTTAAACGTGGTCCTCATCTTTTACCCATATGATTTCTGTAACAAAACTGAGATAAACATAGGAAATTCAGACCTGAGTAATACTACAGAGAAAAAAGGAAAATGATCATTAAGAGTAATAGACACTAACTGCATTTGAAAATTGTAAAGAAATAGCAAGTGTTGGAAATGACAACTTAATCTATCCTTTTTCTGCTATTTTTTAATTTTACAGCTATAAAACTTGTTTAACATTTTAGTCATTGCATACAGTTTGAAGTGAAGCTAATTGAAAAGATCTTACCCAGTTGTAGAATCCCTTTTAAAGCAGCAGATACATTTCCTAAATGGTGTAATCCCATTTAGGAAATGGTCAGGAATGTTGTTGTCCTATCCTAAGTTTTAGCTTAGTAAAATACATAATTGAGGAAAAAAATAGTCCTCAATTAATTAACTAGTTAATTCTAGTTTTAATTAGTGGCTGATATTTCAAAACTGCATGGTAATTAAAAAATAAATTTAAATAATTCAGCAATAATTATGAAAATATCACATTCTGGTTATTGTGATTTACCAATTTCAAGCTTTTTTAGTACAAAAAAATCACAAACTTGGTGCAATATCTGCAACTCTGTGAAATTTCCACCTCTTACAGTATTCAAGGAAAAAATCTTTTTAAATTAAGGCATTGGATTAATAAACCCACATTTCATAAGTCACTGCCAGAACACTAGCACCTTAGATGAAAGATAGTTTGAAGACTTTCTTGATATTTAAATGGCATTTACTTGAACAGAAAAGCCAGTGTCTCACATTTTTGTTTTTATTCTTTTTTCAAGGAAAAAATTTGTACACAAATGACTATGTGGCAATTAAGCTGGTAAGTTAATATTTTTTTAAAGGTTTTGGGATGAGAAACTAATCAGATTTTTCCTTTCAGATGTTACTGGGTTGATTTCTTTAATTGAAACCTTTAATAGTTTTGTATTTAATCGAATTAGATAAAAGCAGTTAGTGATAGATGTAATTGTGTAGTTTGGCCATATGAGTAAAAGTAGTTTTTAATTGTTGCCACTGTTTTCAAGGCTAAATCTGTGTTTGCAAAGTCAGTGATGGTTTAATGCTGCTTCAAGGATGGGCTCTGTGGCAGTCATCTTAGTAGATTCCTTTGTTGTTCAACAAGTTTACTGTGAATCTTAACATCGGGTGACTATAGAGAAACCCCAGAAATTCTTGAGGCTGCATGTGTTTCAATGTCCACACTCCTGCCCCCCAGTATTTTTCATCTTGAACTGCTGGTATTTACACATCACTTTGTTAGACATGTTTTATTTGCAATACTGTGTAATACGTTTACTTCTTTTGCAAACATGATACTTTTGGCTATTGTGTTAATACGTCATTGTTTGGCTTTTTCTCAATCATAGGAACTCCTTTGGTAACACCATATTTTGCTTCTGGATTTTTTTAACTTCTCGGTAAATGACTGTGTTCATAACTGAAGTATTTAATGATGAAATTCACTTGGTTACTTCTTATCATTGAAGGATTTTTAGGACTCTGGTTGGTTTCTTGTTGCTGCAGTAGCAAAGAACTTTTTATGTAGTGTAGTATGGTTTCATAAAGTGAAAGGGGAACTATGGGAGCAGAAATGCATGGCTTTAGATGAGAAATCTGAAAAGCATTACAAACTTAATAAACTCCTGAAAAATACTGGTATCACTCTTCTTGCTTTGGGAAATACTTTGGAAGTAGTAGAAGTTTTTAAAACATGCAAATTATGGCTTGAGAGAGCAACATTGGATACAGTTTTGAGGGTTATTGTGTGTTAAATCAGATTTACACTCATTTTGTTTCAACATATCTTGAACTTACTCTATGTGTCTGGTGAAAGCTGAAAATAGTCTGAGAATTCTTCTACTTAAAGGCTGTCTGCTACAAAGCACATTTAGAAATACATTGCAAGGTAGTGAGGTTTTTTTTAAGCACTAATTACTTGATCATGTAGAGCAAGACAACTTCTTTATCTGATTGGTTTTGTTAAAAGGTTTTTTATGACATATACAGCTGCCATTTCAACCCATTTCAGCTGTCACAGGTGATACTTGTTGTTGGCAACATTTACTTTTTTGATTTCCAAATATCTCAATCTTAGAGCTGCTTGTTCCCAGCTGAGTAAAAAGCTTGGAGCAACTTTATTGAGTAACTTAGTTTGAAGTCACTTAAGAACCAATACAGTTAAGTATATATGTAATTTACTACTAGTGCTGAAGGAACTCTGAGTATGTAGTGGACTTTTCCATTTTTCCTCTTACATTAGTGGCATGAAAAGCCATAATGTCTTTGCAATGAAAAACAGATGAAGGAGTCATAATGAAAATCAACACTAGAGCTTGCATCATCATAGTAAGATAAAAATACATTTATTAGCCGGTAGAACTAATGGATTCTTTTAGTATCCTTCTCCCTTTTTTATTTCAGTATGTATTTCAGATACATACTTATTTCCAGATTGGAAGGGATTTGAGTCACAAGGTTCAGTCTGCTAAGAGCAACTGCATCAAACCATGGGATTTATTTGGATTTTTTTATTTTTTCCTGTTCTTCTCCTATTTGAGACACTGCCAGGACTTTTTTCTAACAGTTATAGATACAGTGGCAGATAATCCTTTTCCTTTTTAAATGTAAGCGTTTGTTTACTCTGGCACTTGTACTTTTGTGCTTTCAGAGCAGTCATTTTCCTATGCTTAACCCTTGTTTTGTTATTGTAAATGAGACACTCTTAACTTCCTCTCCGTTTTGCACCTGTTGTAGTTCAAGTTTAGCCTTCCTGAGTGGGGTTACTTGAATTAAGTTTATGTTGCAGTCTAAGCAGTTACCCTTGGCAGGTGTGGTTGTTGTAATCTCTGCTGCAGTATCCTAAAATTGTATTTGCATTCCTCATGGTAGCATTCCAGTTTTGACCTACTGTTGTCTTAGGAGCAGCAAGACATCTATGCCAGATGTTTTGTATATCAGTGGTAAGCATGTGCTCTAGTGCAGAAGGACTGTGTGGGTTTCTCTCAAGTGCAATGAATGGCTCTGTTTATACAGCAGCTTTCAGGAGTGCTTGTGTTGCTAAAAATAAGTGTATTGTACAAGTGCTCTTTTGACTCAAACTTTTAAATGGTTTTGAATTAATATTTCCCGTGTGGACAAAATTATACAAGCATTTTCTTGTTATGGTGCTTAGGGCAGCTTCAGGACTTGTGTAAAAAAATAGCTTAAACAGTTTTTCTATGTGAGGTCCGAGGGTCGTACAACTATATGCATTTTAAAGTATAATGTTTATACGTAAATGCATATTTAATTTGGTAGAACAGCTGCAGTTCCAGAATCTTCCTCTTCATCTGTCTTAATTCATTATTGCCTCTTCTGGTTGGTCACATACTCCAGTTTGAGAGGTCAGAATAGACTTTTTTAAGAACTATAATGAAACTCTTGAGAGCTGGGCTTTTACCAGTTCAGTGCTGTGTAGTGGTGTTAGTATGTTTCTGCTCATCTTCTAGTATACAAACTGATTTCTTGTGATCAGGTGGTTCTTTAGCAATAGCTGTTTGGTGTGTAAAAGCTCTACCTTTCCTGCTCACCTCTTCTTATTGTTAGATTTACTACTTTTATTACATGACCCTGTACTTGACTTAAACCTCCTATTGACTATTCAGCTTTCCCTTCTCCTTCATTTTTTCCCTTTCCCTTTGACATATTTCTCCGTTGCTCAAACTTACCTCCTCTGCGGATGCTTAACCACTACCAAAAAACTAGCTAAAGGAATTTCTGCTTGAGCGTGTCATGACCCATCAGTAGGGGCCATGATGTTCTTTATAAATTCTCATCAGGATTCAACAAAGACGCTGGACATGCTTTAGGGAGCTCTTGTGCTTTTTTGTGTGACCACCTTGTGTCTGGCAACCAGCTCACTATTTATACTTAAAAGGTGTTGGCTAACAAGCCCTTACATTTGAAGGCTTCAACAAATGCTGGGTAGCAGGCCTGTGATTTTTACAGTACACTTTAATAGACTCTCAGCTCCCTCAAAACACTACTTAAAGGTGCTGACTCACAAACCGCAGCGTTTCCACAGCTCCCCACTCCCACAATAAGCTTCAGTACGGAGTATGGAATAGAAATTCCATACGGGAGTATGGAATAGAAAATGATAGCTGTGCTTTGCCCAGACAGAGTGAGGCAGAAGAGAAATAAAAGCAGAAAAGGAAGAGAGCAAAAGAATATTATCAGTCCTTAGATCCTGCCTTGGTCTCACTTTTGTGGCTGGTCCAGAGCTGGGAGTTTTGACACGGTGGAAGAGAAAGAAGAAAAAGAGAGCAGGGCAGCCAAGTCTGCTTCCTTTCATCGTTAACCTAGTGCAGCCTCTTATGTGAATGTGATTTTTGTGCTTTTTTGTTCTGGGATGCGTAGCCAGTCCTTGGAGCTCTCTTCCAGGGAATGAGTGCAGGGTAGAGAAGTGAGCACAAATCTCCATCCAGGTGGAGCAGGGAGTTGGCTCAGCACTGTGCTGCCTCACCTCAGTGAGACCTTGTCTTCCAATCACAGCTTTCCTGCCAGAACATTCAGAATGTTTGAGATAAAACATGCTTATGCAAGGTCCTCCACACCTCCCAGTGGCTCAGACATTCCTTACTGTTGGTTGGACATACGGCTCATCTTTGACTATGGTGATCTCTATACATTGGATGCAGAGCTAGGAGAGGAAGGAAGCAGAAGACAGTATGCAGCTAATCAAAGTGGCAAAAAAGTTGCAAAATGTTGTGCTCATCATTAAAACCAGAAATCCCACCAATATTATAGTTCCCATTTGTGTCAAACACTTTCCCCACCCCATGATTTAAAACCAAAAAAATCTGGTGTCCAGGGCTTGATTCATTGAACAAGTTCTTTGGTTGCAGTGTTTGGAATTGTTCAGCACTGATCAGCAGCTTCCCTCATCTTTGCTCAGGCCTCTTCAGTTAAAGTTGTAGCATTGTGGATGATGACAGAGCACTCCTCTTTGATGAGGCTGAGCATCCCATGTAATGTTTGTTCAATAATGGGTACGCTGATGGTGCGTCCATCTCCAAGGGGTTGCCAAATCGAACATTGATAGGACACAGGGAAGAAATTCAGACACCGCATTTCCATCCAACATAGTATTCTAGTGTTAGGAATAAGATTTTTCATCTGAAGTCCTCAGAGCCAACCCCAAAGGGGCTCTCTATTTATTTCGTCATTCTTCAATTATAATTGTCAGTAAGATTTAGGATAATTATTTGTGGCTCTGTGGCAAGCTAATTCCTGCCATCAGGTACTAACCTGAAAAATGTAGAGGATGTTGGTCCTATTACAATTTTAACAAGTACAACTATGTCTATTCAAAGTTCTAATACCAAGTATGAACCATATTTCAGGCGAGTTCTTCAGGTCAAGTGTTACAAGTACTATACATCACAGCAGACAAACTTACAGGCAACAGAAAGAATCCTAATTTCTTCCTGAATGAAGTAGGGCATGGCGAGGCAAACCCTTGGCTGTGAGGCCTCCATATTCTTACAAATTCTTGTATTAGCTTCCAAGTTGAGTTGGAGTCTTATTACAGTAGTTCTTGTTTAACAGGATGACAATAAAAGGACACATTGCTGAAACATTTTGGGTGCAGTGCTAGGTACAGATTGTAAAACAACAGCAATATGCAGTCAAAATGCTTGATGTTAACATCACTCATTGCTTTGTCATAGTTCTTGTAGGAAAGGAAAATGGAAAAATGCCTTGTTCTAAACCAGTGGTTGAAAAGAGGGTACTGTCAACTGGTGTGAGCACAATATTCTTTATCATGGGCATTGCGAGTTACCTATAAGTAACTGCTGAAGGCTTCTGAAGTCACTACTCCAATAGTGAAAAAAATCTGCTAAAGCTAATTGTGCTAGGCTTAAGTTTAATTGCTTAATTTAATTTGATCTCTGTCCTTCCTTTTGCGAAAGATACAATTGATTCTGCTTCCCGTGGCCCATTCCTGTACCACTGGAGCAGTAAAGTGGTTGCCATTGTCTCAGTGGGTGGAATTGGGCTTGTGTAAATACCTGAACCACTGCTTTAAGACTCTGTGCTTTTGCCTGTGCCTAAACTAAAATCTTCCACTTGGATTACTCTGAACCTCCATATTTGAGGTGGGAGTATATACAGCTTCTTCCTTCTCCTCATTTAAGTTACCCTGCTTTGATATTTTGGTTCTGGTATATGGCGCTATTTTGTAGCAGTTTGCTGACCCTGTCCGTCATCTCTGGTTTCAGTTTTAATTAGTGGTGCAGAATCCAGATTCTACATCCTGCAATTCCTCATGAAAGATTCTCTCATATGCATGAAGCTGCAGCTATGCTGGAAGCCTGCTAATATAACCATGTTTGACAGCGAACAGCCCTTCTGCCTTCAGCCTCTTTTCCTGATTGCTCTCAGCAGCAAGCAGCTCCCTCTCCTGAGGCCTGCTCTCCCTCTCCAGGAAACTTAAACCCCTTGACCAACAGGCAGCCCATTGCATGAGGGACCAGGACTCTTAAGGACTTTTTATCTGTATGCAAACCTCAGATTCTCAGTATCCCTTAGCCTCCTCTTCTGCAGCTTTTTTTCTGCTCTACAGCAACTGCTGCCTACACTTGCGTCTTTCCTATAGCCACTTCTCTGGCTTCAGCCTCTTCCACAGCTGCCTTTGTCTCCGTGCCCAACACTCCTGTGGTTCTCTCCTTCCCCTCATCCTCATCCCTCACTACTTTTGATTCCTTCACTTGGGTGCATCTCTGTTTATAAAAATCTAGCAGTCGAATCTTGCCTCTTCATTTCACATACTAGTTCCTTATCTGAGCACTTGTGTAAGTCCTTGTACTCCCTAGGCCAACTTCTCATCCCTACTGTGGTACCCAGCACATCTCTCAGTATTTTCTCCTGCTTTTTAGCCTTGCAGAACTCAAGGTGTAGTAAATCTTTCTATATTCAGCAAAGATTCCAATTTTGTTCTTTCATTTTTCTCTCTATCCAGACATCTCTGGAAGTGGTCAGCCAATCTCGTGGATGTTTTTTTAAAAGCTCAACTAAGACTTTCAAATGCTTTTGCAAATGTTTTGCAGCCAAACTTTGCTATCCAAATATTTTAGTAAAAAAAAAGTCTGTCTCATCTTGCTCTCTGTATGAACATTTTTGTAAAGAAGTCAACGAAATTTTATAGAAATGTCTCTCTATTTTTGCTATCTAGACATTTTGTAAGGAGTCATTAACCTTTTTATGTCTTAGTGTTTCCATCAGCATGACACACAGTACTCCACATATGAAGATGGGTGTAGGTCATACTTTCCCATAATAGGAAAGGGGTTCATGCTTGGAATTTCCTGAGCTGTCATGTCCTGCTCCTCCCTGTTTCTGATCCATCCTGTACCCCAGTCGGAGATGGAGATATCTGAGCCCATCCCAGCTAAAAATAGCTCAAGAGCGGTTCAGTCCCTCTCTGCCTCACAAGAGTCATGGCTGTGATGCCAATTTATTGTTACAAGCCATTGGTAGGAGTGTTATGTTTGTTGTAAATTCTTGCAAGTCTAAACGAAGCCACCAGACCACATGCTGGGGAGCTCTTCTGCTTTATTGTACAGTTGTTATAACTCTGGAACCCCCACTATTAGACTCCAAAGATGTTGGCTAACAACCCATTCATTTTGTACAGTAGGGGGAAAAATTTGACAGCTGTGCTTTGCCCAGGTAAAGCAAGGGATGAGAGAAATTAAGGTGGAAAAGAGAGAGGAAGAATGAAGAAGTTCACCATCTTTAGATTCGTGCAGTCAGTCCTGCTGCATGGATGGTCCAGAGCTGGGTTAGCAAAATAAAGAAAGGGAAAGATATGGAAAAAGTCATGACAGGGGCCCAATGTGCTTCCTTTCATATTTAACCTGGTGCAGGCTCTTAGGTAAACAAGACTTTTCATGCTGTTTTGTTTGCACATCCAAAGGCAACCTTTGAGCCTTTCTCTGGGAAGTCAGTTGGGAGGGACTGAGCATGGAGATGGGAGTAGCAGGCTCAGAGCACTGCTACTCCATCTCCATGGGACCCTTTGTTTCACTCACACTTTTCTTGTCATAACAATCAGAATATTTGAGACAAAACATGCTTATGCTTAGTCCTCCATGGAACTGCTTCTGGAAATACATCAATTTTTCTTTGGGTGAAAGATAGGAAGTTACAGAGTAGTCATCACTGCCTTTTAAACTGTAATCTTTAATTCACTGACTCACTAGTCCTCTCTAAAGATTTGAATTGATAAAATTCAAATCTATTATGAGGGTTGTGCGTAGAAAGAAAGTTGCACTTTATTTCAAGGTTGTAATGTTTTTTCTCTCTATTTTTTGTTTTTAAGGAATAGAGGTGGTCTAGAGACACGCCTTTTTAGAATCCCTCTAAGATATGTTGTAAATACAAATCTAGTGCAAGTCTATTTAGTAGACTGATCTTTTCCTGTAACCAGAGCCTATCTCCTAAGGAATTTTTTTTCCTGAAAACGGCCTTTGTTTGCCATTGCTTACAAATGTGTAAAGCAGACACAGAATGTAAACTGAGATGAGTTTTCTCACTGAATTACTAAAACCATGAAAAGTAGGTAATAGCTGAATGTTTATATTCGTCTTTGGCTCTTTCAAGACTTTTTGAACATTTTTAACCTTATAGTTCAAGTAAACTGCTTTTTCAAAGCCCCTTTAACAGAAAGTAACTTGAAAATTGAATAGTATTTTATTCCATGTATTTGGGACAAAAATAATTGTAGAAAGAATTCATAAGGAATTTGAAACAAATTTCACATTTTGGTAGCCCAGTTAGTTTTGCTTTGTGATTAATTTATTGAAAAATAAACACTTGCTTATTTTAGGAAATTCTTGCTCACTTTTCACATCTTTGCAAAAAATACAGTGTTCAGTTTTGCTGGTTGCTCTGGAGTGTCAAAAAGATACAGTAAATTCTATTTGTTTTTTGCAGAAACTGTTACATTAGTCCTTCTTTACTTTTAGGCATCTACTTTTGGCATCCTGGCAAGATCAAATGCATAAATATACACTGTCAGGGAGTTCAGCAGCAATAGGAAACAACGAAGTCTTGGAGGGAGATGAGTTGAGGAAGAAGACTGAATTTCTCATTCTTGCACATTGCGTCATAGATTTTATGCCCTGATTGTGATACTGAGAGACAACACAGGTTTATAAACTTGTAGCTTTAAAAGGATGATGGGAGGAAAAAGATGAGCACTTCGCCCAAACTTTTCCTGAAAATTGGTGTTCAGTAGTATCAGTTAGTGCTAATAACCATATTGAGAGTTACTTACTATGTGCTGCAGTTCCAATAGTTATGGAATTAGTTTCCAAATTATCACTGATGTGTTCGAAGATCACAGAATCAATTAGGCTGGAATAGACCTCAGAGAGCATTGAGTACAACTTCTGACTGAAGACCACCATGTCAGAAAGTCACTCAGTGCCATGGCCAGTCTTTTCTTAAACATTAAACACCTCCAGGGATGGTGACTCCACCACCTCCCTGGCCAGTCCATCCAAGCACCCTTTCTGTGAAGAAATTCCTCCTAATGTTCAACCTAAACATCCCGTGTTGGAGCTTAATATTAAGATCATGTTACCTATCATAAGAAACAAGGCATATCTTCTAAAAGATGCTCTAGGAAATTAGTTCAAGAATCTTGTGCTAAAGAACTTTTCTTTGCAAAGGGAGATAATCAGAAAGTTTGAGTTTCCATTTAGGCTGCATGTGTATTCTTCTGCTTAATCTCATGTCACTTCATTTAGTTCTACGAGACCCTGACACACATGTTGAACACTATAATGAGATTTTATTAATGTGCACAAACCACAGGCTTATTCTGGGGTTTTTTTTTTGCTTGTTTTGGATTCATTGTTTGGAATGGAGATACTTGATTTCTGCTAAGCTGTTACTATTTGGTGGAAGGATTTGGTATTTTTTATTAAGATCCTGGGAGAAGCTTCTTGTAAAGATACATCTCTCAAGTAATAGGTATTTGGAGTTTTTTTTCAATCTGTTAAGCTGCATATTATTGCCACTTTCTGAGAAATGTAGGACATACTATCCACATGTTTTGGAGCAACATACTATTTTTTAGGTATTCCGTCATGTGTCTGTTGCTTGATTTGCATGTTGGACTCTGACCCTGCGGAGCAATACAAGATGTAAATATCCATATATGCACTACTCTAACCTGAAGGAGGTTTAGTTTTCTCTGTTTCTTAATTGCCAGTCATTTCAGAAGAAACATTCTAACTTTCTGTGTGGCTTGGAAGTAGTAGGGCTTAGTTTGGCTGGTAGTAGGTTAGTGTATTAGTTTTTAGGCTTTGTTTTAAATGCTGTTTTTGTTTTTAAATCAGGAGCCAATGAAGTCGAGAGCACCACAGCTACATTTGGAATACAGATTCTACAAGCAGCTAGGATCTGGAGGTAAAAAGCAGTATAATGCATTTTACTGTGATGAATCCAGGATCAATTTTTGACTGAAGTTTTCTGGTTTAGAGGTATAAATCTATTTAATAAAGTTCCTTACTAATTAAAGCAGAAAAAAGCCCAAGGAGTTAGTGAATTAAATAATAGTGAATAATAATGATTATAAATTCCATTATTCTAACTTTTTTCCTACTCAATAAAGTGTATCTATGAAGTCCTGACTTTTTAATAAATCCTACCTATCACAACATGCCTGCATACAAGTATACCTTAAACTAAGACTATTCCCAGTACAACTCTTTGAAAAAATACTGTAGATCTCTAAACTGCTAATCTACTAATTTTGTATTTTGAATTAAAGTTGATGTGATAGCTTAAATAGCTTCAAATTCAGATTTACTTTACTTCACTTCTACTGATACAGTATATATTGCTGCTTACTAGTTTTAAACTTCTTAAATACCTCTAGGAGAAGTTTAAATGCAGTTTAATATTTAAATTTCCCATTTCACTCCCGTTGGTGCTTTTATACCCAGAAGTACTCTTATGGTGGTGGCCTGAATGATCCAATTGTCACCTTTTGTTTTTATAGGTGAGCGATACCTAAAACTTCTTGCACATTTTTGTGCCTTTCACAAAACTGCATATAATCAGTTAGGAAGATGTGAAGTTTCTTACCCTAGTAAAGTGAGTACAGATTCTCTAGATCAGCTATAATTTAGGAGAAAGAAATCTTGTGATATCTTTTCCTTGAAATTATTCCTAGAGTAGGTCATGTAGTTAACTATTTTTCCCATTTTTCTACTAATGTAGAATTTCATTTTATGAGTGGACTACTAACAGTGGTTTTCTACATATTTGTTCAGGAGCTTTTACATGTTTCTACATGTATGTTCAGGGGCTTTCTAGAAAAGGCAGCCTGGAATTTGTGACAGTGATTTGATTGTGCTTAAGCTAGAATAAAATTCTACTTAGTATGAAAAGTCTCTGAAAAGAAATATGCAATGAACATGCCCATACCACTTTGATTTTGTTACCTTGAATATGTGTATGTTATGATGAATTTTAATACTTTTTAATTCCTATTTTCACCTTTTTCTTTAAAATTTGGGATCATATGGCAGCTCATTGCTGCTCTGGCTGGATAGTTTTTCTCAGGTAGCTTTCAAAATTTCATGCTACTCTTTTAAAGACTACATCTGGTGAAACAAAGTTTCTAATATGTTCAGTAAATATAGACCTTTTTTTTGCTGATGTACTATGAATGCTTTGCACCCAGGAATTTTTAGAGATTACTTTTGGCAAAACACAATTTCTCTTGATAATTTCTCTTCCTAGATGGAAAATAACGTCGTAGATAGGTAATCAAAATCTTGAGTCTCTATGATTGCTGTTTGGAGAAAGTCATCACAGTATGGGTGTTTTTTTGTAAGTAGTTATAAATTGTCAGCATACTGTACAAAAATATTGTGAAATAGCTGATGAGTAGAAAGCTGAGATCTTAAGTTTTTAACTAATGGGGCATGACAACCCACAAGTTAGGTACATTACCTATCTGTGAATACCGAGGTGTAACGATCTAAAATTGCAAAGGAGCTGTATAGTGGAGGTAAGAATAAAGCTGTAATTCCTAGTTCAGACTGCAGAAGTTAGGCAGTGCTTCTCAGAGATAGGAAACCTTACAGGAGTATTTATTGGGAAAATGTCTTTAATGAGTGTAACTATGTTTGCCTTTTTATTTAGTGAATAAGACTGGGAACTGTGTTTAGTGTAAGAACATAGTGAAGTCACAGTTATCCTGCTTTACTTCAGATATCATTCAATTTTCTTAACCCTATTTGCTGGTTGCAACAAATTTTATCTCTTTTTCTGATGCCTTGTTGAAGTACTGAAAGGGAGAGTCACCTCTCTGATTCTTTGCATGAAGATGAAGTTACCTTTAGGGTGAAAATGCGAAGATAGAGCTGGTGACTTACTAAGCACCATCAATATTTATGCAAAACTTTGTTACAGACCTCCATTGTTTTTGCAATAACCTGCTTTTATTCAAAAGTGAAAGCCTCTCCCAGCAGAGAACCTTGAAAGCTCCTTTGTGAGCTTTCCTTAGGCACTCCACTTGAGGCCTATTTTAGGGGGTTTTGTGGCAAAGGCTCATTATGAGGAAAGTAATTTTCTTTTTCCTATCTACATAGAAGTTAAACAAAGATTGCTGATTCCTTATCTTCTGGCAGCAGTCACTTTTTCTATATTTTTCGAGTTGGGCCCTCAAGCAGAGGAAGTTATATGGCCTGTGATTTTCAGAAAAACTTTCTAGTATTATGTAGTTTCTGTTCTCATGTTATCTGTGATAACTGGTTTTAGTTTGCTGATTTTTTTTGTGACATGCATATTTACTGTGAAACATAGATTTAAGTAATTTTATCTCATGAACAGTTGAAAACATAGTTTTGGAAAGCTGATCCACCAAGTGATAAATTCAGAAAGCAAGTATGTAAACCTATGTAAAACAGGAGATAGTGAGTGGAAAAAATCTTTCACCAGGTCTATCCATGTAGACAGTATTGCATTATGGGCAGTGGTCGTTCTTTGATCAGAGAGAGAATGGATTGAAAGAAGTGGTCTTCAGTATGCAAGTTACAGAAGAGTCTGTCATAGGAGATGCAAAAATTGCTGCCATTGCTGGAAGAAATATGTAATATAGCAATTGTGAAGAGAGAAGGTTTCTCTGATACACAGTTATGCACCATACTAGAAGTTACAAACGTCTCAAGCTTTCCATCGTCTAAGCTTCTAAAAATCCACATTTGTAGGCTTTCTTACAATGAAGTCATCTTTTCCTTTGCTGTTTTTGTTTATTTGCACAAACTTGTAGTAATTTGGCCGATAGCTTTATAACTGTGTGGACTGTGTAGTTTGCATTTAATTGTACTGAATTGTGCTTCCCCTTGTTCTCCTCATGTTTACATGTATACTTACATATTAATAGCAAGTGGCTACTAAACTATGATTTCAGAAGCAATCAGTGAAAAGGGAGTTGTACTCCCAGTCTTGTAAGCAGAGCCAATATTTTCTATAAAAACCCCATGGTTTTCACGAGTAAGAACTACAGATTCCACAGTTTATGCTACAAATTGACTTAGTGTGAAATAACCAATTGGCATAGTGTGAAATAACCTGAAGCTTAAAGGAGAAAATTCTTTTAGGGCCTGTGAAATCCTCCTTGACTTGGAGGTGGCAGGAGGAGGAGGGAGAGGCATTAACATGTGAATCAATACTTCTAGAAGAAAATGAGGTTATTTTCTGGCAATATCATCCTGAAAGCAAGTAAAGAAAATGTTATTGTGGTTACAGATTATTTTACCTTCAAACCCTTTTTAATGGAGCATGCTTGTACTTCCTCCAATCTTGTAGGCATCCTCGATAAAAAGAGGATTTTGAAATTGTATGTTTTCTTGGTATTTCCTTAACTGCAGCCAGTATTTGTCTACGAAGTCTATTTATTTATTTTTATAATATCCCTTTTTCTTGCTTTTCTAATAACCTTGTAGCTTGGGATTTTTTTGAATATATATTTGTATTAATCTCTGTGCTAAGTCATGTTGTTTTGTCTTGAATGCCATGAAAATGGAAGACATTCTTAACTTAAAAAAGGATCAGAGGGTTCTTTTGTAGTTCTGCTTACTGAGAGAACAAGGAGAAAATAGGCATGAAATATGATAGATGTGCAGTTTTTATACACAAGACTTTCGAACTGAGAGTATTAATTCGTTGTATTTAATAAAAAGTGGTTTTGTCTTGCATGAATAAGAATTAACATTTCAAAACTGTATTCCTTTGGAGAGGATCTGCTCAAAAAGAAGGCCTAACTATAACTTTGCTCTTAAATATGCTATTTGAAATGCCTGTGAAGGTGCAGTAACATGTAGGTGTTTGTCAGGAAAAAAAAAGTGAAGAATCTTTCTTAAAGGGGAAATACTTTAAGTGCTTTTGGGCTTTTAAAAATGTTTTTAGTTTTTTAGGGAAATGGACCTCAAACTTATTAAAAACAACTTTTAAAATTACTTCAAAGATGTGGCTTATTTTAGTCTCATCGTTATTTAGCTTTCATTTAGGTTTTATGTACTAATAGAGATTTTAATGAAAATTGCTTTCTTTTTTCTATGATAATTTCGTAGTTTAGTAACTATGAGGGTGTTTTCCTCAGAGAGTTTGAGATCATTAGTCAGTATGCAGAATTTTCTAGTCAATTGAATGAGGAACATACAGAATTTAGAATCTCTTTGCTTCTAATAAATTTTGTTTAATGTGTATTTTCTTAATATGCAGATATGAGATATAAGAATACCATACTATCATAATCCAAATAAAATGATTGCTGAATTCTTACCTGAAATTGCGCTAAGGCTTTTGGAATTTATAGAAAACAGTTTTGTATTTTTTACTGATTTTTGAATTCATCTTCTATGCTATCAGGCTTTCTTTGCATGATTAGAAGATAAGGCGTAGGTGTATTTTGTGCGCCATGCTGCAGTTTAACTGACAGATAGGTATGGTTCAGCTTCCTTTTGCAGAAAGGAGTCTCTAAATGAAAGAAGTTATGTGTTACATGTTGAAGAGCATAAAAACGGTTCAGCTTTCATTGTCTGATTTTTCTAACCTCTTTTAATAAATGGGTCATTATCATAATGACTGGGAGGTTTTGCAAGTGACTGAGAACTCGTTTGTACTTACTTACCTGACAAGTGGAGCAAAAGAATGGCAAGCAGCTTCTGCTGCTTAAAGTGAATTAGTAGAACTCCTGTTTGTAATGCTGCTGTTAAAACAGACTTAGAACAGTTCTTGTTTATAGCAGCGAGGAGTATCTAGTATTAGATTTTATTTTTTTTCATTTGAGGTAATTTTTGAGGTCACAGACTCAAAACAGGTCACAGATCTGTTCAGCAGTGGATTAACCTACTGGTAAAACTGCTGTATTAATATTTCAGACAAGGCAGATGCTCAGTATTGTAAATTAGGTTTTATTTTTCTTAACTTTTGGACATCTGTCCTTTCAGCTGAAATCTAGTTAACACTTCTACTTGAAAAACTGGAAACCATTCACTTTTCTTACAGGATCACTACTGTTGACTAGTCAATGCATAGGATATATTTGTCTACAGTGGGAAAAGGTGTTGTATTTAAGAAGGTCATTGCCTTTGTGAAATGAGTGCTAAGTATTGCTATCTGTACCTGAACCATTGTGATTTGGTACCAACATTCACATGACGTAGTCTGTATTGGTATCTAAAAATACGGTTTTCAGTTTTGAGATCATGTGGACCTGCCTTTGACACAGTGGAATCACAGTACTTGGACAGCTGTAATTAGACAGTTACTGTTGGATTAGTGATCCAGGAGGATTTCAGTGTGGCATAGTGTGGTTTTGGGAGATACAGAAATATTCCCATACAGTAAGTGGAGTCTGCTCACCATTTTGTAGTCAAGCTCAGGAGAATATTTATTGTAGCATTTAGAGCATGTCTGGATTTGCCACATTTTGGTTTGGGAATGTAGTAGAGTGAGTTTGAAATACTTTGAATTTCTGATTTTGAGAGGGGGCAGAGTACCCTAAGGCAAGAGCACATCTTTGTTATGAGGTGCCTTATACACAGTTTAATATGGACTAGTAGGTTAGACATTACTGTTTATGGTTTTCTTTTTTGTGTTGGAAATGTGTTTGATGGGCTGAAGGCCAAGAATGAGGTTCAGTTCTCAGTGTCTTTAGTGTTTTTTCCTCTAGGTAAAGACAAAAATATTTAAGGTGAGAAAATGTGTTTCTTCATTTAATTACAGTTCAGGCCAGCTTTAGCTGGTGTGTGAGATCTGAGTGTTCATTGACAACTATTAATTATTTTCATATAGCTATATTCAGGGTATGGAATCTCTGAAGCATATTTTTCTCCTGAAAGACAAGCTATCTTTTGTGTTTGAGATAGTTACAGGCAACTTTCACTGTCACTGTGAAGGCAGTAGGATCTCAGGTTGCTAGTGATACCATGTCTACTTCATCCCCTTGGCCATAGCCACCTTGCCTTGCACTTCAGCCTGTGGGAGAAAAAAGAACCCAGCATGATTTCATTGTGGTGCATCAGCGTCTGTGTTTTGCTATAACTCTTCCCAAGACAAAAATTTCAGTATAATAATTTCTTAATTTCTTTCTCAGTTGGTAGACTGTAATGTACTTTACTAGATTGATATTCTATCATACCATGAGGAAGTACCCCAATAGCAAATCTCCTTGAGTCTAGTGCTGGAAACAAAGCGCTACATCTAGATTATTGTCAGGTGATTATTTTTGTTAATAGATCTTCTAGAAACAATTTAAAATTACTTATCTCATTCTGTGTTTTTCAAAATATTTTGGGATTGATGTCTTGCTGCTATTATAGGATAAACATTATGAAAGTAATGAAGGTTTGAAGTGAGTTTATGGGAAAACACGAATGTGATGTGCAGCTATATTTAATTGGATGTTCCTACTACTTAGTTAAAGCAGTAATGATTTACTGGAACTTCAGATTTGAGAGTATTATTTAATTTCTAAAACAAAGATGTTTTGTCTCTGATGATCAATGACAATGTATATTGAAGACAAAATGTCTAGCTATAAACTACAGAGTTAGGAAGTAGGTGAGTTCAGGGTAGTCCTAGTTTACATATCTAAATAAAATTTTATCCATTCTTACAGATACGTTCAAGTTATTGCACTTCATAACCTTTCTATACGTCTTGCTAGTCCACATTCAGTATGAATGCAAAGTGAGTTTTATTTGTACTTCACATGAATATTGCTTTGAACTATGCTTCTAGGTAGGTAGCTGAGAATTTGGTCTTAAACTGATGGCTGTTTCTTTATTTTTTTAGTCATGTTATCCTGCTTTATTACTTCTGTTGTAATTTGACTGGCATTATTATGCTGGGGAATCAACAATAAGCAGTTAGTTAAAGTGGTTGTTAATCATGATAAAGTTAAAAAAACTGAACATGCAGGTGATCTTAAAAAATAAATCTCTAAGCTTATTTAGGAATATAGTATTAGAGCACTTAACCTGAATCCAATATTGAATCTCTTGACTGAAGAGGAATCTATTCATAGGCACTGTTAATCTGTGTATTGATGACTGCTGCGGTTGTGTCATGAGTTGTTTGGGGAAAACTCTGACTCAGTTTTGAGTTTTTGCTGCTGATCTGCTTCCTTTAATAGGAAAGTTGAGGTGCTCAGTAATTAATGTGAATATGCTAATATTTATGTTTATGTGAATAAACATGAATATGCTAATATTTATGTTTATGTGAATAAACATAATTGATAATGCCTAATTTATTTTTAAGTGTAATCCAACAAAATTATAAATATGTTGCTTGCAGTTTTTCTTGTTTTATGCCAATCCTTTTCTAGGATTTAGCCTAAGGACATGTACGGGATTTTCTGAATTTAAAGTAATTTTTTGCCCTGGAATAAATGCAAGAGATCTGATAAGAATCAGATGACAGCTGCATAATAGAGTTACATGACAATGTTTCTGAGAAACAGTAGTTACTGGCCATAAGAAGCCTGGCTGTATGCAAAAATGTATATTGATTTTGTATTGTGACAAAATACACACAGATTTCAGAGATTGGACTTTGAGAGGCATACAATAGCTGTAATTGTGAAAGGAAGCTTGATAAGACAGTTCAGTGAACAAAGTGAATGTTAGATAAATGGATATTTGATGTAATCATTATTACAATAAAATACATCTCTAATTCTGTTTTAGTAATATAAATAACTAAAGAAGATTTTTCCTTTTGAAATAGATCTAATTATTTTATTACTGTTTCTTCTTTTTGCAAACATATTCTTATATTTGTAAGTAAGAGATGCAGTCTAAGTGTTGTGGTGATATAGTGTCTCATTCTGTGTTTGGAGTTTTATAGTTCATGGCTGGTCATGGCTTCAGTGACATTCAGGTGCTATGTTTCCAGAGACTGTGTGACCTCCGGTGTATGCTGCTTTGGCTCAAGTCAGAACACACTACCCTGAGTTTTATAATCGCTTCCTTTGAGACCATTCAAACCAGATTCCATAGAATAACTAGGGAATATTTGTGTTTGTGGCAGTTTGTTAATTTGTATCCTTGACAAGAGTACTAGTATAAATGTGCTGTGAAAGATGACTGTTACTGCAAATCTTCCAACTAGTTTAAAGTATTTGGCTTATGTCCAATGAATTGCCGCATAGGAAAATTAAGACTGCAAATAAAAGGCAGTGTGCTATAAGAAGCTGAATACACGACACTATGGTCTGCAAAAGCAGTCTTGTGTATTTTATTGGCATTTATGTGTCTGATTGAACAGATTCTCAGCAATAGGATATAATGCCATCAGTCTGTTTCTTGACTGGTTTAGAGAAAACTCTAAAATGAAATTGGTATTAGAAGAAACTGAAAAACACTGGAAAGCTACTTACTAGCTTAATAGCTTTACAAATTTAGATTGTATTGTATAGAGACATTTTGCTAAGATACAGCTCAAAATTAAGTCAGTGATAGATGAGGTTAAATGCAAGTGGTATTGCCATTGACTTGTGGGTTTCATATTCCTTTGGCTGTCTTTGCTGCCTGTTTTTCAAATTAGTTTTTTTCTTCCCTGAGTGAGGACACACCCCTAAAATAATTGAAACTATGATGTAATATCTGTGTCAAAGCAGATAAATGGAATTTTTTCCTTAAGATACAAATGTGTTTGTGCTAGTCATGTATATTGCTGGAGATAACTGAACAGCATGAAGTCTCAAGCTTAAATCAGGTTTAGTCATGAAGTTCTTGAAGAAGACTACCAAGATGGATAATGGTCCAAAGCAGAAATAGCTTATTATTTTCTTTGTTTTAAAGAGATTTGGCAGATACAGTTTAATCTACTAGTCATGTTTTCTTTATTCTAATGCTTTTTTTATCCTTTCATCATTGTAGAGGAAGTCAGATATGTCAGCTTTAACAACTTTTTGGACATCATGTACATAAACGTGATGGACTGAAGTATTTGAGTGAAAATTAAAGAGTATAATCTGTAAATTCACATAACTGTTTTAGGGGGCTCTCTTTGCACCCCTGCCCTTCCGACCTCACCTTCTCAGTGGATAGTCAAGTACTTCTTGAATGTTTGGACTTGATTTTGGAGACCAGAGCTGTACAGCAGTAATGTTTTAGGTGGCTAATGAAAACTAACTTTTATAGAAGAAACTGGAATCCAAGTGATGTTTGAATAGTTAATTTCCAAGTCAAGACTTCTTTGATTTTTTTCAAGAGTAAAATAGGATTAAAATCATACTGGCTTAACATGGATCTACAAATTTATGACAGGAGAGTCACCTAAGTATTGTAGGTTGCTTTAGTCAATTGAGCCCATTCAAATGAAAGTGTTTTTTATTTATCAACAAGTACAAGTATCTAGGGATAGGGAAATATGACTTGTACCTTAAAAAATGATTCTATTTTAAGAGTTTTAAACTGAGAAAGGAAAGATATTTAAATGTTAAAGTAACTTAGGGGGGAGTATGTGAATCTACTTTTTTGGCCACAAGTTAGTTTCCTTTTTGGTGGAAGAGGAGGAAGTTATATGTAACTTTTAGTGACATTTATGTGACAGTCATTGAATTCTGCTTATAACTGGGGAGGGGTACTACTTTTTAAAATGGATTTTTAAGAGTGGGGAGAAAACCTGTCAAGGTACTAGAAAGGATTCAATGGTAATCAAATTTATTGTTAATCAAGAAACCGAGGACCAGTGGCTTCTTTAAATTCACTGCAAGACAACTGGGATGCATCTTAAAAGCTCAATGTATTTCCTTCTTTTGTTCTTCAGTGGTTTGAACTAGAATAATTAAAAATGGAAATAAAATACCTCCTCTTAATTGGTAATTAGTAGTGGAATATCTTGTCAACAAAATAGGGGTTTCTTAAATTTCTAAAAATCAGAGTTTCTTTGTTTTTAGCTTAACCAGTATCTCTTAAAGCTTTATCTATAAAGAGAGCTTACATTATCTGTCTGTAGTGGGAGAAAAAGCCTCATATATGTTTTTATTAGTAGCATGTTACTTTCTGACTTCTGGAGATTTAGAGACGTGGAGAAAGAATGTAAGTAGCTGAATTACACCTGCTTATTGCTTTTAAGCGAAAGTACTAAGAGTGCTTTGATTAAGAACCAAAGCCCCTTACTTCTAGTACTTTGAACTGTTAATTTCAAATTATTTTATCAACATGGGTAATTTTAGACAGGATGCTCCATATGCACTGCAGAGGTTTTTACATGTTAAACACAGTTTTGGGACATTTTGGAATTCTCATCTAATCAGAGGATCAATGTTTTAGGTATCTTTCTGATAATTCAGGATGATATTTTTAAATTGAAGAACACTATCTCATACTTTATTCTGATACAGGATGTAATATGATCAGTGCTTCTTCATTAGTAGCAATAAGCTACTCCTGTGAAGTCTTTCTGAAGTGGGTATGATTATGCATTTTAAGTATATAAAGATGAGTGTGATGATTCGTATTAAAAACCACATTGTAGCTTGAGTCTTCTGAAAACTGAACAGTTAAGCTGGATTTTTAGGGGTTTTTCTTTAAATATTTTGACTTGTAGGAAAAGAGATTAGTGAAAAATCTCTTTAAAACGGTGCTTTGATTTGATGTTAATTTTGCTAAACCAGTATTTTTTATATATTTTTTTACCCAAAACTGTAGTCAATACAATTACAAATTTGTGGCCTTGGTGTGTCTCTATAGTAAGGTATGAAAAATTGATGGCATAATGCAGAAAACACTTAGAATTAGGGTTACATTTGACCTACAGAGAATGAAGTTGAAATCCAGTGTTTCATTAGGGTGTTCTGAAAACAGGTTTGGTACTTCTGTGTAGTGCATTATTGAAAGATTGGACGCTGTAGAAAAAGCTCACATGAAAAGAATACATTTTCAGTGTATTAAATATTTGGAATAAATGAAACAGAGGATGTGTGCTAAAGAACAAAAACCCAAAGATCTGGAATAACTCGCTTCCCTAAGCAAACAAAATTTATTCTGCTGAATGAGGAAGATGTCCTGTGCATGTGAAAAAGTACAACATGAGTAGAAGCAATTATATCAAGTTATTTTTAGTTAAATATACACACAATGTATATTCTACAAAAAGGTAGAAGTAAAATTGGATCATAAGGGTTGAACTATTTATATTTTCAAAATTCTGGATTGCCTGTGTTCCTAAGGCAGGTGTTCATTTAAAACTATAATGTCCAGTTTGAATGTATCATTACACTCTTGGGTTCATTAATGTCTTTTTGATTATTTAAAATTATTTCTCTAGATAATAAGGTGCTTTTATTCCTAAAGGTAGGAATAGCCTTAATTTAAAAAAGTTTAATTTAAGTATATTTTTTTGTACAAGAGCTTATTTAAGCCTTCTTAGCATTTCAAAACCCTGTTTCAATTTATGGTTACAAAACTAATAGAGGGGTTCTAATTTTAACTTTTTATGTAAATCTTGATAACTTTCACAAGTCAAATATGTAATAGTACCCTTTTCATTAAAATTTTTGTGACTATCTTCAAGATTCCTGTTGTGTCTTTTACCTGTAGTTTTTATGAGGTTTATTTTTGTTTCTATGTGAAAAATGTATTTTTAACTTAGGATGAACTAGAAATTGGGTAGGAATTATACTGCTATGTACCTAATCTTAATTAACCCCTTATCATTACTTTGTATTTTCATTTTACAGATGGAATACCTCAGGTTTATTATTTTGGCCCATGTGGCAAATATAATGCAATGGTGCTAGAACTACTTGGACCTAGTCTGGAAGATTTATTTGACTTGTGTGGTAGGACATTTTCTCTTAAAACCGTTCTTATGATAGCCATACAGTTGGTAAGTAGAATAGATGTTAATTTGAGTGTTCACTAGAATAACTATATCAGTCTTCAATGGATTAAATGCTTACTTCACCTAGGAGATTTGCACTTCAGTTTTAGATTGATGTTGGTGGTATTTAAAATTCTTGTCATACAGTTTAAGCAGGAATACTCTTAGATTACTTTCATTTACTTTGTTCCAGTTTTTCAAGTCAGTTAGTGAATGTAATTACTTGTGTCTTCTGAGTTCTTATCACAATCTAAAATCATGAATTTTGACATACTCTTTCAAAAAAGAAAACCTTAAAGAAATAAAAGTAATTTTAGCCCACACAAGGAGTTGTATTATGAGACTCCTAAATAGCATAAGTATTTTTTTCCTGGGTATTCTTTTAAGAAAGCAAACAAACAAATGAAAAATTCCCCAAATTCTTCCAGAAATTATAGCACAAAATTATTCAATGAAGAGTTATTCTCTTTTTTGATGATTCCTTATTTGGTTCTGACTTGAGGGTGGGTGGAAGTGGAAAGAAGGACAGTTAAGGCTGTGTATATTTACCAGATTTCCACCTCCCTAAGTAGTGATATTTTTACCTGTAATGGTTAAAAATAGCTGTTTAAAACGTGATTGTAGTTATGTAACAGACTCCAACTACAGATGTACAGATAACATTGAACTTATTTATAGCCAAGTTCTTTTTTTTAAATGCTGAAGTCCTCACAAGTCCAGAGATCAGCTTTATTTAATACTTCCTGTTCTTTTTCTGAATGTGGACATTTTGATAGAAAGCAGTCCAGCTTGAATGAACTTTATATGCATAGTGACGAACTTTCAGTGCTTCTCTCAGTTATATCTTTAATATGTAATAGATCAGGCTTTGCTGCTTACTGCTTGGTGACATAATTTCTGGTTTTACTTCTCATGTACACAAAACATACTCATGCCAACTGTTTTGAGAGGCAAAAACTTCTGATGTGTGCAAGATTCATGACTAATATCCAGTGTGAAAGTTTCCAGTACCACAATTGATGCATCTGCTTTGGAAAAATGTACAATTTTCATTGACTTTAACTGGGAGATACTTCATTAAAAACAATATTGCTTTGGTCTTAAGATACTAGGAGGGGTGATTTCTTCTAAGTTTAAAGCCAGTATAAGATATTTAGCTTCTGACACATTTTAATGTGGCAATCTGAAACTTTAATTAAACTTCCTTATCTATTTTTTTTTTCTTTTATTGAAGATTTCTCGTATGGAATATGTCCATTCAAAGAACTTGATATACAGAGATGTAAAACCTGAGAACTTCTTAATAGGACGACCTGGAAACAAAACCCAGCAAATTATTCATATTATAGACTTTGGTTTAGCAAAGGAGTACGTAGATCCAGAAACAAAGAAGCACATACCATATCGAGAACACAAGAGCCTTACAGGAACAGCTAGATACATGAGTATAAATACACATTTAGGAAAAGGTACGTGTGCTTTTTAAGTACAGAAACAGCTGTGATTTGTCATAAACCATCTCGCTTTCAAGTTACAGTTTTTGTCTGTCTATAGTCATTAAGAACTACAAATTTTGTGTATCGTGCAAAATATAGTTTGCCCTTATGGAAATACTGTTTATGGGAATAATCTTTTTTGAATCGCTAATCATCTTGATCATGTCTTGGGCATTGTCCTCTTTGTTAGCTTTCCTTAAAAGAAAGATGTTGTGTATCTTTCTGTAGCATAATACCTTCACATTATAAGTATTCCATGGCAGGTTGAAGTGTCCAGGAAATAGGTGTGCTTATTAAATACACAAGTCAACAGGTTGCAATAGCATGGATTTTCAATGCTTCCTTGATTTCTGATCTCTTTGAAATTTACCATAAAGTAATAAAACAGCTTAGAGATAATGCTGATTTCTCGATTATTTTTTTAATTTTTTTTTTTAGTGCTTACACTGTTAATAAGGCATTGTCAGAGTCATTAAAGGTTATGCCAGCAAGCTAAAGAAATTACAGGACGTCTATAAATATAAAAGTTGTTTTCATTGAATGAGTAAATTCACCTTGAGAAAGGTATGAGTACTCAGATCTTTGTTTATTACAGCTATAGAGAGGTTTTCTAATGAAATCAGTTAGTTAGACCCGTTTGAATTTGTGTAAGCCGGTTGTTTATCACTGCATGGTAATCACTAATTAGGTTATTCTTTGAATTGATCATAAAAATGTTGCACAATACTTACAGTTTAACTGTAAGCATAACTGTTAATACTGCAAACGAGAAACCATTCACATTTCTCAGACAGGAATAAGGTGCTTTATCAATAAAGCAGAGCCAGGAATCACTTAGGTTGGAAAATATCCTTAAAGTCATCAAGTCCAACTGTTAACCCAGCACTGCCAAATCCACCACTAAACCATGCCCCTATGTGCGACATCTACAAGGCTTTTATGATACCTCTGGAAGTGGTGACTCAGTCACTTCCCTGGGCAGCCTGTTCCAATGTTTGAGAACACTTTTGGTGAAGCAAATGTTCCCAATATCCAATCTAAACCTTCCTGTGGCAAACGTGAGGCTTTTTTGTCTTGTCATATTCCTTGTTCCTTGGGAGAAGAGGCCAATGTGGCTACACTCTCTTTTCAGGGAGTTGTAGAGAGTGATAAGCTCTTCCCCAAACTTCCTTTTCTAAACTCCCTCAGCTCCATCAGCTGCTCTTCATAGGATCTGTGCTCCAGACCCTTCACCAGCTTTGTTGCTCTTTAGTGCAACAAAGTGCAGCACCTCAAGTGTAGGGTTTTAGCTTTCTAAATCCAACTTTTGGAACTCAGGTTCTTCAGATCATAGAAGCATCCACTATATTTTTCAGGCATAAATGGTGATGTCAGCTTATGGTGACTGTTACATTTTTGACCCTGGGCTCTCATCTCCGCTAGCAGAATAGACTTCTGATGATTACAGCATTTTCAACAGTGGCACAACCCCTTTTAAAATCAAATAAATTTTTTACTCTTCCTTAAATAAATAGTTGCCCCCAAACCTTTTAAGAAAAATAAACCAAAATGTAAAACTGGTAATTACTTGAAAAGCAAACTGAATTTTGATTACATGTCTGATATTTACACAGAATGTGTTTATTTTTGTCTAATGGTAACTTGTTTAATCGTAGAATGGTTTGAGTTGGAAAAGGCCTTAAAGCTCATCAGTTCTGAGTCTGTTGCCATAGGCTGGAGCACGAGGTTTCTCAAAGCCTCATGCAGATTTGCCTTGGACAGTTCCAGGGAGGAGACATCCTCAGCTTCTCTGGGCAAGGTGTTTCAGTGTCTTGCTACTCTCACACTGAGGAGTTTCTCCTGAATATTTAATCTAAACTTACTGTCTTTCAGTATGAAACCACTAGTCCTTGTCATGTCACTACATGTCCTTGTAAAAAGTTCCTGAATAGCTTTATTGCAGGCTCCTTTTTGGTACTGGAAGGAGCTGTAATGTCTTCCTGAAGCCTTTTTTTCTCCAGGCTGAACAGCAGCAACTCTCAGACTGCCTTAATGGGAGGGACACTGCCTGAATGTCTTCGTGGACTTGCTTGGTCAGGTCCATGTCCTTTGTATCTTGGGGACCCCGGAGCTGGATGCTGCACTGCAGGTGGGGTTTCACCAGAGCAGAGGTGTAGAATCCCCTCCCTCACTCTACTGGCCACACTGTTCTGGATGCAGCCCAGGACATGTGTGGCTTTCTAGGCTGTGAGTATACATTGTGGGGTCATGTCCCACCTCTCATCCACCAGCACGTGGAAATCCTTCTCAGGGCTGCTCTGCATTCTCTGTCCAGCCTGTATTTGTGCTTGGATTGCCCTAACTTAGGTGCAGGTCTTTGCACTTCTCATTGTCATGTTCACACAGACCCATCTCCCAGGCCTGTCCAAGTCCCTCTGTGGCATCCCTTCCCTCAAGGGGAAGGTGCTGTTGACAGCACGACATGGCCAGATGTCCTTGGCAGACTTGCTGAGGGTGCTCTTGATCCCACTGTCCATGACACCAGCAAAGGTGTTACCCTGCAGTGGTCCCAGTACAACCCCTAAGGAACTAGTGTCCACTTGGACAGGGAATTCTTGACCACCATTTACCATATGACCACTCAGCTAATTCCTTATCCATTTGTTTCATCTGTCAAATCAGTGTCTCTCCAGTTCAGAGACAAGGATATCCAGTGTTACAGTGTCATATGCTTAGTGTATATCCAGGTAGATGATGTTTGCTCTTCTATGCACCAACATGTAGTTGTGTTGAAGGCCACCAAACTTGTCAGGCATGATTTGCCCCTAATAAAGCCATGTTGACCATCATCAGTCACCTCCTTATTTTCCATGTCCCTCAGTGTCGTTACCACAAGGATCTACAGTGTGATCTTGCTGGGCCCTTGGTGAGACTGACAGGCCTATGGTTCCTCATGCCTTCCTTTTCTTCTATTTGTAATAACGGGGGTTATCTTTCTCCTCTTTTAGTCTGTAGAATCTTTACTGGGCTGTAATGACTTCTCAGATGTAGTGGATATAATGATTATTGTCTTCCCCTGAGACTCCCTAAAGACTCGTAGATGCATCTCAGCACGTCCCATGGACTTGTGCACCTTCAAGTTCCTTAGATGGGCTCCAACTTGATCTACAGTGTTCTTTATTCTGCCAGTCCCTGCCCTTTTCTTCTTGTGACATGAGTAATGTGGCTGGAATACATACCAGGGAAGATGGAGGTAAAAAAAGTAATTTAATGTTCCCCAGGATCCAATCTAAACTTTCCTGTGGCACAATGTAATTTTTTTGCCTCAGCTTTCTCCATATCCCAGGTCTTCTGTCTCCTTCTGGAGAGGTCATGCATTTTTCCTAGTTTTCCTTTTGTCACCATTGTACTTACAGAATCTCTTCTTCATGCCCTTTACATTCCTGGCCACATTTAATCCTATCAGGGCTTTAGCTTTCTTAAGCTGATCCCTGGCTGCTCAGACAATTTCTCTGTATACCTCCTAGACTACCTGTCCTTGCTTCACCTCTCTATATGCTTCCTTTTTTTTCTTTGGATTCATCCAGGAGCTCACTGCTTATCCATGCAGGCTTCCTGATGGTTTTTGCTTGACTTTGTTGGAAGGCATTGCTCCTGGGCTTGGAGAAATTCATGCTTCAATAATATTAACCAGCTTTCTTAGGACCCTGCTTCTCTGCAGAGCTTTATCTCATGGTACTCTGCCAAGCAGATCCCTGAAGAGGCCAAGATGAATCTGCTGAAATTCATGATATTGGGTTTGCTTTGCTCCCTTCTCACTACTTTTAGGATCTCAAGCTCCAGCATTTCATGATTGTTGCAGCCAAGGCTGTTCTTGAGTTTCTCCTTCCCCACCAGCCTCTCCTTGTTGGTGAGAACAAGTTCCAGCATGGCACATCTCCTTTTTACATTCTCTGTCACTTGGAGAAGGAAGCTATCATCAAGGATAACTTACTGGATTGCTGATGCCTTGCTGTCTTGTCACTCCAGGAGATATCAGAGTGGTTGAAGTTCCCCCTTGAGGACCAGGGCTTGTGAACATGAGGTGGTTCCTGTGTATTGGTAGACAACTGTTACAAATGAATGTTTGAGATCACTTAAAAAATCATCAGCAAGGGTATCAGTAAAAACCTGATTTAATATTAAGCAATGACAAAGTTCTTTGCAAGATTCACTCTGATACTTACTAGTCAGTTACATCAAGGAAAAAGAGAAAATCCAAACCACTACTAAAATCCAGTCAGTCAAAACAGAAATGAACTGTCTAGGGCTGTGTGTGTGCTTAGGTGCATGGGACAAGTGACAAAAGGACAGTGAGGGCAGGTATAAAAAAGAATACAGCATAAAAGCTTAACAGTACTCAAAAGTATTTAACCTTAACTTACACCTTTACTTAAACCTTCAACTTAACAATTCAACATGGGAATTAACACTCAACAACATTTAACCTATCTTATAACCTAACCTTACTTAAAAGCCTAACTTTGATAGCCAAGATACCTGAACATCTGAGAGAGCAGCATTTCTCCCAGAGCTTACTGTAGCATGTGTATGTTTATGCACACAGGCAGAGTCAGTGCGAAGTACCTGTCAAAAAATTCCCCTCAAAGGCAGTGAAATACTCACTCTGGGTGCTCTTGCATCTCTTCATTGTGCAAAGATTTGAGCCTTGAGGAGTGGGGGTGTTGACCTATAATTCATTTTTGTTCAGCAGTCGTCTGAATATAGCAAACTTGGGAGTTCATGGGCTCTGAGAGGCCCAGCTCAGAGAGAGGTTGCTGGACTCAGCTGCTGTAGTCCAGAAGAATTCAAAGGTTCTCATTTTAGACCACTGTTTTATAGGGTCACAAGAGAGTGGGCTTTAGTCATAATAACGTTTCATCCTGGCCACAGTGTGAGTTGGCACACAGTTGAAAGTGTGAGAACAGGGATGTTATGCTATGCAAGCAAGAAAAATAGTTTCCAAGACTGTTCATAAAGAAAACGTGAGCTTGTTAGACAGCAGGGACTACTGGGAGCAAAGGGTTTCTGATATACTCAAGAGAAGCTGAGCCCAGGTGCTGTTTGTCAAGGTGAGACCTAATGAGCTTTTTTTCAGATAACCTGATGAGCTTTTTTTTCAGATAGTGGCTTCGAAGGGGTGAGGGAGGGATGCACCACCACGAGGACTCAGCTGCTCAGTATTCCTGGCTGGAGTGCCGTGACCACCTAACCCTGCCCTCCTGTTAATCGTTCCCCAATAGCTCTCAGTCAGCTCCTCATCCATCCCCAGAAAAAACTCCATGCACTCAGCTGGCTATTGCCATGGAGGGTAATATTACCTCCTGGTCTCCCTTGCCTCTCCTTCCTAGAGAGCCTGAATCATTCCATCCCAACAATTTTTTATGTTCTGTGATATGTAATATATTTTTTAATTCATGCAGTGAGATGTACAGAGCACTGAAGGTCTTCAAATTCTGTGTTTACAGAGACAGTGGCATATAGGATACAGTTAGAGGCTCAACTCTCAAAATAGTGGTAATAAGACAATTTTTAGGGTGATATTTTTAGTCTGTAGATAATTTCCTGAGTTGCTTGAATGGTCTTACAGCTGACCCTTGTAAAAAACTGTTTTCAGTAAAGAGAGAGGCTGTCAGGTTCACATTCTCTTATAAGTTATTTTTGAATATGTCTCTGTTGACCTGTAACTTTATCTGTTAGTGCGTATGAGTAAGGAAGGATGTTGTCCTTGAATAAAAAGTGTATTTTAGGATCCATAGTATATAAAATTGTCATAACAAATGCATAGCTGCTAGAAAGACTTTAAATGTGTAATCAAAACTTGGTCAAAATCACTAAAACCCACTCTTCTAAGGTGTATAGGAAATACATAGTTACTGGACATCCTGTAGTCAATAATCTTTTGTTTCAGAAGAGACATTTGATCAAGGATTTCTGGTAATTTTGTGGCAAATTGGGAGTGTGCATATGGAATAGAAAGTATTTTGTCTATGTGAAGAATAACACGGCTTTATTCAGAGGGCTATTTGAAGGATATACAAATACTCTGCAGCCCTTAGTAGCATGTCACTGGTGCCCTACCTTTCAATAAGATAATTTCTTTTAGGGTTAAAATTTCTCTGCTTCTTCTCCAGTTCACTTCATTTTCAGGAGGGGAAAGTGAGATTACAGGGAGTGTAGATTCTGATTGGGAGGTTAATGAAGACTAAGATTTGCATCTGTAAAAGTTCTGCAAATTTCTATGTGTGCTGGATATGTAAATTGGTAATTATTTTGGAATTTCCCTAAATTCAGAAGAACAGTTTATTAAAGTATTGTCAAAGTTATTTGGCTACAGAAAGCATAATCACATGGAGTCATAATTTACTGTAATCTCTGTAATGCTTGCTGGGGAACAACCCATATCCTTGATTGTAATGGTCTTCTTGTGATAGTGCTTAATTATTGCAGAGGCAGAGGTTAGTTATCATACAATGAATACTTGAAACTCTTCTGGGAATGAAGCAAGTCAGCTCTTAATATAATAGAAAGGCCAAATGAAGCCAATTTCTTTAAACAAGTACTTAAACAAAACTAGGAAAATGTCATTCTTCCCTTTAGTACATGTGCTCTCTTGTCAGAGCTGTTAAAGGGTCTAGATTAAGAATCAGTTTTGCAGAGGCCAGACTCCTTTGAAATCTAAACCATCCCCAAATAATTCTACAGTTGATCAATTTTAATTAACTTCTTACTGCAAGAACAATGAACATTTGGTCCTAACATTTCATTAAATCCTAAAGTTTACTAAATCATGAACTTTTTCCAGTAGCTCAAAAAAAATCCCTTCTACATTTTTGAGAATGATTTCTTTCAGCCAGATAATTTGTTTAAAGTGGTGTAGAGATGAATATACCTGCAGTCTGCATCTGCTTTTTTTCTGGGTTTAGCTGTGTTCTTAACACAATCTCTAGTACCCAAGAATGCCCCCACATGGCCAGTTTGGTTTCAAGTACTTTATACCTAACAATTATTTTTATATAATTTGGAAGCTAGTCTTCTAAATATATGTAAAATTACACAGATGGAAGTTTCTAATAATATTTGCATTTTGTTTCAGAGCAAAGTAGAAGAGATGATTTGGAAGCATTGGGTCATATGTTTATGTATTTTCTCAGAGGAAGTCTTCCATGGCAAGGTTTAAAGGTAGTGGGTTTTGATATCTGCCTCTGTCCTGTTTTCAGATCATCAGCTTTTTATTGATATGTTTAGGGTTTTTTGGAATGTGTGTCTGCAAGCTGTATAACTTCAGAAGCTTGTTTGTTCTTCTATCATAGGCAGATACATTAAAGGAACGTTACCAGAAAATTGGAGACACTAAACGAGCAACTCCAATAGAAGTATTGTGTGAAAACTTCCCAGGTAATGTCTGCTGTTAATAAAAACATTGTGTCTTGATTTATAGAATGAAACTGACATAGGTAATTGCTGGGGTTTAAAACTACTGTACGTGTAATAGATCACAGTATCTTAGAATGGGTCGGGTTGGAAGGGACCACAGCAGGTCATGTGGTCCAATCTCCCTGCTCAAGCGGGGTCATCCCAGGGCATGTGGCACAGGATTGTGTCCAGGTAGTTCTTGAATATCTACAGTGAAGGAGATTCCAGAACCTCTCTGGGTAACCAGTTCCAGTACTCAGTCACCTGCACTGTAAAGGAGTTCTTCCTCGAGTTTGGGTGGCACTTTCTGTGCCTCAGTGTCTGCCCATTGCCTCTCCTGCTATTGCTGGGCACTGCTGAGCAGAGCCTGGATTCATCCTATTGACAACCACCCCTTAGATATTTATATGTATTAATCAGGTCCCCTCTCAGTTGCCTCTTTTCAAGGCTGAACAGGCCCAGCTCCTTCAACCTTTCCTCATATGAAAGATGCTCCAGTCCCTTGATCAACTTAGTAGCCCTTTGCTGGACCCAGTCCAGGAGCTCTGTGTCTCTCTTGTACTGAGGAGCTCGGAACTGGACATAGCCACTGAGTAGAGGGACAGGATCACCTCCCTTGACCTGGTCTTCATAATGCACCCCTGGATTCCATCAGCCTTCTTGGCCCCCAGGGCACACAGCTGGCTCTGAAGAGCTTTTTGTCCACCAAGACTCCCAGGTCCTTCTCCTCAGGGCTGCTTCCCAGCAGGTTTGGCCTCCAGCCTGTGCTGCTGCACAGAATTATTCTTCCCCAGGTGCAGGACCTTGCATTTGCCTTTGCAAAATTTCAGAAGGTTCCTCTGTGCCCATCTCTCCAGGCTGCTGAGGTCCTTCTGAAGGGCTGCACAGCCCTCCGGGCTATCGGCCACTGCTCCCAGCTTTGTGTTGTCAGTGAAATTGCTGAGGAGGCCTCTGCCCCTTTGTCTGAATCATTGATGGATAAGTTAAACAATACTGGGCCCAGAGAGAAGAATTATCCTTTGAAGCAGCAGTAAGCTAATGCTGTTGTTCTTCAAATATAGATTCTTCTAAAGGAAACATTAAAAAAAAACTTTGTGTGCTTACAGTGATCAACTAGTCTGCACTTGTATCTTCACACTGAAAATTTTGCAAGCCTTTTCACCTGAAATCTTGTATCATACCTCTACTAAAAACAAGCTGTGTTAGAAACAGCTTGAACTAATATTTAAAAGAACTTGTAAGTTTCAGGTGTCACTTCTAGGTCTCTAGAACTACAAGGAGAATCAATGAGGTGTTGGAAAACTGGACAGAAGGAAATAGGACATTTTTTAAAAGTTGTAATAAAGTGCTTGGGACAGGGGGACATGTATGACATGGACATGATTTTTCCAAAATGTAAATGAATGCCTTGAAAGGTAATCAAAATATCATTGATAGGCAAAGTGGATTTGCTGAGAGTAGCTCATTACTGATGAAAGGAAATCCTGTCCACAGTAGGTCTTGGGGACACAAAACTGATGCTTGTCTCTGTAAAATTCGTTTGAAAGAAAGAAGAAAGTAGAGGCATTTCTCTCCACACAGTTTGCACACTGTGCATTAGAATTATAACATTGAATAGAAGATCTCAACAGGTAACATGAAGGAAAATTAGTAGGGTGTTACTTGCTAGGATATGTTTGGAATATGGTAGTATATCTCAGAATATGGTAGCATTTCAAAGAACATCATTAAGTAACTTTTCTTTCTGGTAATTCATGGTGAACAACTGTTCAGGTTTTATGGTGAGAGGTACAAGTTCCTTTAAAATTAAATAAGCTGGTGGGGATTTTTTTGAGTTCCATGAAAACAGATAATGGCATATGTATATATTTCTTATTTATCTAGAGGAAATGGCTACTTACCTACGTTATGTAAGAAGGTTAGATTTTTTTGAAAAGCCAGACTACGACTACTTAAGAAAGCTCTTCACAGACTTACTTGATCGGAAAGGCTATATGTTTGATCATGAATACGACTGGATTGGCAAACAGTTGGTGAGTACAGTTCAGCTGTCAGTAATATAATGGGTTTTTCTGTGATCAGTTTTGAGTTTCATTAAGACATGTGCTTCTCAAGGCTGCTAGTAGAGCTTTGAACAGCTGCTATTACAAGCCCATCTGCAGATGCATGTTCTAACATTATCTTTTGGCTTGAGTGCTTCATATTCATTCTCTTTCCAAATGTGCTCTTATTATCAAAGTACATCTCTGCTCAATCCAAAATGAGGTGGTAGAAATTTTGATTATTTTTTTGAAGGAAATTAAAATTTGGCAAGTAATTGTCGTTACTGCATGAATTTTTTTTTTGTTCCCAGTATTTTTAAAATGCAGAACTATACATCTGCATATGAGGTACTCTCTAGATATTTATCAGTTCACTATGATAAAATATTGCATAGTTCATTGAATATTTCATCGTGGTGCCTCTAAGGTTTCAGGAAACATTCTGTTTGTATAATTTAAGAAATTGTAGTAGATGGGGTTTTCTTCAGCTTCTCAATTTTTTTCACTTCTTTTTATTATTTTTATTATGTAGGGAAGGGAGGGCTAATATGTATATATTTGACCCATTTCAGATTATGCACTTCACGCTTCTCTGTGTGATGCTGAAAGAATGGTAGCATTTGTTTTATTGCTAAATGTATTTTTCAGTGTTTAGCATTAAAAATTGCTTTAAGCTTTTGATCAGGTTTCATCAGAATGTCGTAACTGCTAACTGCAGAAAGTATCAGCCTAAAGTCTTTCAGAAAATTAATGTATAATACTTAGAATTGCTACTTCAATACATTCTGTAAGTAATGGTTTGCTTTTTTTCTTGAAATATCTAGTGAAGCTTCTGCTGTAATCTGATAATTTTGTGTTATTTGAAGCTTTCAGAGTTAAATATTATTTTCTATTACAAACCAGTAACTTTTGGTGAGACTTAGAAATTTATTTTTTTACCAGTTGCTACATATTGTTTATATTTGTAGCCTACTCCAGTGGGTTCAATACATTCAGACCCTGCAGTATCTTCAAACAGAGAAGCGTATCAGCACAGAGACAGAATGCAGCAATCCAAAAATCAGGTAAACTGCTCATCTAAGATTATCAGCATTACTATGTCTTCTGTCTAATTATTTGTGCTATGTTTTTATTAGAACTTGAAAATAAAAGTGACTCTAGGGTTTTTGTGTTTTCACTTTAAGTAGATCTTTGGTAAAGTCTACATATGTAGAGATACATAAATATCTCCTAAAAGCTTGCTTGTTTGAAGCTATGATATAGTGTAGTGGATCAGTAGTGAATTTTCTCTCTACTCACACTTCTTTATTCGCTGTCTCTCCTCCATACACTCTTTCCTCTCTTTCCATTCTGATGTGTATGTATAACATTTTCACTTTTTTTTAAACCAGGCTAATGACTTGGGTGATAACAATGTTAGGAATTCACAGCTGTGTCAATTTACCTAAGCAAAATTGGAGAGTTATTTTAGTGCACTTTTTCTTACTAAGAATTTTGAGGTTTAGCTACTTCAGCTCTGTATGAAAATTTTTATGAGGGCATGTGGAAGTATGTTGATAGTGTTGAAGTGCAATCTATACAGGGATTGAATGTGTAGCACTTCTGTACTTCTTAAAAATATGACAGTTAATGCACAAATTGTTTGTTTTAAATTTTTCTTCTTCTTTTGCATAAATCCTAATACATTCGAAAATGATAGTCAACAGACCATAGGGCAGCTTGGGACTCACAGCAAAGCAATCCACATCATTTGAGGGCTCACCTGGCATCTGATAGACATGGTGGCTCTGTACAGGTATTTTCTGCTTCTTTGCGTGGCGTAAATCAGTTGTTTTGCATTACATAATACTACTTTCCTGTAATGTATCACATATTCATGTATTCATATTAATGATTCATGTATTCATATTAAGATTGCTTATCAGTAATGTTCAGAATGCTGCTATTATTTATTATTTCACAGTTCAGTTGTCAAACTGAAAACAGGTGCTGAAACAATGGAACTTTTTGTTGATGGAATATTTCTTGCATGTTTCTTAGTTAAAGTCAAAAATAAAACAGTTGAACTGTCTTTTTTACAGAATATATACTTAGCTCAGTGAAAACAACTGAAGTTTAGACTTTAAATATGTTTAATTTTATTAGCAACTGAAACCCAGTATTCGCTGAATTATGTTGTTCAAGCTGTGTTTTTTGTTCCTTAAGTAAACAACAAATTAAAATGTTACTTAGTGATGTTTTCTTAAACTTCACTCCATTATTCAAATTGTAATTGACTAGGAAAAGGTTCCCAGGGCAGCACCTCACACATCTCAGTGAAAAAATCTGTAGAAACCAAAAGTTTTTCCTATATTATTAGTTTATTTCATCTTCAAAGAACTCTTTTCCTGGTTCGTTTTCAATTTTTAAAACTAATATTTGAAATTTTTGGTGTCTCATTCTTTGAATATATTTAGGTCTGAAATAATTGGAGTAATGTTTGAGGGATTAATACTGGGAGATTAAAAATGCCATCTGTGAAGTCTACGTGAGATTTTGAGCTTTGAGGCCAAAATGAAAATGGTTCAGCTTTGCGAAGTCTTATCTGGGCGGGTGTTGTGTGTGGAAATTGTTGCTGCTTTTTTGATTATGACAATCTAAGTTACGTATGTTTCTTCTGAAGCTTTTGATTTGGAAAAAGATTGTCATGGCCTGAAGAAAGAATGAAAAGTTCAGGATACAGAAAACAAGACTGCAGTCCTGTCAGCGTAATAGCATTCTCTAAATTTTGTTGCTTTAGAAACGGCTGTCATATGTAGTGCAACAAAATCTAGTAGGTGATAATTGTTACAGTGTATAAATAAAAATTTAAAAGTTGTTCTTCCCACTAACAAATGTTTAAAAAAGCCTTATTTTCCCATATTTTAGGTTACAAAAATACACATTGAATTAGTTAAATTACATTTAGTAGAACTTTCAAAGTGTCATCGTATGATTCTGTTGGCAATCGTGGCACTTCAGAAATCTTTTATTCTTTGTCAGGTAAAATGTAACAATCACAAGAAATTTTCTTCCATTGTAAAATAGGCTAAATACCCTTCAGGGTTGGGGAGAACATTTTCTAGGAAATAACATAAATAACACTAGTATTTCGTACTGTTAATATAGTGTTGTTTCAATCCTTTCTCCTCACAGGATGCAGGCAATCTGAATGAGTTCAGATCATTTAGATCTATTGAGGCTAAGCAATTGCCACATGAATAAAAGCACTGTGCAAAACTGCAGCCATAGTCTATGTCTTTGAAGATTAAGTATTGTGCAGCAGGATGTTTTCATACTGGATTGCTTTTTGTTGTGGAGTGGTCATGCTTCCTTTTTGAGGGCACTTATAAAATCACATAGTATCTCCAGTAATGCTGTGACATAGCCCCTGGCTGTTAACAAATACATCTTTGTTGCAGGGATACTAACTGAATCATGCTGTTTGTTAAGCTAGTTCATTAGCTAGCTACTTTAGTAGGATTCTTAATTGCTTCTAAGGAGACAAATACTAAAAGTCATACAGAAAATTGTTCAAAGGTAAAGTTGAGTCTGAGGTTTGAAATTAAAGTGTATTTTTTTCTCTGATGTTAGTGAGCCATTGCTTATCTTTGAGATCAGTTTTATTAATTTTTCTGCAAGATATGAAAATCTGTCATTATTTCAAAGTGACAGTGGAATGTTTTTAGGTCAGTGCTATTAGTCATCTGTAATGCTACTGCTGATGTCATCTCTTAGGCTCTTTTTTAGGTGATTATTCAAATGTGCTAGTGATTCTTTTCTGTGACGTATTAACATTGAGGGAACTAAGTGTTGGTTATGTATGTTTGTTAGCATACATTTGTATGCTTTTAGTGATAAGTTGAAGTGGGAACCATTGAGGTTCAAACTGGTATTTCATTAACAGATATTGTTCTAGTTTTGGTACTGATTTAATTTTTCCAAGACCCTAGGCTTGTGTTCAAAACATCCTAATGTGCTTAGACATGTCCAGTTTTACTTCGTAGATTCAGTTAAAGTTCAAATAGTGCTAGGAAATTGAGTTGTAAAGGGAAGACATCCCTTCTTCCACTTACCTCAGTCAATTTTTCTAGTTCATGTAGACTTATTAATGATCAACTCATACCTCCCAGCAATTTGCTCAACGACTTTCGTGCCTTTGTTCTCATAAGTTTGTCTCAATTCTCAAAATATAAATTGTACAACACTGAATTTTTTTTTCCCTGCATGAGCTGCCCTCTGCTTGCGCACTCATAAAGACTGTATTAATCTGTTCCATTACTTTTTTTTTTCCATTACTTACTAACTGGTCTTCTTTCTCTTATATTTTCTCTTTCTTTTTTAACATTGGGAAATTCTTTAAAAGGAGGTTAGATTGAAAGATTGGGTTAAAGAGTTCCCAGTAAAGTACGTAGGAACTGCTTGAAAGACTTTTACATTTGATGTAAGTAGTTTTTAGTTGCCTGATTTCTCTCCTTCAAGAAGTGAAGATAGTAAAGTGTTAGATGAAACAAATCAATTTTGCTGAGCTTTTGTGAACTAAAAAGGTATTGTGATAACTTTTTGTCTTTACTGAAAACTTTCTGAAGGTAAAACAAAGAATTGTGTAGTATCACTAATGAATTCCTTAGGGATGTAGACTGGCTTTATTTTCTGATTGTAGAATTCAGTTACTGGGATTTTTAATGGAATTAAGGGGTTTTTTTCCATGTCTGTTCCAAATTTTTGCAATTCTTTGTTGTGACTACAGTAATGAAAATCAGCAAAATTTGTTTTTTATGGCAGACTTTCTAACTGATTTTTAAACATAGCAAATAAAAGATCAGTTTGTGTACTAATCCAGAACAAAGTATAGAGACTGAAGATTTAATGTCACCATTTAGGCATTTGGTATTTAGACTTAACTGTGTCTTGTTATAAATGGCCTTTGTCAAGCTTCCAGAGGACCACGTATCTAAGAAATCAGTCTATTTCACAATGAATGTGTCATTAATAGTGGGTGGAATTTTTGTTTTTCTACCTCATGGCATAGAGAGTATCAAGAAATAACCAGTGATGCATATGCTTCTTTATATAGGTGCTCTTAAAACTTTTAAAGAACTGATTAAATTTGAAGGAACTAAATTTAAACCGGGATGAAGTTATAAAAATGTTTAAAGTAGTTTTAGGTTTTCAGTTTAGTGGTTATTCTCCCACTTGAAAATAGGTGTTTAGCTTAAGTTAATCTTGAATATTGCAATACTTCTAATTTGAAACTTTTAAAATATTTGTTTTTTGAAATGTAATTATGCTACTACTCAGGGAAGAGTGTTCATATACATTTTGTAACAGAATATTTAGATGCAAAACCATGATGTAAACATCCTAATTTTTTCACTGTAGTTGTATTCAAGTCTTCTAAGAGATTAATTGTGCCTCTCATTTTTTCATCAGGCTATTGATTTCATCAAAATCCATTCCAACTTGAGTCACAAGTAGAGAAATTAAAGTCAAAGTTTCTCTTAAAGCAAACTTAGTTTCATGTACCTTCTCCTAAAGTTATAGCTTTTTATGTGGATCTACTGTGATGAATTTTCATTGTGCCTTACTTGTGGTACATTCTGGCTACAGAATTTGGTGTACCACTCCTTCGGTGCATACGATGTCCTCTGGGTGATTTATTCTTGCTCAATTCTGTTATGTTCCCATATCTTTCTGCCTCTGTTGTGCAGATTTTTGAGATGATTCTCTCATAGTTGGACAGAAAAATGTAATAATTTGCCTTATTAAAGGCTTTTTTAGGTCATACTGCACAGTACTTTACTGAGGTAACGTAAAATTAAATTCATACACCTGGTAGCCTTACTGACAGTGGAATTGAAGCAGTCCTGCCTGTCTCTTGTACTCCTTTGTATGAGTCTTTGTTAGTTTCATTCTCTTTTATTAGTGAGGAGCTCCTAGAGCTGCTTTCAGCAGTAGTAGATTTGAGTGAAACTCAGGTCATTTGTGGTTCTGGAGAAGCATGAATGAGCCTGATTTTTGGATTTATGCTATATGTGCTTTGGTTCACCTATGCTTTCAGTGGTTGTAACTCTTTCCAGAAAGAAGAACTTCATGTTCCTCCCATCTAAACTGTGTCATGCAACAGACACTTCATATAAATTGTTTGTGTATTTGGTGAATGTGTATGGCTGAGTTTGAAGTCAGTTTGAAAAATAAGCTGCAGTAAGCTTTGTTCTTTCTTACCAGATAGTAGTGCATTGACCCCAGCAGAGGGTGATTTTGGCTCCTTTAAAGAGGAAGTCAGCTTAGATTAGTACAGCACATGCATAATACTTAAAATATTACTCACGTAGGAAGGACTTTTATACACCTACTACCATATTTTCCAATTCAAATGAAGATGTGTACGTAGTAAAGTTTGATCTCTTTTTTTGAATGTGCTGTCTAACAAGATAGATGTCATTGATCAGGTGCTCCTGGGAAAGAAATGTGAAGGAGAGTGTCATGTGAACGCCCCACAGATGCTACAGTTGGCCAGTATGTTTGATATCTGTGTAGAGGTCATACATTTTTTCATTTGTTTTTTAGGAAAAGAGAACAAGACTTCTTGCAAGTGCCTTTGCAGACTGTGACCTGTTCTTTACAACAGTCAGGAATGCTAAGTTGTACTGTGTTTGCTTCCCATCCGGAAAGGGCCATATACCTGTCTTGCTATTTCTTGATGTACCCTACTTCTGTTTGAGTAAACTGAGGGTTTCTGTTTCTCATCAACCACTGTTACTCAATCTTGAGCATGGATCTGAAGTTCTTTTTAAGCTTAGATTATGGAGCAGAAATCCTGCACTATAAGGGCTGCAGGCAAGGTTGACTACAATATTAATTGGGTGACATTGCTTTATATGGATTAGTACAGGCTATAGTTGTGGTTAGTTAGGTACAGAGAGCTCCATGTGAGCATGACCCCACCAGTGATCCCTTCCAGCTGTAACCATTCTGTGCTTCTGTGCTTCCTTTGGAACCAAACTCATTTGATGGTCAAGTTGAGTGAAGTTTTTTTTACCCTTACATTTTTATGACTGCACCTATCTTAATTAGCAAATATGTCTGATGCACTTTTCCACTCTGGGTATTTTAAAAGAAGCAATGAAATTACCTTCTCAGTAAGCTACCTGGTGAGGTGGTTGGGATAATACTATATCCCTGTTCTTAGTAAGTATGTAATGATGACAACTCAGAATATTCTGTGACTCTGTGTAAAACCCAATAACTAGTAACCCAGGATATTTGGTTCAGGATGCCTGCCTCACCATCTTAAGATTTCTTGAAGTACAATTCCTACTTATTTCTGTCACGGAATGTGAAGTGCTTCCGCCACGCCCAGTGATACAAAACTAAGCTTAAGACACCTAGTTGAAACTCCAGTGACTTACTTATCATTGCAGGAATAAAGTCCAGTTTCCCATTATTCCTTCAGTTATATTGACTAAAATTTAAGCAGTTAGATTCCTGCAATCTCGCATATCATTTATTTTGTTACAAACCTGCAGGGTTTTTTTAGCAGTGGTTCCTATTTTAGTGAAATTTGAAAAAGAAGAAAACTTGGCCTGATGTCAGCAAAAGGCATGGAAATGCCTTGAGTGCAGCAAACTTCTGAGGTGCAGTACTTAGTTACAATAGGAACCACAAAACAAACCTCAATAGGCTAGGCTCTTAGCTCTGGTTATAAATAGATGAGACATAACTGCTATAATAAGAGGAGAGCTTGGAAGAGTGAGGGAAATAATATTATGGTAGTGATTTTCTTTCTCTCTCATCTACCTTAATATCTGACCATCAGGCAACAGCTGGTAATAATCTTGAATTACAGACTACTCTTAGTGTCTCTATAGCTGATTAATTGTTTACAGATGTTTTCTGCAAACTTTTATATTATTTGTCCAGAATTACATTTTTGTGCTTGCTAGCTTGCCAAGCAGTTGCTGCTATTTATTAGCTGGTAGACCTTTCCATGGTGTCAAGTCAACTCTTTAGTGGGTCAATTAGCTCTGTCAACAGCTCTGATCAGGTAGGCACTTGTTTATGCCAGTTAACCATCTTCCTTTTTGTATTCTGTGGGGTTGATAATGGAGAGGCCTCTGGAATGGCTTTGTTTGTCATGCAGGAAAGCTGACAGGAACTGAGAGAGGGAATATTGGGTTCCACTTGGTTTACCAAGTCCGAACAAATATTCCCAGAGAACCACAGCTTTCACTGTGACTTGAACAATTTACATAGGAATTTCGTGGTAAACTAATAGGAATGAAGATTAATCTAATTTTTATAATTTTTTTTGGCAGTAGATAGATGGTTTCGTGTCCTAAAAATCAGACGCCATATACTCTTATGTCTAGAAGACAGCCTTAGTTTTCCCCTTTTCTGGTGAGTGTCCTTTGAGATACAAAGCAGACCTTCATATTTAGTGTGAATATAAAGAGCAAAACCAAGGAGCATAAATACACCAAAGGAGTAGAGATAGGGTTAGACCGACTGAATTGGTGTTGGAAGAGTGCTTAGTGCCTTCCCTTAAGGCTCTGAAGAGATGTGGGGGAGATTGGTAAATGGCATCCACAGAGTTGCTTTGCTTCATCCACTCACTTCAAGTTCATTGTAGAGGTGAGTTCCATTAATAGATATGAAAGGAGAATTACAAGAGCACAGGGATGCCATAATTAAACCTGGAGAAAATACTGTTACTGGAATAAAAATAACTATAGAAATAACAAAAAATACTGGGTTTTTTAAGATGTATTGGAACTTTAGGAATTAACAAATGTATGTCTGGCACTAGTATAATTTTGGGTCTTTCTTCTGATTTCAGGTAGTAAGCTCAACAAACGGAGAGCTGAACACAGATGACCCAACTGCAGGCCGTTCAAATGCACCCATCACAGCTCCTGCAGAAGTAGAAGTAATGGATGAAACAAAGTATGTCCTTCTTTTTATCTTCTTTGGATCTTTTGTGCTCAGCTGCTTCAATATTTTTTATATAGTTTTTCAGAAAATGTTGTCTGAACTGAATAGCCATTGGTGAGGAGCAAAACTACAGTGCTATACTTAATTTTGTTTTTAAATTTCTAATTAGTAGCGTTCCTATAGCTTGTGCTTTTTTAGCCTAAGCCTTGAATGACATGTCTTGCTATGCTGGCTAGAGAAGTGCATGCATTTTTGATGTTTCAACTCATTTTCAAATATTTATTTTAAGATAGTGTTGTGACTACCAAAAGCCATGCATAGAATATGTAAAATTCTTCCTCTGTATTGTATTCTGATTCTCTTTTTTCCTTTACTCTCTTTCTGTATAGCTGTCAGAAAGTGTTGAACATGTGGTGAGTTATACAGCACAGGCAGGCAGAAATAGCCCCAGGAGCTTTGTTCTTTTTATTTTGTTTAAAACTAACTTCAGAAAACTTAAAAATAAAATACCTATTTAGAAATGACAAAATACATTTTAATTCTGTGAAACAATTAACTGTTTTTACAAAAAGCCACCTTTGGGAGCTGTTCTGCCTGCTTCAAAGCCTGCTTGCTTTTAAATTGCGTAGTTTGTGATGTACGTTACGTCAACCTTTTTACTGAGTACTAGAATATTTTTTCTTATTTTCTATTCTGTTTGAAACAGAAAAGCATTCTTTTCAAATATTGTAGCATTCAGCTAGTGTATTAACATCTAGGAAATAATTCGCATGAATAAGTAATAATTGCTAGCAAATGTTTGAATTTTCCAATTATCTCTGTAAAAAAACTATTTACCAAAGTATTGGTCTTTGACAACTTTCTAACTAATCACTAAAACGTATCTTGAAAGTTCCTTAATTCTTAATTTCATCCAGTGCAACGGAAGGGAAAAATATTAAGATCTGTTACCGTGGGATGGACAACTGATATTTATGTATTTGTGTAGTAAACTTAGACTTGAAAACTAGTACAGAACAATATTCTTGGTAGCTAAAGGTGATATGAATTCCAACATGTTTCATTTTATAATTGTGCTTGAAATAGGATTTTACAAGGATATGGTCTTAGTTTATCATAAAATAAAGGGACCCAGGTATGAAGGATACATTAGTATCTGCATTATTGCTCTGCTACATTAGTAGCAGAGGAATTCACTAGCAGCAGTTTTTCTAGGACCCATTTTCCTGACTTTAGATAAAAGGGAAATTTCTCCAAGTGAAATTTTTTTTGAAGCAATTGTTCCACAAGTTCTGGTTGTGGTAGGTAAGCTTTATTTGCATGTGTAATTAATAATTTTGTATGGTGGTGTCTGTAGGGCCACATTTTTAAACTGGCTTTCTGTGAACACTGAGGATAACGACATTATTTGCTGCCATCTTTGTGGAGTATGGTATTATTTTACTGTCAAAAATATATCAGTTCTCTGATATATATATATGTGTTTGAAACAAAAAAATCCAAAGGGGCACGGGTATTGATAGGCTGCCCATAGCTAAATTCCCTATCCCCTCTCTTCAAATAAGCACAGTGATAATTGCCTTATGCTCAGCTCATGTGCACACAGAAAAAGATTAAATTTCTTGTACTTTGAGTAGTGATTAGCACAATTAAACCTATTTTTAGTTCCCTGTTTTAATTAGTTATCTGCAAAAAGTTAAGAGGATTGTCAGGAGCCAAGATGCTCAGCTGCTTAAGTGTAGGAGTTCACTTTTTCTGATATGAATACATAATGGACAAATATGCTATCCCTGACCTTTTTGGCCTACCCTTAATTGGTTTGGTTACAGACAAAATGACTAGTTTAGTGTCCTGCTCTTTAGATTGATTTTCTTGTTTTTGAGTATGAAACACTCAAATTAGTGTTTCAACACTGTCTGTTTAAACTCAAGCTTCCTGAGTGACTAGAGGTTTTTCTGGGAGTAGACTTCTATATTTTGAAGTTTTTATATTTTAGCAGTTAATTAACATACATGCATGCCCACTCACCCTCACCCCCTCTCCAGCTTTAGTATCAAACATCAATGCATAGGTACACATATTTTTTCAGAAAGAGCACTTAGAAGATTTTAATTTTACATTTTAGCATCATAATTACAAGCCTAATATCAAAAGGGGTTGTGACACATTCAAGCATTTGTTTATAGATTTTACATGTGGAACAGGTTAAGGGAATAGGATTACTAGTATCCTTCATGTCTGTGACATGGATATTTTTTGTTCTAAGGAGACGTTGCATGGCAAGGATGTGTCTAACGTTGTGCCTCTTTCATAATCTTTTTTCTGCCTGAAAGTATGAACAAAGCTAACCTCTCTTGCTCATATCTTCTGTTTGTAATCTTTCCTTATACTCTGAAAAGACAAACTTGAATCTTATTTAGAAATGCTTCATTCTTTGTTTTAGATGTTTCCTTAGTTTTAGAAACTTAGCATGACTATATCTTCATTTAAAAGATTTTAAAAAGGGTGCCCCTCATGTGGGATTGTCCCCATTATGTAAGATTTTAACTGTGAACATAAGTGTAATTTAGGTGAATATTTGAGCTTCTGCTACCATTTCGGTGAAATCCTGTAAATCAGAAAGGATAAGTTTGGGGGTTTTTAATTCTGTAAGGATTTTATTGTTTTGGGACATTTAACCAATGTTTAACCAAACATTTCATTGTTCATCAATTATTTATCTACTCACATGCAGTATATATTCCTAATCTTATGCCATGTTGTTTTCATGGTGGGTGTGCAGCTAGCATGACTTAGCAGTGGGTGTTGTGTTTTGGGAATTTTGGTGGGTTTGGTTTTTTTGTTTGTGAGTGTTGGGGGTGGAGGGAGTTGTTGGTTTGGTTATTTTTGTTGGTTTGGGTTTTTAGAAAAGTTGCTTTCTGCCCTATTTCAGTTGTTACGTAATGAAGTTGTAAAGCAAGGAGAAAACTAACCTGATCACTGTGCTGCCCTGACTCTTGGGGATCTGCAGATCTATCTATAGTTTTCTACAGATGCTCTTTCATTTATCACTGAGCAATTAACCTGTCTTTCCTCTTTGCTAGCTTCAGAACAGTTGCTTCTATGAAGCATGTGTGATTTGGATAACCAAAAGGCTCTTCTGTGGGAAGGCAGAGAAGGGCAAAAAGGAATTGATTATATGATTTGTCGTTTTTGCATCTTGCATATTTTTTGCCACTTTAAATACTTGTTACTAATGCTGCAGTAAAGTGCCTGCCATGTGCTTGATGGCAAATATAAAAACATAGCTGTCTAAACACAAATGACAAGTTGATTTAGAATTTTGGTCCAAGGCACTGTTCAACTGGAAGGAAGGCTATTTAACAGGAAAAAAGATAGGATAATGACTTAGGAAGGAAAAAAACTGTTCAAAACCATAATGCTGAATTGCTACTTCAGATAATACCTCAAAAGACACTTTAGATTGTACAGGAAAAGTGCAGTATTCTTTGCACTTTATAGATTGCTGTTATACTGCCGACTCTAGAAATGTTAAATAAACTCCAGATGAAGGTTAGCAGTCATTAAATACTTTATTTAAAAAAATCCTTTCCTAGAAGTAGAAATTTTTAAAACTTACCTCTTCTGTATTTTGCATGCACATTGAATAGTATAACAAATTTGTGGTTTAATAGTCCTTAATAAGACACCTATCTATAGCTTTAAATATAGCTCTGAGCAATGTAATATCTGTATTATGTAAAAGTGACAATAACACCCTCTAGCGACAGTATGCTGAAGAACAAGTCTGCATTTCTGTTATGAATAATACTCATTAAGAGATTATGCACTATGAATCTTTGACTCAGGGTTATGTTTCTTTCAGAAAATTTGTTGTCAGGCAATAGCGTCTGTTCTACCATAATCCCATTTAAAGGTGCATATATTTTAAAATTGCATTTATTTGGCCGTGGAAGCCAATTTGAAGTCTAGCATGTCTAGAATTTAAAAATCACAGTGTTTAAGTGTACATCAGTTTTGATTTCTAAAACAGTGCTGTGGCTTACAATTCATCATGGAATTTGCATTCCTTTAGTCCTTTTTAGGTATGTTATATATTATTAAGATATTTATTTTTCCACACCAAATAAAAGTTTTCAGCATTTAATGATTTCTCTTTGAATTGAAATTTAGTTGAATAGTTTTTATAGTTTAAAAAAACTAAACAAAAGAACTGTTAATAGAAATTGCACTCATTATAGTAGTATTGTGCACATTCCAGAAGACCAGAGGACTAAAAAAGCTGTGCTTTATGTTGCTTAAAAATAGAACTTTTGATTTTACCATTGCATGGTGCCCTTTTTCTCTGGTTGACAGAGAAGTAGGAGAAGGAATAAAAACCAGTATGAGATTTGCAGCAAAGATGAGTTAAAATTTTCTAATAAGAAAAGCAAGAAGGCCTAAAGTGTCCCTGAATTGCAGAGAGGATCCAAGTAGTCCTAAATGTTTAAGAAGTATGATCTACTTGGGTTGTGATCCATATAAATAAAGTTTATTTAAAGAGTGAAGAGTTAAAATTCTAGATAGCTGTTCTAGAATATAAATTGTCTGCTGTATTTCCATCTTCCTACAGTTACTTTTATAACCTGTATATTCTAATGTTATAAATCAAGACAGAATTTTTCTGTGGGCTTTCCCTAAGGCATGCTAATTTTGAGCAAGTATAAAAGTGATTTACCATCACAGATGAGGGTAGGATTTCCTCATCTACAGGATCATAGGATAATTCATATTGAAAGGGAGGAGAACCGGTTTGCTTTGATACATGGCATATATAAAATACTTGGGGTGAAAAATGAATTAAACTAAATTGGGGTTCATAGATCTACAAGTAGATTCAACGCTTAAGTGATAATAAATGTTAGTGGTTATAGGCACGTGCTGAAAAAAGGGTTAGTAGTTATGGGCGAATTTCAGTTACAGTCAGTGGTTCCTACCCTTCAAAACCAATTATATTTCTTCTTTAAGAAGTACTTCAAATTTAGTAAATACAGTATGATACTTATGCTAGCTGTAAAAATACTTATCTATGTAGTTCCCCCTACTGAATTTTAATTTTGGGCTTCCTCTTCATCAATAACCAATGTTTTTTTCTACTGAAAGTTACGTAACTCTCAGAGCAGTTCTGGTCTGCCTCTGCCCACTGCTACTTTTTCAGTGACTGAGCGACAGGGTGCCTTGGATATTTTGAGAAGGTAACTTCTGTCTCCCCTTACTTTGGATGTTGTTCTCACTCCCTGTAGAACCTTATTTTTAGACCCTTAGTCTCCCTAATTTTTAAATGCTTTCCCCATTTCCCATATTCCAAACTGAATCATCTGGATTCTTTTTGAATTTTTGCGACATAAATGCTTGGTGGACTTTTAAGGATTTACCGATCAAGGCTACTCATGCAGTATGTTTATATTTTCACTACTGCTGTACTTCATAGTTTAAGACTCATCAGGGTATAGCACTGCAAGTGAGAATTCAATAACCAAACCACAGAACTCCATGGGACAAGCTCTATTAGAGTAGACAACTTACATGTTCAGTTTTGGTCACACACATTGTGACCACTTCAGTGTGGAAGTTTATTTTTCAGGACCTGAGAGTTGCTTAAAATAAGCCTAGCAGTACAATTTAAAGGAATTTTTTGTGTGTGCATGTGTTATTTGTTGTTTTCCTCTTTATTTTCGAAAGTACTTTCTGGACTTCTGTAGTCCTTCTGTATATTATCTATATCTAACTCCCTCCAACTCTTTTTCATTTTGTAGTGTTCTTTCAGGTACTTTTCAGATTGTCTCTATTTGCTAAGTTAAATTCACAGTGTTTGTCAGTTTCTTTCATTCATGTAGTATTCAATAAAGCAGAAGAGGGATTATCAGTGTTCTTTATATTTAAGCTGTAATTTTTCACTGTAATATTTATTTTCACTGAGCACTGAGTCAGAGCATTAATTATGTTGTTCATTAGAATTTTCTTCTAAAATGTCTTGTGGAATAGCCTTGGAGAAAGTTTTTCTAAGTTCTGGTTGACAAAGGAAGTGCAAATTGTTTTCTTGTTTTAGCAACAATAGTGTCTTAAGTGCACAGTTTAGGTGACACAGTCATAAACACAAGCTTCCATTTGGCAAATTGCCAGTTAATATGAAAGAGTACTCAGGTAATGGAATATTCTTTATTACAAATGCATTTTTAAGTCAGCCTATAATACCTGTGCTTTTGATACTCTCGTCAGTACTCCAAGCTTAATAGCTACTTGCTTTTTAGCTTTAGTTTGATACTATTTACCAAAAAAGGTGAAATGTGTCAAAAATATCTCTACTTCAGTTTCTTTTTCTAATAAATCAATTGCCTGCAATAGAGCTTAATGAGTTCCTTGTGGTGCTGGCTATACCTGAGCTATGTACTTCAAATGAGACATAGAGTAAATAGTTTAGTTTTGTGGTTTCTTTTATATTGTATGTAATTCATGTCACGCTTGCAGGTGCTGCTGCTTATTCAAGAGGAGGAAAAGGAAAACCATCCAGCGCAACAAATGACTAGAACCAAACAGAACACGGGAAGATGCTTATTTGTTCAACTGTTGTCTTGTGATCTTAAAAAAAAAAAAAAAAAACCCAAAGCAAAAACCTCCATAATAAACACATTTTCCGAGGACTCTCTGAGAAACAATATCATGCCTCTGTGCTTTGATTTGGTTCTTCTGCATCCATCTTCTGTTTCTTTAATTCATCTCTTCTGAAAGCTTTAAGATATTGTCAAATAGGAGTGCTTCTTTGACCATCAACATACGGACCAATGAAATGATAGAAAATGAACAGTATCTTGAGCAAAACTGAATTTGAGAAGTGTTTCTTCTTTACTAGGAGGTAGTAGCAGTGTCTTAGATGAAGACGGATGTCATAGATCAGTTATATGAGTTTGTAGCAGTGTATCTAACGCAGTTTTCTTCAAAAATGAAGAAGAAAAATACAGATACACAACAATAATGCAAAATAATAAAATCTTAAGATTTATTTTATGACATTTGCATTGTTTTTCTTCTTTTGCTTCAGTATTACTGGTTAGTCAGATTGTTACTCCAGTCAAATTGCCGCTGTCTGGAGATACTGGGGATGCTGGTTTAACTGTTGACAGTTGTCAAAATGCTGGTGCTACTAACAGAAAGTATTTCCAATACCCTTTTGGTTTGAAAACTTGCTTTTCTTTTGCCTACAATGAATATTGCAGTGCAGTAGAAATTATAAGAGTATTTGTGCAAGAATACAAATGTTTGTATAATTTAAGTTGTACATCTGGTAATGTTAACAAGATCAAATTACCTTCAAAAGAGCTCTACAGAGCAAATACTGAGTCTGATTAAAGCAGAATAAGTATGAAAGCCTGTATGTTCACTAAGATAGGTGATGATTGACAGCATCTTTAACTTGAAAATATGGACGTGCCATGTAAAGTTAGAGGTGTACTATTTGTTCTTTAATTCAGAAAATAAATGCAATAGAAGTGAGTTTGACTTCTGCCTTCACTGCATACTAGCCCAAATTTCCTGCTTTTTTTTTCCTGGAATTTTCTTGTCTTGCAGTGTAAGGTCACTAGTATCATAGGATAGCATGGATGTGTCAGATGCTTTTCTGCAGTTGGAAGAAGTTCTTGCAGTATGAACAAACCAACAGTTCTGTAGACAAGACAGCCCATTTTGTATTTTCTTCTTCAGAAAATACATGCTTCTTTTAAAGCCATAGTGACAGAGTTCTGTTTTTTGTCATGTTTAACTGCCAGTTTTGAAGAAGGGCTGTGGAAGATGGAAGTGACTAGATAGATTTATTGACCAAAACACAGATTATCTCTATTTCTGTAGAATTCTTCAAGAGCTAAGTAGCATCTTTTTTTCTGTCCACAAATGTCTTTTGGCATACTTATTTATTTTTCTTCTGTTTTGTGGTAGCATTTAAAATGTATATAAAAGTAAAGGTACACCTTTGAATTAATCATTGTATTTACAAGGATTTTAATTTTATTTTGTAATTTATTTTTCATTAAGAGCCAAAATTGTATTTTATTGTTTGGATTATGTGCTCATATGTATGCTTAAGTCTTTGTCATTATTACTGTTCATGCAGTTAAGTTTTTGTTTTAGAAAACCTGAACTTGGCCTACAAATACACACTGTGTAACAGGTCATAAGTTTCCACTCTACCAGGGTGTGTTACTGATTATTTCAGACACAAAGTTTTTTCTTATTTTTTCTTTGAGCTGAGAAGTAGGTCACTTGACCATTCTCTTATGAAAACACATTCTTCTTTGTAGTACTTGACCAAATCTGTTGCTTGTACATGTGGTATATGTATTTCTTGCACACCTGGTGAGTTTTATTCTTGGAGGTTTTTCATCTCTACCGTGTTTGTATGATCTGAACTCTGTAACAAGAAAGTGTGAATGTTATGGACTTACAATGGTTGAATATATAAAAGCTGTTTATTTGCTGAAATGATTGGCAAGGTGCTAGCTTTTCAGCAATTTAAGTGCTTGATTTTAATGCAGAAGAAGTTTTCCTTCTAGTAAAGCAGTTGGCACTAATGTAGGTATGCCAATATGATTTGCATTTATATAATTTTTCTTCCTGTCTACAGTAATGAAGTAAACAATGGCTGGATGTCTAAAACTGAAATACATCCCTGTTTAAATGTAAGAAAGAAATAAAGGTAGTTTTTTAAAATTTGTCTTTTCCCCCCCTTTCCTACAGTCTTAGATGAACTAATGTTTTAGGATATGCTGAACAAATCTAATGTCTTTCAATGGGAATGAATTTGAAAGCATGATTCTCATAATGCTTGGCTTAGAGTTGTGTTTGCTTACTTAACAGATGTTCCTGGTACGTGCTTTAATAGACCTTATAACAGCAACCGAGTGAGGAGACCTCAATGCACACATTTGAAATCTACTCATAGATTAATGTTTATGCTGTCTGTGCCACCTTAAAAAAGACCTGAAGAGGTCTAGGAAATGTATGAAAAGAACATATTTTTGGTTAGAGGAGGCCCTTAAATAACATCTAGTCCAAACACAAAACTCTTACTACCCCCTCCTAATGTAAGTGTGGAAATGTTTCACTGGATCAGGTTGCTCAAAGCCCCATCCAGTCTGACTTTGAGTGTTTCTAAGGATTGGGTATCCACAACTTTTTCAGGCAACTTACTCCAGTTGCTTGTCTGACCACCTCCATGGAAAAAAAGGTCTTCCTTACATCCAGTCTAAATCTACGCTCTTTCAGTTTAATCTGTAATTTCTTGTTCTGTCACAGGCCTTGGTAAATGTCTTGTGTTTTATGTTGCAAGTTTGAAAGCCCACAATTAGGTATTGCCAGAATTGTCTTTTCTCCAGGCTGAAAAAAACCAATATTCCCTTTCCTTATAGGAGGGGTATTCTTATCCTCTGTTGATTTTTGTTGCCTTCTCTGGACCTTCTCTAACAGGTTGCAAGTGTTTCTCCTGCTGGGGACCCCAGAGCTGACACAGCACTGCAGTGGGATCTTGCCAGAGCAGAGCAGAGGCACGGAATCACCTCCCTCACCCTGCTGCACACGCTGCTTTGGATGCAGCCCAGGACACGGCTGGCTTTCTGGCTGAGTGCACATTGCTATGTCATGTCTAATTTTTTCATTCATCAGTATCCCCAACTCCTTCTCTGGTCTCAAACCCTTCATCCACCAGTCTGTACTTGGAGTGGTGGTTGCCCTGGGCCAATTGCAGGATGCTGAATTTGTCCTTGCTGTCCTTCAGAAAGTTTGCATGTGTGCACTCCAAAAGTGTGTCAAGGTCCTAAAGTACATAGAAGGTTGCTTTTGATGAAGGTCCATTCCTAGGTCTGTTGTTTGCAACTAAAGATAGTCTGATGGGTGAAGATTAGTAGCTGTCTTGGTTGCAGCTGATTATGAAGATGTTAAGTTTAAGATACTTGGCACTATGAAAAAAAAAATATCAGCAGAGCTACTACCCAGGAAAGACCAGGCTTTTGGCGTTCAAGGGTGTTTGGGTCCAGTGTTCCAGGGTGTTTGGCACCCCAGTGGACTTGTGTAGAAAGAAAGGCTGCTGAGTGATGTGGTGGTTGGAGGCTGTCTTGGGCACAGAGATCACAAAATTATAGAGCTTTTGGTTCTCAGAGAAGTGAGGAGGCAGATCAGCAGAACTGCCATCTTTAATTTCTGGAAGATAGACTCTGGCCTTTCAGCTTTATCTCAGAGCAGACTTTGTATACTATGAAATATTCCTTTGGTCAGTTTGGGTCAGTTGTCTTTTTCATGTCCCCTTCCCAGGTTTGCCCAGCCCCAGCCTGCTGGTGGTGGGGGTGCAGAATCTTGGGGAGACAGTGCTGATGCTGGGCCAGGGCTACTCAGAGGTAGCCAAAACACCACTCTGTTAGCAGCACCTCACCAGTCACTAACACAGCACAGCAAGGTGAGGGCTGCCATGGGGAAAAGAACCCATCCCAGCCAGACCTAATACAGGTAAACATGATAGTCATCTACAAGAAGGCTGGAAGGAAGATCCAGGGAACCAACAGGCCTGCCAGCCTAACCTCAGTGTTGGGAAACGTCATGGAGCAAGTAGTTTTGATTGCAATCACATGGCAATCACATACAGGATGAGCAGGGGATTAGGCCCAGCCAACACAGGATTACAAAAGACAAGTCCTGCTAAGCCCACATGGTCTCCTTTTTTGACAAGGTGATCTTAGTGGATGAGGAAAAGACTAGATGTTGTCTGCCTAGGCTTTAGCGTAGCCTTCAACGTGATTTCCCCCACCATTCTGCTGGAGAAACTGGCTGCTTATGGCTTGGAATGGTGCACTCCTCACTGGGTAAAAAACTGGATGGGGTTACATTCAGGCTCAGTACAAATGGTGTCCACAGCTCTTGGTCAAGTTTCTAACAGTGATGGTGAAGGTGGATGGGCTTGCATTCAGCTGACAGCTGGTCTTATCTGTGATCCAGACCAGGGCATTGAGTGTAAGTTTACAGATGACACTACGTTGGGCAGCAATATATATCTGCTGGAGGGTAGGAATGTCCTGCAGAGACCTAGACAGGCTGGATCAGTGGGCTGAAATTAGTTGAACAAAAACCTTAAGACTGAGTGGTGAGTCCTGCCATTACAATAATCCTGTGTGGAGCTACGTGCTGGGAAAAGAGTGGCTGGAAAGGTGCTCAGCAGCAAAGGACCTGAGGGTGCTGGTCAACAGCAGCTGAAGAGAAGCCAGCTGTACCTTGAAGGCGGCATCTTGGCATGTATCAAAAATGGTGGGGCCAGTAGGAACAGGGATAATCCCAGCAGGATAGTCCCCCTATACTGGGTGCTGGTGAGGCCACACCTCAACTCCTGTGTCCATTTCTGGGCCTCAGTTCAAAAAAGACATTGAAGTGCTGGAGGCAGTCAGAGAAAGGCAGCAGAGCTGGGGAGGGGTCTGGAGCACAAGTGTTGTGCAGAGTGGCTGAAGGAGCTGTGGGTGTTCAACCTGGAAAACAAGGCTCAGGGGAGACTTTGAGTGTGTAGCCAGGTGGGACTCAATGTCTTCTCCGAAGAAACGAGTGACAGTACAAGAGGAAATGGCCTGATGTGGTACCAGGAGAGATTTAGATTGGATATTGGGGAAAGATTGCTTCTTCAAATGGGTTCTCAAGCATTGGAACAGGCTGCCCAGGGAAATGGTGGAGTCACCATCCCTGGAGGTACTTAAAATGTGTAGATGTGGTGCTTTGGTACCTGGTTTAATGGTGGGCTTGGCAGTGCTGAGAGTGGTTGGGTTTGATGATCCTGAAGGGCTTCTGCAACAAAGTTCTGTATTAATGCTGGGAATGTACTATTATACCATATTTCAAATGCACAAAGTGTTCAAATGCACAAATGCATTGACTGTCCATTGCTTGGACACGAAGAGCCATAGATGACCAGTTGCCTTTCTGTGGTTTAGTTTGAGACAGCATAGCTGCAAATATTTATCTGGTTTTTGAGGTAGTTGTCTGTGGGTGACTGTGTAAACCCCCACTTGGTTTGACCTGCTGACAGTTGGGGGATGGGTCTTAAATGAGTCTTAAATTCATCACACATTAATTTAGTATTTTCTATATTGTTCCTTTCTTGCATTGGCTAGCGAGTTGTTGTGGCACACCTAAACAAAATAGCAAAAGTTCTTCACTGCTTCAGAGATACAAATCTTCAGACTTCAATAGTAGTCCCTCTTTTTTGCTTTTGTGAATACATAGGTTCTGAACTTTTGTATCCACTTCAATTTGAATTAATTTTTGAAGGGTAGATCTGTTTGTTCCATCAGGTGAGAATATATGCTCTCTGCATTCTGCCATATAGGGTTGTCCTGAGGATCCCTGCTAGGAGTTCGTTTTCCACATTAATGCCCTCTTTCTATGAACAAGAGGGACTAAAGATAAAGTTCTTTAGAGCTCCCAGGAATTAGGTAGGTAGTAAGTATACATAAATTATGCAAATTTGATCAATAAACCTCCCTTCATGGACTAAAATCACAGCTGGATATAACAATCTAAATTTGCTGAGGTAAAGCTAAATTTGAACAGTTTCTTACATGGAGGACAAATGAATATATTTCTATATTTTCTTAAATGAAGAAATTGTATTCTATAATCTGGTTGTGCTGTGCCATTTAATTAAATAGTTACAGAAAACTACCTTTTCTGGAAAAGACAAGGTAAACTTTAGTAGTCTTAGGAATACTCACATGTTGCAGGTGAAGTGAGCCCTCTATATCAATGACCAGTACAGAGAATTTCAGTATCTTTTAATTCTGGCCCCCAGTTAAGCATCAGTTTTGTGTAGTGCATTATTAAAAAGGTTCCTGCTATAATGAACAGGAAACTTGTCAGCTCTGCTGTGTGCTTGATTGCTTGGAGCATCAGGATTGTCTTCCACCTGCAGTTTCTTTGCAGGAAGCTCCATGTCCATTTTGGAAGGGTGGTTTACTTCAGAAGCAAGCACAGGTGCTATAATGCACTTGGTCCATATGAACTGCACTATGTGGCAATACACTGAAAGTGAGCAAATGAGGGAGGTCACTGTTTGAACCTCCCTGTGCTGTTGATACCTTCTCTTCACTGAGGAGAGCTTGGCACTGTGGATGGCCTGGCATGCTCTGATACATGAGGTGAGTGGAAACACTGGTGTCAATTTGTGCGTTAAATGTTAGTAAAGCTTAATTTGTTTCTTAAGTGGTTTTGTTGTTGGGATTTTTGTTTGCTTGTCTATTTGTTTTTGCTATAAAATAAATATAAATGAAAGTTCTGCTGATTGCTCCTCTCACCGCAGTGGATATTCTTGCTCACTCCTGGGGTTTGTGCACCTCATGTTGGAGCCCAGGGTTGAGAAAACTGTAGGATGGTACAATTGGCTTGTCCTTTGCAGAGAACCACATTTACAAGACTAGTTTTTAACACCTGGCTCAGTACAAATGGTGTCCACAGCTCTTGGTCAAGTTTCTAACAGTAATGGTTTTTTTCCCTAGGTTTTGGTAGGAAGTGTGTTTCTACCTTTCAGCTATAGTTGAACTCATGCCCCCACTTTGGTTGGATTCAATATAACTTAACACAAACTTGGAAAGCTCTCATATCCAAGATCTGTGATTCAGCCATAAAATGACAAGACAACTGGAAAGAGTTTGTTATTTGTGTGGTTTATTTCCAGATGTCTGACACCCCAGGGTGCCTTCTGGGGCTCAGTCCAGTCTAAGGTGTGCTGTAGTCCCAGCCTTTTGCCTGCACTGTCAGGGAGGGGCATCTGGGCATTGTGGCCTGAGCATAGCCAGAGCAGGCAGTTTCACCAGAGTGGACAACCATGGAAAACTGTGGGTGCCCAAAGGAATACAGGGCAGCCCCAGGGGCCTGCAGAGCTGCTGTGTATGACTTCAGCAGGGTGTGAGGACATAAAGGCCACACTTGCCCATCTGAAAACAGTCAAGGCCACAGAAGGAACTTGCTATAAGATGGATCACCCAAGCAGGAACTTGAGATAAGCACAGACAAGAGAAATTTACAACAGGAAGATGCTAATTCCTAGCCTGATGGAGGTGAGATTTGGTTAACTCAACCTACTGAATGCATCCAGAAAAATCCCACTCTGGCAAATTGTGGAAAAGGAAGCAGCTGCTCATACACATGCTACTCCAAGGTACAGGAACACCAGCAACCAACCTGAGGATACCTGGAGCTTGGACTGTGTAAAGGTGGTTCCCCCAGAAGAATGACTCCAGGATGCCCCCCACTGAGAGGCCCAGAGTGAGGACGCCCCAGTGGGACACTGCTGGAACCATGGGTGGTGACTGTTTTCTGCTTGATATCTGTTAAAAAATTTACAGTCAAAAAAATCTTATTACTGGCTTTGGCATATGGTCTCATTAGCACCTTAATTAGGAGAGAAGCATCTCTCACTCTTTGGATCATAACGGCATGAAGCTATTGTGTGCAAGGTGTCCAGCTGTTTTTGGGAAGGTGTGCTATAGTTTGGTGAAGGAGCAGAGACAGCAGAAGCAGCCTGCTGGTGGAGGTCTGGTTGGGCCTGGCTGCTCTATGGGGGTAAAAGGGAGGGGGCATGAGGCTTTTTGGCAGCAGCTGCCCCTCCCAGCTCTTCTGGGCTTCTCTTGGGGCAGTTTTTCTTCAAAGCCAAGCCTGCAAAAATGCAGCTGTTGGTCTCCTCTGGCAGATGACTAATTTCTTGCACCTTCTGAGTAGGTGGGGATCATCTCTCTTGAAACGGTTGTGGGAGAAGAGTAACTAAAATCTGCAAAAGCAGTACAAGCTAGTTGCCAGCCTTTGGAGACCCCAGGATAGGAGAACTGAGCCTTATGCTGGTGAAAGACCAATGTGTGTCTTGAAGAGGCTTAATGAGCACTTGAAACCTAAAGCTTAGGCTGACAAAAAGGTTGTGCTGGGTTTCTGTTAAGTAGTGAACACCCTTAAGAAGAAAGGGAAAAGAGGAAGAATTTAATCTCTGAACATTCCCTGCCTTCCTTCTCCTCTCCTTCAATGCCAAGGCTTACCTTACTGTAAGGTGAATTTCTTGTGCCAGAATCATTCTGAGTCAGTTTATGTGCAGGGGAAGTGATGCAGATTGCCAGTTAGCTGGGCTTTGCTGATACCCTGCAGTACTGTTCAGCTCAATAGCTTGGGAAGGAAGGACAGTGTCTGTTGGCTGAGAAAGTGCGGGTGGCCAAGCCAACAGGAGACAGCTGGGACACATTTGTACCTGTATTTGTATTGAAACAGGAGGTAGTACAAGAACTGTACAAAAATTATGGTTACCACTGAGAACTACTGCAGAAGATTGCTTAATGTAATTGCTTTAATAACGTTCTTTTGGCAACCATGGCTTGCTATAGAAGATACTGAGGAAGAAGGTTTTGGGAAAATATTTCTGCTCTGGTCTGTCTTTTATGCCTGCCTGGAATTTATTTTAATGCTTTGTAGATGCTAAACATCTAAAGGTGTTCTGTTTGCTCTGTTGTCTCATCCTTAAGCACAGGAAAAGTTGAATCTCCTGATGTATCTGGAGCAGCAACAGATGATGATCCTGCTCTCCTCACCACTAAGAAAGAAGGCTGCAGCCCTGCTGTTGCTCAAAGTAACTGGTAGCTGTGCAAGTCTAACCAGAAGTTTGATGTACTTAGGGAATTAGTCTCAGAAGATGGAAATATTTCAAAAGAATTAACTTTTTAAAAGTAAGTGGGACAGTTTTTTTCCTGAAAACTATGAGGAGACAGTGTCCTGCTGGTGGAAGTTATTTCCACCTGCCAAAAGTTCAAGGCTGTAGCTGAAATCCAAGCAGCAACACTACAGCTCTATTTCAGTTGTATTGCAAAGTTTCAGTAGCAGGGGGCTGTGGGGTGGTTTCTGTGAGAAGCTGCCAGAAGCTTCCCCCCATGACCAACAGAGCCAGTGCCAGCTGGCTTCAGGACAGACCCACGCTGGCTGAGGCTGGGCCAGGCAGTGACAGCGGACAAACGGAACCGGGGCAAGAAACTTTTGTGTGGGAGCAATTGCAGCCAGGGAAGAATGGAGTGAGAATATGTGGTAGAAACAGCTCTGCAGACACCAAGGTCAGAGGAGAAAGAGGGGGAGGAGCTGCTCCAGGTGCCAGAGCAGAGATTCCTTCCCCTGCAGCCCCTGGTGATACACATGTTCCCCTGCAGTCCGTGGAAATCCATGTGGAGAGGAGATCCACCTGCAGCATGGGGAGAATCCCACCCTGGAGCTGGTGGGTGCCCAAAGGAGGCTTTGACCCTGTGGAAGCCTGTGCTGGAGCAGGATCTGTGGCCCACTGAAGAGAGGAGCTCATGCTGTAGCAGGTTTTCTGTCAGGATCCGTGACCCTGTGAGGGACCCGCAGTGGAGCAGTTCATGAAGAACTGCAGCCTGTGGAAGGGCTTGTGTTGGGCAACTTGTCTCCCTTGGAAGGGATTCCTGCAATGGATCAGGGGAAGAGTGTGATCAGTCCTCCCCCTTTGGAGGAAGGGTGGCAGAGATGAGTGATGAACTGACCACAGGCCCTGTTCCCTGTCCCCCTGCACTGCAGGGTGAAGGAGGAAGAGAATTTGGCAGTGAAGCTGAGCCTGGGAAGATGGGAAAGATGGGGGTTTAAAGTACGTTTTTTTACTACTTGTACAGATACAAAACTCATATTGCAACTGAATTAGTTTTTAGTGACTTTTTTTAAAACCAATTTCCTGCTAAGGGTGCTAAAATAATGTAATTTCAATTGTGCTGCCATGTTGCCACTTAAAGTGAACATTTGAAATTTCTTATTATATGTACTTTGAAATGGAAATAATTATTTTCAAATAAAATATGCTTTATCGGGAGATATAATGAGGAATTGAATAAGTGCTTCAGAAAGTGCTCAATTTTGTAGCAAAAATTTTTAGCTTAAGAAAACCCCCCTCAAGCAAGCAACATGCGCACAAAGCCCCCAACCCAATAACTGATCTTCTGTTAAATATGTTAAACTGTTGTAAATGTAGACACCCTAATAATGTTCAATAGATGTCTCTTAACCAGTCTACAAAATGGTACATTTTTTATTTAAGAACTAATCTATAAATATTTTTATTTACAAATTGTTGATGTTATTGTTTTAAATTATACATTAGAGCATTTTTTCTGTGATAGAGCTTTGGAAACCTACTGACGGAGCACAAATGATATCTGCATATTTCAAAATACAGAAAGGAAAAACAACCAATATTTTTAACCAGAAAAATGCACTCAAATTTTCAGAAGCTCTCTTTCCAGCAATATCTATTGTTCTGAGCCTTCAATATCTTTGGGAGTGTAATGTACGAGTGTGTAATGCAGAAATTAGCAGAGTAGCTATGGTTAGTGTGTACTGATGACAAGCTACAAACTGAGGTACTAGTGTGCAGATAAAACTGAATTAAAAATCGACCACATCTTTCATCATAGAACTAGAGCTGTGCAGTTGTTCTTATTGATCTGGTTTAACACGAACACAAAGCTCAACAGCTTATGGTTCTCTTTGGGATCCTTTCTTTGCATACCCAAAATGTAAGATTTTGCTAATGGGATAAGAATACACAAATGAAACTCAGGCACAGACAGGCCTAAGCCTCAGTGGTTTGGTCTGGTTTGTTTGTTTTTAACTGTATAGCTCAGTAAGTTTTGAATCTGTGTTTGTTAATTTTTCCCCTATTTGCGTCATATACATAAACTATTTTTCTGACTGAAAATAGAGAAAATGGAGTTAGGGGAAAAAAGAAATTTGCAGAAATGCTCTACTATAGGTGCTTAAAAAAAGGAATTTAAAACATGTGCCCCAACTGAAAAACATGAAACATTACATTTGCTTTCATGTGAAGCTTGGTGCGACCTTCATTGTTGGAAATAGTAGAAAGTATTATTTCTGCAATTAATATACTACACTTTCAGCAGTTGTGAAGCAGAAAGCTTAGCATGAATAAATAAAGATATAAATTGTCAGGTCACATTTCAGTGAGAGTTCGTGTTAAGCAGCAATATAAATGGAAGAGCTTACAATGAAATGAAATTTATAATATAAAGATCAAACCTGCCTATGAGACCCTTTTAAGGAAATCTGTTGTGCTGAAAAGATTACAATTTTGTTTCAATAGAGAGTAACATAGTATGACAAAACTAGTGTATTTCTGCTGGATAAATGTGATATAAATTAGGATCTGATTCCATGTGGATGATCTTACCATACAAGAAAAAAAAACTTTTTAACAAGCAGGAATTGTGTCCAATTCTGGGCCCCTCAGTTTAGGAGGGACGTTGAGATGCTTGAGTGTGTCCAAAGAAGAGCAACGAGGCTGGTGAGGGGCTTGGAGCACAAGCCCTATGAAGAATGACTGAGGGAGCTGGGGTTGTTCAGGCTGGAGAAAAGGAGACTCAGAGGTGACCTTATCACTCTCTTCAGCTTCCTGAAGGGTGGCTGTGGTGAGCTGGGCGTCGGTCTCTTTCTCCAGGCAACAACAGACAGAACAAGAGGACATGGTCTCAAACTGCGCCAAGGGAGATACAGGCTAGAATTAAGGCAGAAGTTTTTCACAGAAAGAGTGGTCAAATACTAGAATCATCTACCCAGGGAGGTGGTGGAGTCACCGTCCCTCGATGTGTTTAAAAAAAGACTGGATCTGGCACTTGGTGCCATGATCTAGTTGAGGTGTTAGAAGATGGGTTGGACTCGATGATCCTAAAGGTCTCTTCCATTCTAGAAATTCCGTGATTCTGTGATTCTGTGTGAATGCTGCTCTTAGATCAAAACAAAATAGAACAAAAAATAAACAGTCATTGGTCACAATTTTTAACTTTAGAATTCTCATGCACTGAACTTTGTAGTTGCTGAAGTGCTTTAGTGATTTAAATTCAGACATTCCCTTTAGCAGAGGTAAAATATTCTTGTGTGGACATCGCTGCCCCCATGCCTGTTTGCGCCTTTCCTTCAGCAAGCACAGTGATGTCAGAGCAGTGTGGCATGGGACATCACAGCCTCTGAATGAAGGCGCAGAGCTGAAGGTTCAAAATCAGTTTGCATGGAAACTCAGCAGCTCGGTTCTGGTCCATGTGTCATGAGGAGATGCAAGGTTGTCTAGATCAACAGCTGTGAAGCTTTTAATGAAATATCCTTAATCTGATGGTTTATCAGAAACCACAAGTAGTCTTAGCATAGGCAAGTGATTGCAAGGATGTTTCTAATGAAATTTTGTGATTTTTTCAAATCTAGTGTTTCCAAATATGCTTAATTCATATTAAGAGTGAAAACAGGTTAGGTTTTGAAAGTCACACTGGAAGAAAAGCCATGTTGCAGCAGACTGAATGTGTACATTCAGCACAGTAGTCTGTCACTGTCAGTGTTCACCCATCACCTAAGAAAGTGAGTGAGAAAAAGAATCATTTTACTAATATTTCTCCCGGTAATCAGCTCTCTCAGCATTACATAATTCAGGAATATTCTCAGTCATAAGCAGTATTTATCAGTTTAATAACCTCACTGGATTTTATTTTTTTTTTTGATTAAGTTGCCTGATTGCTTTGTGAATTGGTAGGTACCTCTTTTAGACACTAGATGAATGGAAAGTCTTGCTGTTAATCTTTCTACATGAGTTCAACATGTAGGAATGTTTGGATAAGCTCTCAAACAGAGCTTATCCAAAACTTTTTGTTTACTGGAGTTTTTTATTTTGTTTGGGGTTTCTTATGTTAGGGGGTGGGATATTTTTTGTTGTTGTTGGCAGTTTTGCTTTTTATTGGGATTTTTTTTGTCTTTGTTGGTTTGAGTTTTTTAACTTCTGAAAATGGGCATTAGCACATGTAGGAAATGAGTGACATGGAAATAAATGTAGAAAATAACTGATAATTCTGTGCAAGAATTGCAGAACTTGAGAAGCTGATAATCAGAAATGCAAGATCATAAAATGCTACCCTTTAATTGGATAGTTTTGTTGGCTATAAAACATCTCTGTCTACTTGTCATTGTGCTGATGTTATTAGAATTTTTTGAAATTTACCTTAGACTGTCACTGAATGGCTTTAGCTGGCCATAGTCAAAGGGCCTAATTTCACATGTCCCCTCTGTTGCTGTGGCATGGCAGTGGTAAGAAAATTCACAAAAAATGTACAACATTAGTTAAATTGGCAGGTTTTGACTGCAGTCTTGATTGCCCTGATGCATTAACTTTTCCTGCTATATAGTTCTGAATACTTTTTAATGTTTATTTTATGTTCTAAGCTTTGTGGTTTTTTGTTGTTGTTGGTTTGGTTTTTTGGTTTATGTGTGTGTTTTGGTGGTGGTTGTTGGTAGACTTAATTGCTGTTCAGAATGGGTTGCAAAATTTCACAACATCAAGGAAAATAATCTGAAATGGACAGTTGCTATCCTTTTCCTACTTGGAATGCTTGTTTTGACACCTGGCATGCTTTGTCTGCATATAGTTTCTAATTTTTCATTTCTGCTTACACCATGGGTAGATTTGTCTCAAATTGTCATGTTTTGGAACTTTCAATAATCAGTGAAAGTCTCAATTTCTGAGCAGCTAATAAATGAGAAAATGTAGTCTGTTCAGTTGCTTTCTAATTATATGCATCTCTGTTTAAAACTCCTCAAGGCAGAAATTAAAAATGTCAGTGTGACATCAGTTGTGATCTCTGAACACATTAAAGAAAAAATATTAATGCTGCAACATATGTGCCACATTTGTAGAGAGTTTGATCTTCTTTGTAATGCTCTCTCACTGTTTAGCCATAGGCTTTCAAAAGTGAACTTTTATTCTGGGCCTGTTTTTTTTCCAATATGTATTCTTGATTTTAGTCTTGAGAAAGCTTTTTAAATATATTTTTTTATCATCTAATGAGTGTGCCCTCTATTTCCTTTTAAACAGCAATGTAAATTCTCACTGTAGCTAGAGAAAGTACAATTAACTACCCTTATGCATATGTGTTTGTAGTTAATTCTAGCTTTATTTTGTTCATTTTGTGATGCTATCTTCCCTTGGGCTTCCACTTCTATTTCTGTACTCATTTTAGCCTGCATATTCATTGACACAAAGGCTTGTCTTGTCTTTACTTGCACTGTAAAGTGCCCTGCTGCAGCATTAATATTTCAGAGGAAATACTGTCTTCTGATGCTATATGTACAAAATCTCAGTAATAACAGACAGAATACAAGGTTTTTGCCCACTACATTAGTATCATAACTTACAGTTTATGAACTGTTTACTACAACATTAGGCACATGAAAGGAAAATTCTGCAATCATAATAGCTGGCTTCACTGGACGCAGTCTGGTAACAAACAGCAACTGGTTACTTCAAGTTTCTGGTTGTAAAACTCTGGAGAGCACCTAGTAATAATGTAGCTTCATAAATGTTGTATTGGCTGCTTTCTTATTGTATGTTTGCCATTGACTATGTATGATCCTTCTGTGGATAATGCTTGTAGCAATCTGGCTGGTGATGGGTAAAATTTGCAGGTGTATGCAAAATACTTGATTTAGAGCCTCCTGTCTTGAAGAGGAATATACGCTTCATTGCAAGCTGTCCACACAGAAATGATGCACAGAGAAAAGCACTGCTGAGCTGACTTGGATAATCTCGCTATTTCACAGACAAACCAAGTAAATAAAACAGCTCATTCCTCCAATAACTTCTCCGGTAGAAAACTAGATGCTTTCTATCACATATCTCCATATTTCCCATTAGGCAAACACTATAAGAATGTTTATTTAACATTCTTCATCCCAAAAATGTTTAAGTTTCTCTAAGGAAAGCTGTATCACCTGTTTCAGACATATTCACATATTCAGGGTTGGTTTTGGTGGTTTTTTTTAGAGTAAACTGGGTTTCTATATTTCTCTGACACTTGAAGATAGCAGAGTTTAAATAATACCTTAAATTACATGCCTGATAAAAGTACAGTTGTGCTTTTTTTTTTAATTTTTTTTTTATTGTGTGTGTGAAGAAGCTTATTTTAAAAAGTGACAGGAGGCTTCTCACTGGGCAGGAGGATGAAACGTAACTTATAGGTGTTTTCACTGACTCAGATGATAGACGTCGGCTTTGGTCCAAGACACACTGAGGGAATCAATAACCTTTTCTGGTCTTTCTTTTCCTTGAGGTGAGGCTTGTCTGTTTTAAGTTGTGGTGGGGTGCCTGCTGCTGTGTTACACCTCTGGCGGCAGTAGCTGGGTCGAGCCCCGGGAGCCCAGCAGAGCGGAGGGAGCTTGGGCAGCGCTACCTCCAGGCTGGAGGAGCTGCTGGACGCTCGGTCCCGCAGGAGAAAGGTGGAGCCGAGTTCAGGAATCCTTTACGGCTGTCACCCATCCACCTGGAGGAGGAATCCTAGGTGGCTGTCCTGCCCCGCTGGCTGTGCCACTGGATGGCAGCATTGGATACGGCTTGGCGCCGGCGGCACCGCGCCGAGCTCCGGTTCAGCCTCGTTAAACATCAGCCGGGTAAAAGATTGATAGCAATGCAAATGTATTTATAACCACTAGAGATAGTCACCTTCCACCCCAATTAGCCTTTGAATTGATTTAGTGAGAAAAACATCTATTATGGAATAAAAGTCTTAGTGATTAGTGTTGCATTATTTCACTACATTTGAAATAGCTGTAGGTAAGAGGGTCTTACAGGCATAAATAAGCTTTAATATTATAACATGCTTTTAGGCTACATCAGAAGCAAATTACAGGTCGATGGTTTGTTTTCTAAGCAAAATATACAGGTACAGTGGGTGTGCTAGCACTCTATGGCATTTACAAAATCTAGCTTATAGAAAATTTCTTTTCCTTATTTTATTTTTAAAATGGATTATTTAACTGATCGCAAGAATGTGCATCTTTCTGCAAGCTAAAAAAATTAATTAATGTATTGAAGCTGTCTGATTTTTTTTTTCCGATTTTTCCTTCTTCCCAAATGCAGTTTGCTGCAAAGAACCTGGAGTGAGAAGAGTGTTGATGATTCTTTCTCTGGAGTGTGAATCCTGGTGGTCTATCAGGTACATCCTGACATATGACTAGTACTGCTAGGAAAGGACACAGGAGAGAAGAGAGTCCTCTGCTTCAGCAGAAATTATTACAAGGGTCTGGTATGGTTTAAGGCTTCTAATATAAAGACCTAATTTACATCACATTGAGTTTCAATTACATGTTGAAAGTGTTATTTCTTTGAGAAGGAAAATTTCCCTGATATTTGATAATACAGCACTGTTTTTGCTGCTTTGCAGCTCTGATGTAAATTAGCTTCCTTGCTAAGGAGTACAATGTGAACAAACAACCTTTGGAAACAGGACTGGAGCTGTAGCTGTGCGCTTCCCAATTCAGATTCTGCACCTCCCCCTGCCACCCTCCCCCACTGTAAAATCTGTTCAATCTTTGCTTTCTATTTATGTATTCATTTGTGTTTATATAAAGGATGAAGCTTAATGAAGTCTTTGCAGTCACAGCAGGGTAAACCACTGTGAGATCAGATGTGGCCCTGTGCTGTGTCTGAGAGCAAGACCTTTCAGTGTTGTTATTCTCTTCATTGTTTCTCAATTCATCTTTATTTAATATATAGCTTATATAGTTAATGCCATATTTTCAAAATATACTGTTAGCATTTTTACTTTTTGGGAAAGATTATAAGTTGTTGTGATTTTTATGACAATAGGAAAATTTATTTTACTTTATTCAGCCTGGCATGCTGGTTTTGAGGACTCAAACCACAAAGACCACCTTCCTTCTACTCCCCACAGCAGCTATTGCTACTGTTTCAAAGCCTAGTCTGAAATTTACCTGACTTCTTAATGAATGCTTGCATCCGGATGGCAGAATGTTTTCCTTGATGTTGAACGAAGATACCTTTCTTGGTATAAAGTTTTGAATACATTTTATACATTTGTATTTGTAGTTTGCTTTGCAACATTTAAACAAAGAGTATGGAGACGAAGAAATATTATAAAATAGGAGAGAAATGTTAGCAATGTTTGCCAAGAATATCTTTGAATACGCAACAGGACTGAAGGGCTTAAAATCTAGAATGCCCTATAAAATTTTGGGGAAAAAACACAATCAAAGTGAATAATTCTACTTTTAGTTTCTTTTGTAACTGTGTTTTGGGCATCTACAATGCACTGCAGCATTGACACCAGATAATACAATGATATCCCACTTAGTCATGGTGAAGCATGCTTGACAATCAATCAAAAATCAGCTGGAAGCAAAATCTCCTGAAGGCAGCCTAGATCTGACGGGATTTGTCCTTATTTGTGTGTACATAAATGAGAGATATGCAAGCTTTTCACATAAATGGCATGCATGAAAACTACACTGGGATTTAAAACATACATTGTATATTTTGCAAAATATTTGCTCTTGTGTATCTCCTATTCTTAAGAAATAAACAGTCTGCTAAAAATAGGATCCAGGGAGCTAATATTGGCATTGATTTTTAATTTACACAAAAGTTATTGCAAATATATATCAGTGTCAATTAAAGCAGTTTCATTGCTTATAACATATAGGAAATCAGATTCCATAATTACATTTGCTATGTGGATGGTAGCACTGTTTCCAGGGTTCAAAGGTCACTGACAATTAGCGTAAGATTTAAAATTAAATTACATTAAATATTGTTTACTATAATTGCTTGAAAATTTGACAGGAAATTATGAATGCTTTACTATAAGGAATATATTCTGGCAGCAAACCTCCATTTTTTTTTTCCTAAGGTTTTCATTTTTAGATGTTTAATTTTTTCTTTGGTTCATAGGAAATAGTTTATGTTGCACCTAGGTAATCAGATAGAGCTTATTTACATAAAGACACGACATTGTGCAATGTTTGTAGTAGTCTGGGAACATGACAGTGTCGATAAGATTAATAAAAAGGCAAATGTAATAATCTGGAGCTGGTTAAACATTTCAGTGGACAGCAGCAAAAAAGTCAGTTCAGTCATAACTGCAGGATAATATTTGTATTTATTAGACTTTATGGTCTGATTTTTCCCCAACAGAATTTTTTAGCTAAATTTCTTCTCCAATTGTATTATATTTTTAGAGGTTAAAATATGTGCGTGTTTGTGAGTTGGAGGTTTAGCGGATGCTTTTCCAAGGAAGAAAATATTAAAACGTGGAAGGCCTTTCTGCAAGGATCCAACTTTAAAGCAGGTATTATTGTAGCAGAAAGTAGATTTGAAGAAGAGACACTGCTTCAGTTTTCTCCATAGACACAATTTGAACATTTATAGAATGGTCTCTTGCCATTAACAGCATGACACCAGGAGTATGACACTGAGGAACCTACCTTGACTGATCTTTGTCTCGTGCCCTGATTGGCAATCTCAGATGTGCTAAGAAGATCTGCACAGCCAGCTGAATATGGGACCTCTCTCCCTTTATATAGCTGTGGAAAAGAAGTGGAATGGACTTGGGCCTATTGTTGGAAGGGATTGCTAATGCTTCTTTAAATAAGGGCAAGCTGTCAGCTGTGTTCAGAGACGTGATGGTTCAGCCGCTCATGGTCTGTGAAAATGTTGCTTGATGCTAATGCTCTCTTTGATTGTTGTCTCCTATCTGAGAGATTGGGTGGTGTTACAGTCTATGGTATTTCCCATGTGTTGCCTAAAGTTCCTTATGTCAAGTGAAAAACAGGGATATGGTTAGAAGTTAGTTAGTTTAAAATTAGCCTAAATAAAAAGCCAGTTTTCAGAAGACACCTACAGAAGTTCACTTGAATTAAGTTTTCAGACTAAACATAAGACTGTAAAAATTATCACATGTCCAAACTTTTGAGAGAGGCAGAAAAGTCACAGAAAATGAAAAACAGATTTCTCTGAATTTTTTTTTTATTTGTAACAAGTGAGAGTGTGATGACAGATATGCAGTGTTTTACGTATGCAAGATGTAAGAACTCTTTGGTTAAAGCTCAAAAATACTTAAGAATTTTTCTATGTTATGGAACATAAGAAAACCTGCCTTGAACTGAAGAACAAGGCAACACAACATTGTCTGATTTAGAGTACTACATATTTCTAGGGGTATGCATAAGGAAAGTATTAGTGGATTCTGTAAGAAGTAATCTATGCTTTACAAACAAGGTTAATGTTCAAAAGGATGTGTGAAGAGCAATTCTGACATTAAGAGAACACAGGTCAAAAATAACATGCTTTTAGTCCAAGTTATTCTATTAATGAGAAACCAAAGTGTTTTTCAACTTCTGGTTAAAGATAAAATGTGCATTTTTTGGGGAATAAGGTGTTTTTCTATTTCCTATACAGAAAAGAAGGATTATTTGTAGAAAGCATGCAAGGATCAGCAGTAAATGAATTTGAAGCAAAGGTGAAGCAAACTTCAAGAAACACCATGAAACTGCAAACTGGTGATTACACTACACATGAAGGTCAGTTTGAAGTAACATCAGGTAACGATGTAGTCCAACATTGGCAAAGATTTTTTTGTTAAGGCTATGTTGACTTTAGATGATTATTCTAAAATTGCAAGACCAGAATTTTAAGCTTCTGCATATACTGATTTCTGGAAAGGAAGTCAATTGCCGATGCAGATAATAGGCATATGAATATTATATGAATGACTTGAATTGCTAGAGCATGTCACATTAAAAGTTGTGTCAAATGCATGCACACCCTATTGCTGGGTGAAAAAACAGTTTCAAAATGCACTAACACATTACAAATTGTAGGGTAGTCATTGTACAAAAGCAAATACAAAGGAAGATGTTCTTATTTCTTTTGTGCATGATGGAAGATGAAGAAAAAAACATATATTGAGTCTCCAGCCTGAGGGAGACTAATTTTACAGGTGATCAAACTTTAGAAGAAGAATGGAGAAAAACAATGCAGAGGTGCTTTAAAGACTTAAAAACTTAAGATGACTGAATCAGGGACTGGTTTTTTATTTGTTGTTGTTTTTTTTTAAATGATGATTACTTGTATAGTCTTTCAGCTGGGAAAGAGGTGAAGTTATTTTTTGGTCTAGATGGTAGTACTTAATCAGCATCCTCTGTGCTGTATCTCTTGAGACACACAATTCTCAGTTGCCCTCTCTCCCTTCTTTCCTTTAGTATTTGATACTTTTTTCTTTTATTATGATAAATGCTTTTACTTATCAGCCCTGTTGTGACTTTTCTTTAATGACTAGAGGCAGTAGCTAGTCTGAAACTAGAAGGATGTCTTAAAGCCACACAAACACCTAATTTTTCATCTGAAAACATTGAAACATACCTCTAAATAAGAAAAAGTGAATATTTATGCTGTGCCAGTCCCAGGAAATTTGATGGAATTTGCTATTATAGTTGGTATTTATAAAGCCAAAAATATAATTTTCTATACTGGAATTTTTTATAGCAAAAATAGTATATGTCTTCTTGGTTTTCTTCTGAAGAATGTTTTTTAGAACCAAGGAAAAAAGAACTGGATTTTACAATAGGTTTAAAAGAGTTCTGAATTTCTAGAAATAGTTTTACTGTATGCACTGAGACAGCATGGAAGAATAACATTGAAGATTTAAGACATCCCATTTTAGCCATGCCTATTTTTGAGAACTGGAAAAAGTTAGTCTGTTCTAATATGCAAGTAAAGTAAACAAATTCAATCCCTGTAATATTTATGCATTTTATTTTAAGTAAAGAACATACAGATTCTTTAGATACTTTCTTTTGTAGGTTTACTGTTTTAGCATTGAGGCTGAAGAAAACATTTGTTTTATAAGAATTTTTTAACTGGGAGAAGGAGGAAAAAAGTAAAGTAGAAATAAGATGGCTTTTTTTTTTCCCTAGTGCAGCTAGGGTAGCAGTGTAATGCATTCCAAAGATCTGTTGACACCTTGTCAAGACTTGATCTTAAACTTTTTCAGCTGATGTGACTCTTAACTGCATAACTTAAAAATTCCTGGCAAATGGCTAGCCATGTTTCAAAGCTCTCTTAGAAGTAGCTACGGAAATAAAGGGAAAAAAAATCTCTGTGTTTATCCTTGGGTTATGTTAAGAGCAATAGCTATCTGATGTACTTTATTGTTGAGAGTGTTTGGAAACTGGTTTGAAATTGACAGGAATTCACATGGTGTGAGCCATTATCAGGACTGTCACATTGTGGGCATTCTCAGAAGACACAATGTGCAAGATCAATATAGTGATTAAAAAAGGTTAAAATGAATTATGGGAATTCAGAGGATAAATTCAACTAGATCAGGCTTTGAGCAACCTGGGCTAGTGGGAGATGTCCCTGCCTGTGGCAAGGGGCTTCAAATCTTTATAATAATCTTTAAGGTCCCTTCCAACCCAGACTAGTCCATGATTCTATGAAATTAGATATTAAGCTGAGCAGGATGATGATGCATCTTAATGTTGGATATTTTAGGAATAATGTCTCCCAAAGGCAGGAGACTCTGCAAGCAATTGTTATATCAGAACCATTTCTGATTACTTTTGAGTCTTATGGATAAGAAAAGGACTGCTGCAATAACAAGTATTCCAGGAGTAATTTATCCAATTGTAGAAATTTAATGGACTTAGGTCAAGCAGGGGTAGCTGATCCCCATTTGTGGATGTTTTGGCTTTCAGGCCTTGTTTGAATTTTTCATATACTTTTATGTCATGTATAGTCTGAAATGTGTTGAACCTTGTTATAAAATAGATATCAGGAGATGCATCTGTTCACCTCTGTGGACATAAGAGATGACCTTGGGAGTTCCAGCTGCTTTGTATTGCCCAAGGTCGCAGATAAGCATCGTGGAATATTAGCACAGCACAATATGGCAATTGAATGACGTTGCATGACATGCAGATAAACATTAAGCAGTCCCTTTCCCAAGTATTATCTGCTCTTACAAGCCATGCCATCCTTATTTTATAGATAGAAAGCCAAAGATGTGAGAGATTATATCTCTGTAATTCTCTGATGTAGGCCAGACTTTGAGTATACTGTGCTTGAATCTAAAGCTTCAGCCAGCAGTTCTGCCTCCACATAGGTCACAGGATAATTTGTGTTTTAGTGGCAATATTAACAGACACAATGCCATGTTGTAAATGCACTGTAAAAAATGCTTATTTGAATGAAACACTGTAGCTTTTCCTCTTTCTTTCTTTCTTTCTTGAAAGCCATTCTATTTTGGATCCTTGGCCAATTAATTAATTAATTAATTAATGAGAGTGTCACTCACTATTTCTATTTAAAGGCTAGTTAGCCGTGGCCTTCTTAATACATTGATTAAGACATAGTTAGCAATGAGTTAATATTTTTTTTAGTTTAGTTTTTTTTTTTTTTTTTTTTTTTTTTTGCTTTTAACTGGCTCTTCCAATTTGTGGAAATGTAGAATTTGTTTCCATGGTAACTTTCAGACTGCAAGGCTTGTGGGAAGAAGACTGGAAGGTGTATGATTTAGATTATACTTGCTGGGTTTTGTTGTGTTTTAAATGTGTTTAAGTTGGAACAATTTAGAATAGTGGGATTTGGAAAGCCTGATTGAAATGTTTTGCTAATGTCTTTGTTATTCTGAGGTAGAAATAATTCCAGTGAAAATTTGACTCAGACTAGATTTGGTGGGTTTTTTTGATAGTTTTGTGGGTTTTTTTTAAAAGAGAGCTTATTAAGCAATAGTTGCATTTGTGTACTGAAATGTTATTTTTTCTGAAATAGCATGCTGCTATTTCACAAAAAAGCCATCCTTTATTTTATGAACACTGAACTTTTTATGAATAAATATTGAACTTGAGGCTTAATTAAACACCTCGTATTTATTGTTATTAGTTCCATATATAAAGTGTTTATTTCTTATTACTAATTCAGTTGTCCAAATTACCAACCCCCAGATATTCTTATACCATTTGCTCTCAAGTAGTCCTAAAGTAGTCTAAATCTAAGCCCTAAAGTCGTCTAAAGGAAGCTCTTGAAATCTAAAAATAGGGCTGCAGGCCTACAATGATTTCAGCATTATGAAATACAAAAGTGAACCTGGTTTTGATTGAGTTTAAACTATATTTTTTATGTATTCTGAGTAAAACTACTATTCTCTCTTGTAGGCATTTTTAATACAAAAATGCCTACAATGACCTAGTGGTCATCAAGATCATTGTATGTATGAATGTACAGCTGGTCTTCAAGGCAGGCTTCAGTTGATCTTCATTCAGGGAGCACCTTACATCTCTAGTGTTTTAATGTTAAAAAAATAGATAAGCAATTCTGAGAGATGACAGGGATTTAGGGTTCAAAAAGTTAAGGAACTCCTGACGTATGTGGACTATTGGCTACTTTCATTATTCTTAATGTAAGAGATTTTCTCTGACCAAACAACTTGATCAGACCCAAACACAACTGAACTGTTGTAGAAGAAAAATTTGTTTTTCTGTAGCTTGCTTTTCTTTGGTTAGGCTAATTTTTAATGGTTTTCTTTAGCTTTCATAAGAAAAAGCTTGTACTTAAATGCATCTGTTTGTGGTATGGAAAACATTTATTCCTAAAACTGGAGGCCTTGTGAAGTGTAACAAAACATAACATATTAAGATTTTGGAAGAGAAATCCTGCTGCTTGAGGAGGATTTGGCATTGCCTGGAGTTAATGAGTCATGCAATTTTACTTCTAATTTTGTTTGGATCCTCTCCACACAATATCTTTTCTTTCCTAAGTTTTTGCGGTTGTGAATATGCATTTGAATCTACAGAATGGATACCAAATCAGTCCACTTGCTACTGAAACATACGAGATTAGAACAACTACTTAGGTAGGGTTAAATATGCTTAATTGTGTGGTTTGGTGGGTTGATCTTGGCTGGATGACAGGTGCCCACCAAAGCTGCTCTATTACTCTGCTCCTCAGCTGAACAGGGGAGAGAAAATACAGCTGAAGGTTTTTGGGTTGAGATAAGAACAGGGAGAGGTCACTCACCCTATCATGTCCAAAAGAGACTGGACCTCAGGAAATTAATTTATTGCCCAACAACTCAGAGTGGAATAATGAGAAGTAAAACTGAAACTCAAACCACCCCTCACTTGTTCCTCAGGTCAGCTTCATTTGTGTTACTTTACCTCCCTCACTGCAGCAGTGGAGGGGACAGGGGGGTGGGCATGTCAGTTCATGACACTGTCTCTGCTGCTCCTTCCTCCTCAGGAGGAGAACTCACACACTTCCCCTCCTCCAATGTGGATCCCTTCCAGGAGGTGCAGTTCTTCAGGAACAGGTTGCTCCATCATGGAATCCATGTGTGGCCATGAGTCTTGTCAGCAACCCTGCTCCCCCATGAGCTCCTCTCTCTGTGGCTCACAAGTCCTGCTGGAGCCTGCTCCGGTGTGAGCTTCCCACAGGATCACAGCCTTCTGTCAGGTATCCACCTGCTCTGGAGTGGGGTCAACCCTCTGCTGCAGGTGGATCTCTGCTTTCCCATGGACCTCCATGGGCTGTGGGGACACAGCTGCCTCACCATGGTCTGCACCACGGGCTGAGGAGGAATCTGAGCTCCAGTACTTGAACACCTGCTGCCTCTTTATGGCACTTCATTATATGTTTTAGTGGGCATGGGAATATGCTGTCAAAAGTTGGACTTGATGATATTTGAGTTCTAAATGAGTCTATAATTCTGTGATTCATTGACATTGGTATCCACAGGGATGTTGCTCTCTCAGTCTTCTCTGACTGCAAGCGCTTCTGCACAATAAATTCTCCCCCTTCTTAAATCTGTTATCCCAGAGGTGCTGCCACTGTCACTGAGGGGCTTGGCTTGGAGAAGGCTGTCATTGGCTCCATCAGACACGGATATAGTTTCTGGCTGCTTCTTCTGGAATCATGGAATCATAGAATCAATTAGGTTGGAAAAGACCTTGGAGATCATCAACTCCAACCTCTGATCTAACACCATTGTATCAACTAAACCATGGCACTGAGTGCCACATCCAGTCTTTTTTTAAACACCTCCAGGGACAGTAACTCCACCACCTCCCTGGCCAGCCCATTCCAGTACCCAACCACTCTTTCTGTAAAGAATTTTTTTTCTGATCTCTAGCCTAGACTTTCCTTGGCACAGCTTAAGACTGTGTCCTCTCATCTGGTCGCTGGTTGCCTGGGACAGCAATAGAGCAATAGGAAGATAGTTGGTATGGAAGTGAAATTTGATATGATATAATTTGGAATGAAATGTAATAGTCTTTAATTGGCTGAGGATTTTTTGTTACAAATCAGAAACATCACTGATGTTCTTTCAAGTTCTGTTCAAATTCTTTTGACTTGAGAAACACTTATTATTGTAAATGTGTTATGTGTTGTCCTCTTTGCTCTTAGAGTAGGGGAATGAATATAATTCACTATAACACTGTAGATTGTATGTCAGCATCAGTAGGTCTCTGAACCAGATCTCTGAGTTTTCAGATCTCTCCTGATTCAGTGTTATTTCTTCTTTATTCCTTCTTTTTTCCCCTCCCATTAGTATAGCATTAACTTTTAAGACACTAGTTTTCATTTTACTGTTCAAGTAGATGGAAAAAGCAGCTAAAATAAATTAATAATTGACTACTCTAACAATAAATCATCTGTCAAACTTTGTTCCTTTTTGTCATTTGCTTATCCTAAAAGCAAAATACGCATGCCATTAAGAGGAAGGAGGTTGTGACAGAGATGGTTTGTTATAGAGGTTTCCAGCTTAGTTTCACATCAGTGAATAGTATTGTTTTGTTGTTATGGACAATATTGGTGCATAATGATTTCTCAGGCGGACAGTCATATATTAATTTACTGAACACTTAAGGGAAAGTCAGAAGTAAAAGTCAGTTCTCAGTTCTGAATTGTTGATTTTCTGTTGTATGCGAGGTTTTAATGGTTGTGGGGCTTTTGTGCTGATGTTATATTTTTATTGATAGATTGAATTTCTGGGAGAAAGGAGACTTCAATATAAGCAGTGGATTCTTTCAAATTGAAAAAAATATGAAATGTGGTAAAAGTTTCTGGGGACCCTACTGTGAATAATCAGTAGCAGGAGCTCTGCCTGTCTGTAAGACCCAGATTTGCTTCCCTGTAAGAGTCTATTGGTCCTTAGGGCCTAAAAGAAGCAAATGATGACAGCAGTGCTTAAATCAGTGTGGGGTTTTTTACTGCAGGCATTTTTTTTCACTTTGCAGAGACATAATGAATCATGCTGTTGTATAAGTTTTTCTGTTCTTGTTGTACAGTTGATTTTCCAGGTGAATAGGACTTCAGGCATTCGATGGACACATTTGCCTGAGAAATTATATAAGCAAGTGGGAATCTTCTTTGAACAATTGCAAAATAAACTCACTTGCTCAATAAAAGCTTGCTGCCAGTAAACACTTCCATGCTATTGTTGCACAAACGGTAACGGATCACGCTGTCCAAGTTTATGTCATGTTGGTGGCAGATGGCACGTAATAAACAGCCCGCTGTTTGATTTCTGCATGCTTTGATTGTTTGTCCAAATGAGCAATAAGTGTAGCTAATGTTTAGGCTCCAAAATATCTTTGACTGTGAGTGGAGAATGCTTCACTTGCTTGGCTGAAGCAGATATTCTCTATTCTTGTTTTCCTGTCAGAGTTCACAAAACAATGATACCCTTGAAGTAGCTGCAATAGTTGGTTCTCTGACCACTTGACATTATATTAGGTATGTGCTAATAAAGAATTCAGTGTCTCCTGTCAAGGCTAGAAGGAAGGATTAAGTCAAGGAGACTTATTTTGCCTAGTTTGCTATTTCACTCTTTTCTCTTTCTTCTTGCTTCCAATCAAGACAAAAGTTAAAATTACCTTTTATTCTTGTTCTTTCTGTAATAATAACCAAATCTATATTTTAAAATATCTTTGGATTATCCTGACACATTCTTTTTCTTCTGCTTTATTCCAAAATCAACGAAGAGGGAAATTTAATTGTACTATTATTTGATTTCCAGATAAAAAATTACCTTGTAAAATCCAATTCCAGTTGGTGCTGATGTGTTTGCTTTTTGAAATATCGAACATATGAACATTTGATTGCTTAGGATCAGATTGGATGTAATTTCCTTGGCTTCTTTGATCTTTAAAGACAGCAGGAGTCTACCTTTTTGAATGGCACTTGAATATAGGATAAAAAAGGAAAAAGAAAAGTAGCATGTGTGAATATCAGGGCAAATTATATCATTATAACCTGAATGACATGCCTTGGTATTACAATGCTAAGCACAACTTTCTCTATTCTCAATAAATAGAATTATTTAATTCAAATATGTGTATGAAAATTGCCATTTGTATGATTTAAGTCATGACCATTTAACTATTGTAATTGGAATTGATTGTCCAAGTCTTTGTAACTCGGTTCCATGGTAACAGTTTGGATATTAGAGTGCTACAATAAAATTGCCATGGCTACACTGACTGAAGCCTTGATCTTAAAATGAACTTCACATGAAAATGGGGATTTACACTTGTCTAATCACTGTAATTTTCACACCCTGTTGAAATTTGCGTGCAAAACACTTGGGCATGAGCAGGAAAGACTGCTGCTCTGAAACACTTAAATCTTTACATCTCTGTTCTTGGGTCACATTCAGGTATTGTTTGGAATAGTTTTTTAAGAAGTTAAGTAATGGCTGAATTGAGCATTGAGCTGGTGTTTGTGTTTGTAAGAAGTAACAACAGAGAGTTAAACAGGGTAAACTTTTTTCCTAATATGAATGAGCAAGATTTCTGAAATTCATAGACCCCCACAGGCTGTAGGTGGCCATTGACCAGGCCTCCACCATGTGAGTGAAATATGCACTTCAAGTGCTTTCCTAAGCTGCCTTTACAGGGTGTATAGTCCTTTTTAGAGATCTATTCACTTTCTGACATTCAGCCCAATTTTACCTGACTAGGAATGTGAAAGATCAGTTAGAGATGAATGAATATACAAAAATGAGATAATTAGAAAATATAGCAGGAGTCTTTCAAAGTGGCGCTTGGAAGAGTCCCTAAAGGAGACAGTTATTGTGTGAAATGTTGACTTATCACTTCTTCTTAACCATTATAGGAGATCTCTCTGCTGATGTCAGCATTTGATATAGGAAAATAAAAATTTAAGCAATCATGCAATATATACATATGATTAGCAATTGCTGGTTAATTAGGTCAAGTTATCTTTGCCTAGATTAATGCAAGCACAATGACCAGGGGGTGTGAGGTACAAGAGTTAAGCAGGAGTTTTATATAGGTAGGGATTGGATGAAATAGATTCAGTGTGAAGATAACAATAAGTTTAATTTTTTGGGGTCTTATTTGGCTTAGAACATGACAGTCTTGCATCTGACGATCTTGTGTAGGTATTCGACATCTTTTAAGACAGGAGGGAGGGATCCATCTTTAAGAGAGCGGTACTTCAAAAAGCCTGATTGGCAGTCTGAGAATGAAGGGATTTGATTCCTTCAAAAGGAAAGCTCCTCCTGGTAAGAGCTTTGATTGCAGGAGAAGGACAGATAGAAGGCCTCTGGTGTGTGTGTGTGTATTCCACATTTGTGTTTGTGATGTTATGATACACAATTCATGTGGTGTTAAGCAAAAATAAGTGAGCTGATTAAAGTCCTGAAAACTTTATAGCTGCATCAATAGTGTTTCATCAGTACTGTTGACCCAGTTAGTCCTTCTTCTCAGGGTGAATACAATTTCTGCAAACTGAGCTACCTTCTCTGCCTAGCAGTATTCTCTGCCTTGTGGGTACAGTAGTCAGGTGTAAGAGTATACTTCTGCATAGTATACACTGGCATGAAAGATTGCATGTCCTTGATAATGAGAAAAAGATCTTGTCATGAGAATAATGGTTGAGAATATAAACTATTGAGCAGAAGAAAGATTCTCTCATTCCATCATTCAAAGACCTTGTTTTCTGTTAAGAGAAACTCGTAAGAGGTTATATATGTATTTCAAAAAATTGATTTCATTCCTGTTTCCTTTTAATTCTAATGCAAGAATCTTACAAGTTCTATTTGACTGAAATAATATCCTTTTAATTTAATCTCTGCAATTTATAAGCTTGTAAACCAGATTTACTTTTTCGAAAATTTCCAATTTGACTCAAGTCAGCGTCACCATTTGAAGTAATGGTATTGCATGTGAAATAACATTTTTAGATGTCCCCAATGCCTCAGAAGCTTTATTGTTAAGTGACTTGTTAGCAAAATATCTTGTTCGCTGGTGTAGAATTGCCTGTAATATTTTTAGATTTCCTGTTGCCTTATAGCTTATACCATTAATAACATGTAGAAGAAAAGAATGAAAAAAAAAAAAGACATTATTTCAGAAGTAGTTGGTGAAGTGATGACAAGCTGATAACAATTGTCCCTGTTTCCCAACTGAAGAAAAGTTACTTTCAAACTCTCTTTTTTCACCATTATCTGGAATACACTATTGTCTTTGAGGCATCAAAATTAATCTTGCTGTGCATCAACACAACAAAATGCTTTCCAGGAGTAACAACAGGTCAAGACATAAACTGTAAATAAAACGGAATATTTAAATCTTTCCAAGTAAAAATGTCCAACACTCTTTACAACATTAAGTGAGATTGTGCATGATGTTAAATCTCGTTGACATATGATTTTGAAGTCAAACTTAAGTGCTTTTCTCTGCTCAAATATTAGGCTGCTGTTTATTCAAAAAGGCTGAAATCTTTCTTGATTACAGGCTTATGCTGTGCAAGTGCATCAAATCAGAGATCAAACTATGCTTCTCCCTTTGCTGGGATGCATCATGAAAATCTTTATGCTTGGATCACAGGAAAGTGAAGAGGTAGTCTTCTAAACCTAAAAGCTTCTCATGGGGTTTGGTATCCATCTCCCTTCTTTGCTAGCTGAACAGAGCTCCCGTGGCCTTTACTGACTAAAGTCCTTTTCCCAGTTCAAGGGGTGAGAACACAGATTAATGCAAGAGAAGGAAGTTTTTTGAAAGACAATCAGCTAGGTGTCCCATCAACAGGGATCCTTCAACTTTCATGTTGAGAGCTGAGATTAATATCTACCTATGTGGTTAACTTTAACTTTGGAAAATTATGTTTGGGCCTAATTATTTTCCCTATCTCCTCCAAAATGGAATTAAATTTATGCAGCTAGATATACTTTGTTAAATCAAGTTTTTTTTTACTTTTATGGTCTAGCTGATCAAAAGTAATAGGAAGAATTCCACAAAAAGCTGACCTAGACCTTTCAGTCAAGGACTCCTTATCCTTCTATCACAAGTTATAAGCATTTTGCAGAGAGGAGGGAGGATTCCTTTTGAAGCAAGAGGAAACAATTTGTCAGGATGATTTCCAGAAGTCCTCTTAGTTTAGCAAAACAGTTTGACAGCAGCAAGGTCAGTAGCAGTGCCTTGCCAAGTGGCTCTGCATCTACTATGGTTGAAAATAAATGGCAAATTGTGGAAATTAGTAATGCAAACCCCGATGCCTACAGTGCGTAAATATATTTCTTCTCAGCATAAGATACAATGTGAGTATAGAATGCAAAACTAGCTCAAGTTGAATATAAACATGCAAATATTTAGTTTAGAAAGAGAAGCAACAGGAAAGTTTAGTAAGGAATGTAAAATCCAGCATTGCTTTGTAGCATTCTGTACAGTAAATTTATATATATCTCATTTATATTTGTGAATATAAACACTTTCAGTGCTGGATCATTTTACAGTGATTTTCTTTTTAAATTTTAGTCCTTTATTGTATCAGTATTTCAAACAAAGGAAAGTCTGATTCAAACCTTGTCAGTAATTTTTTTCAAATAACAGGTTTGACAACTCAATTTTCCTGTTACTGATTTACTTTAAGAACTTTCAAATCACCAAAGTGTATTTATTATTCCTGTGTTTATTGTGACCCATATTTTAGTTGCCAAAGTGCAAGCAAATTCACAGTCTTAGTTACATTTCAACACAGTAATTGCTAAATCATTTAGGAAGGAGGAAATAAAAAAGTCCCATAAGCAGTTGTTATTATGCATGTGTATTTTTAATATCTGATTTTCAGCATAACCCTAGATTACAATGCAGGTTAAATTTCCCTTGCTGATTTGTAAGTATAATGTAAACTCTAGGCTCAGCTAATGATATTGCAATATAAAACTGTTCTGTTGCAAAGTAAAGACCTTGCTTAGCACTGCAAAGCTCTGGGTTCATTTCAATGTGATCATTCAGGCGCTATGGAGGGATTATGCTTTTATTGTATTTTGTTTCATGAATACATGAATGAATAATAAGTTCAACAAACAAGAGTTCCCTACTGGCTATCTCAAAGAAATCATTTTGCAACATGTTATGAATTTCAATCAATCATCCTCAACAGTCCTTGTCCTGCTGAGGTCTGTGCATTAACCAAGTCAGCATTTTTGGAACTATTGTAAATAGCTTGATATTTGATCAGAATGTCCAAGATCAGGAAGTTGAAAAGGAGTGCTAGAGAAGAAGCATCCTCTCTATATTGCATATATTTTTGTACCTACCTTTCCATGCTTTTCAAGCTTTGATTGTGTTGTAGTTGCATGTACAGGACATGTCCTTGTTTTGTGTGACTTCTCTTTCAATGAGCTATCTTCCTTAAGAAAGAACTAAAAAAGTAATTATGAACCACAAATACATATAAATGCACACACATACCTGTAAGCTTGTGATTGGTAAAAGAAGGATGAAAATGTACAAGAATGTGGACTATGTTTAAGAGTACTGTTTTATCCCACCTCTCTGGAAATTTATCTGTATATAAGGTAAGGATAAAATACTAATTCATTTAAATTGTGATAGCAAGAATAAGAACATTGGTAAGAAGGTCAGAACTTTGCAATATTTGCATGTAGGATGGCATCAGTATCAAATTATCAATTTCTGATTTGTTTATGTCTCTTACAATAACTAGTGAAAATAAATAACACAGTACATGATAACATGCATGCCTTATTCCTCTGGCTAAGTGTCCTGTGGATGCATCAATTAAGAATTAAAAAAAACCCAAAATGTTTATAGGATTTCTGAAAGGAGAGATGGAGGAAAAACAAAGATCCGTTCTGATGGAATCTGTAGTCTAGTATGGTGTATTTAATTGTGTGCCTTGTCCCAGCTTCATCCCATCTCTTTTCTGAGAGGGATAAAGTTTTTCTGTCTTTTCATTCTCTATACTTCCCCCTGCCTTTCCTTTTTCAGGTTATTACTGAAGTATCTTTCTTGGTTTTTGTTCCAAAAAGAACAAAACCTACTTATGCGCCATAATTTTGCTAAAAATATATGTTTACTAACTTTTGTAGCTATTCTTATAAAAACCCCATGCCATGTAAGTGCCAGGCTGTATCTCTGCAAATTGAAAATGATGGCTTATCCTCTACACTTGTCAGAGAAAAATAGTTATGCCTAGTAGTTACTTGACAGCTTGCTGCTGTTTACAGGTTGTTTGTTCTCCTCAGCTGGTAAGTATTGCTCTTGTGTCTTCTCTTTTTTCACTAAGTGACTGCAGGGCACAGATCTGTTCTTTCAACACTTTTATAGAATCATAGAATCATTTACTTTGGAAAAGACCTCCAAGATCATTGAGCCCAATGGTTAACCCTGCACTGCCAAGTTCAAGACTGAACTATGTCTCTAAGTGCCATATTTACATGTCTTCTAAATCTCTTCCAGAGATGATGACTCCTGGATTGTTAAAGGGCTTGAGAACCCTTTTAGTGAAGAAATTTTTCCTAATATGCAGTCTAAACCTACCCTGGAGAAACTTGAGGCTGTTTCCTCTTGTCCTGTCACCTGTTATTTGGCAAATGTGGCAGACCTCCACCTGGCTACAGCCTCCTTTCAGGCACCTGCAGAGAGCAGAAGCTTCACCAGCTCTGTTGCTCTGTTGCCCTCTGGATTCACTTGAATACCTGAGCACCTTTCTTGTCACAAGGGGCCCAGAACTGAACACAGGACTTGAGGTGTGGCCTCACCAGTGCTTTTATTGTATTTTGTTTCATGAATACCACAGGGGTAGGGTCACTGCCCTGGTCCCGCTGGTGGCACCATTGCTGATCCAGGCCAGGATGCCATCAGCTTCCCTAGCCACCTGGGCACAGCTGGCTAGGAAGTTCAGCCACGGCTGACCATTGCCCCCAGATCATTGTCCCCCAGGCAGCTTTTCAGGCCCTCGAGCACTGCCTGGGGTTGTTGTGACCCAAGTACAGGATATGGTATTTTGCCTTATTGAAACTCATCCACTTGCCCTCAGACATCAATCCAGCCTCTCCAGATCCCTCTGAAGAACTTTTCTGCCCTCCAGCAGATCAACATTCCATCCCAACCTACTGTCACCAGCAAAGTTACAGAGGGGGCACTCCATCCTCTCATCCAGATCATGGATAAAGATATTAAGTAAGACTAGTCCCAACACTGAGCAACACAGCTGTTGACCAGCTGCCAATGGGATGTGGCACCATCACCTCCACTCTCTGGGCACAGCCACATAGCCAGGTTTCAGCCAGAGCCCCTGTCCAAGCCTTGAGCAGCCAGGTTCTGCGTGAGAGTGAAGTCTTCTTCTGCAGGGAAGTGAAGTCAAAGGAATCAGCAAAGCCCAAGTATAAAGAGCCACAGCCTGTCATCTGTAGCCTTTCTATCATCCATTAAATGAGTCCCCTTGTCATAGAGGGAGAATTTGGTCAATAATGACCCACCTTTCATAAACTGGCTGGTGGCTGGTCCTGATCCTCTGGCTGTGCTGCACAATGGCACTCAAAGTGTCTGCTCCAGGATCTTCCCCCACACTGAGGTCAGGCTGACAGGCCAGACCTTCCATTCTGAATCTTGTTTTAGATGGAGGTTGTGTTTGCTAACCTCCAGTTCACTGGACCCTCCCCTCTCAAAGTGTCTTGGCAAGCACTTCCTCCAGCCACATCAGTACCCCTTAGGCAAGAGAGGTCAGTTAAACTGGGTGGTAAAAATATTGGCTTTATTTATAGGCTGTATAATGTGTATGAATGCCAGAGATGGAACTTCTCTTGAAGACTGCCTTGGCCTTATAAATACTAATCTAAGCTCCACTGATAATACTTGTGTTTATATTTGAGTAGTAAACTGGGAGGATGGCCTTAAGATCTAGTTCTAAAATTTTGGTTATTGGGTGTAAATGCTGCTAACTTTTTGAGTTCCTTTGTCTCACCTTAGGCACTTTGAAAAGCATGGATGTTTGCATGGAAATGATCTGGCAGATAAAGTGTGTAAATCCAATATTTTGGATGTACACATTTGGACTTGCACTGAAGTATTTGCAAAGTGGCCCCTGCAGGTGATACAGTCATGTTGTCTGAATAACAGGTAGTGTGTTTGTCCTTCTGATATGGCTTTTATTTTTTTTGCTTACATTGTAGAGTTGATGTTTTCGTACCTACTTGGCTGAGAGCATTATGGAATCGTGAAACAAACATCATTTACTGATACATTGAATAATTTTGTCATGTCAAAATTGTCAAGTCTCTTCAAAGTGATTATCACCACCTCTTTGATGTGGCACTCTGTTCCATATACAGCCACTGTTCACATAAATGATGTCACATTATGCTTTTTTTTACCTCTGCCATTTAACTCCAAAAGGACCACTTTGTCTTAGTTAGTGATCTAGTCAATTTTATAGGTTGGCCTCATTTCATATTCTCATTATGTTTTCCACTTGTGTCATTCCCCTTAATTGTAGAAAAACCCCTCGCATTCTTTAATGAATTTGGGAGCTATTTACAATCTTATTGTCTTTTTGCAATATATTGACCAAACCAGGTAAATTTTATCTGTTGCAGTCTTGTTAATGCCAGAACATATTAATCATTATAATAGGATTTTCTTCAAAGGATGTCCTTCCCTTTGGTAATTTCTTAGCCTTGTTTACTGATAAACTCCTCTGTTCAGGAATAATGCAGAAAGACCATTTCTTCCACTCGAGGACAAGATGATATATGCTCCTGGGTAATAAACTTAGGTGTTGCAAAAAACTGCTTGCATGCCCACTGGGTGTTCTGTGATTAACCTCATTGGAAACATCTTTTACATGGCTTGTAGGACTCCACAGCACTGGAGAAAGTGCTACTAGAATTACAGGGTGCATTTACTGATTAAATTTCTTTTTCTTCTCCTTTGTAATCCATCTACAAGGAATCACATCTTAACACTTGTCACTCCTTTTTGAAGCAATAGCTAGTCACATAAGTTCTTGAAGAGTTGGGCCTTTCTCTCTATAAAAGCTTTGTTTGTCCCAGAATATTTCAGAGTTCTCTCACAGACTTTGAGGTTTGAACATCTTCTTGGTGCATGGATACCACCCATGCTTATTTTTAACATCTAACAGAATAGAGTCATAGAATGGTTGGGGTTGAAAGGAATGTAAAGATTGGCTTGTAAAAAACTCCCTGCCATGGAAAGAGACACATTCCACTAGAGCAGATTGCTCAAAGCCCCATCCAACCTGACCTTGAACACAGCAGGAATGGGACAGCCACAATTTCTCTGGGAACAAGTTTCCCATCAACCTCATGGTCAAAAATTTATTAGTGATATCTGATCTGAACCTCTTGGAGTAGGTTTAAAATAATTTAAGCCAAAAATGGTTTCAAATACTTCTTTCTTGTCTTGTCACTATATGCCCTTGCAAAAGATCTCAAGTTGTCTTTCCTGTTAGTTCCCTTCTGGAAGGCCAAAATTTGGTCATCCTGACGCTGTCTCTTCTCTAGGTTGAATGATCTCTATTCATTCAGTCTTTCCTCATAGTAGAAGTGCTCCATCCTTCTAATCTTCCTGGCTGTCCTCTGGAGTCACTGAAACAGGTCAAAACAGGTCCATGTCCTTCCTCTGCTGGGGACCCCAGAACTGTACACAGCACTCCAGGAGGGGTCAGAGCAGAGCAGAGCAGAGCAGAGCAGAGGGGCAGAATCCCCTCCCTCCCCTGCTGCCCACACTGCTTTGGATGCAGCCCAGGACACGTTTGGCTTTCTGGGTTGTGAGTGCCCATGGCTGGGTCATGTCCAGCCTCTCACCCACCAGCGCCCCCAAGCCCTTCTCACAGGACAGTACCTTGCATTTGGCCTTGTTAAACTACATGGAAGTTCCTGGACCCACTTCTTTTCCAGGTCTTTCTGGATGATGTTTTTTCCTTCAAGGTACATTTGATCCCTTCATCTATGTCATTGATGAAGATGTTAAATAACACTGGTGCCAGTGCAGACCCCTGAGGGCACCACTTGCCACTGACATCCACTGAGACTCTGAGCCACTGACCACCACCCTCTGGAGGTGACTATCTATCCAAATTTCCCAGGGTATCCCATTGACTGTCTCCTTGATGAGATGGAAGTTTGCTAAAGTTCAGGGACATATCTTTACTTGATCTATAAGCTTGAGGTCTGCAAATTCCACCTGCAGGCCAGGCTGCCTCCAATCTTGATGTCCTCAATCAACTCACTTACACTGCTGACCAATAGATCTAGAAATGCATCCCTTCTGCTAGGGCTGTGTACTCTGTGACCTATGAAGATATCCTCTGTGCCTTCCAGGAATCTCCTGGATTGCCTAGACCTTGCCATGGTGATGTCTCAGTACCTTATATAAAACCAACTGCACTGTGCTGTGCAAAGGGAGCTGCTGTATTGAAGAGCTCACAGCCTTGTGGGTAGCCATTGAATGGGGCAAGAGCATTAGTGTTATATGGAGCAGGAAGGAACTGAGAAAAAAAGGAGATTAAATGACTCTCAGAAAAAAAATCTGTAATAAAATTGTTCGAACTGGAGAAAGATCTTCCTGAATAAGGCAATCTCACAGCCCAAATATGTTTCAAAGTGTTTTCCCTTAGAAAAAGGAGCCAGATACTTGTTGGCAATAGGCTCCCCTTTTAACCACTTGATATAACAAATGCTTCTGGATAATGCCCTGGTGGATTCATGCAGATGACTCCTTTTTTGCAAGGTGCATAGGGTACACTGTGCTAATTCACTAGTATGAAGTAAATTAGATGGAAATACCTTTGTGCACTGATAATTTTTTCACTCATCTTCAGGTTCAATGAATTACATATTTGTTTGTTTTGGTGGCTTGAGAAATCCATTTATTCTTTTTTCTATCTGAAATGGTTTATACTAAAGCTTTCATAATACCCTTCAGTTTCTGTGTTAAATTGATGTTTAAATTGGAATGAAAGTAGGAATCTTGGCAGTTTAGATAATTTACTTCATCTGGTGGCCAGCTATGTTAACAATCACATCATATGCCAGCATTTGCACTAGATGAAAGAAGTCCCTGGGGCACTAGAACTGCATTTTAGAAGCAGAGTGAAAATACAGTTATGGTCTTTGTTTCATTGTTTTATTCTGTAAAATGGAAAATTATTTTAACTGGAATTTTTAAGTGTTAAAAGCGTAATGTAAAGGTTATGTTGAGGGCTAATTTGGGTGTATTTGCCTTGGAAGCTGAATGACAATTGATCAGTATTCTGCACAGGAAGTGTTCAGCACAATGTCAGCAAATTATGTCTTTTTATTCTGATGTATCAAGCACTTGGAGGAAATGGTATATTGTTAGCATATGAATAACATCAAAGCCCCACATTGCAAGATGTATTTCAGTCTTCTGGAATAAAATGCATGGCCTCCCCTTTATTTATTTAAGTGCCTCCCCTCGTAATATAGTGCATGCTTGAACCTGAAAGCTATTTCTTGTCAAATACGGACAAACTGAATTTCCGGATTCAATTGCTGGTGCATGACTGCACATTCCATCACTTGGCAAAAAAAATTTGTAATATCAACTTGACTTCCTGCTTGAAGAGTAAAATGTGTTTGATTAAAAGTAAGGTTGTTGCGGGAAAACTGTCTGTGGGGTTTTTTTCATTGTTTTTTCTCTCTTTTAGGAACAATTCTCAAAGAATGCATTTACATCATCTCTGTTTCTTTGATACTAGCAGTGACTATAACTACCCTGCATGAAAAGTATGAATTTAAACAGTACATTACATCTGAGGTTATTCTGCTTTTTCCTTTGCTATTGTCTCCTGTGATTATATTTCTTAAATTAAACCAAATTAAGAAAATAACCAAAAGTAAATCCCAGAGATTTACTGTACTGCTGTTCATCAGGAATATGCTTGTCCTTCTTTTATTGTCCTCTAATAAAGACAAGCAAGCACTCTTTTACCTTACTGTGCACCAGAAGAAATTCTTCTATCTTGAAAATCTCAGCTATAATGTGACTGTGAGATGACTGCTTGTTTGACAATCTTTCACAGACAAAGAATTTTCAAACACCTAAACTATTTAGTCCATAGTTTAAAAGCTATAGGCAAGAAAGTTTACAGTAACCATCAACTACTTATTTACAGATATGTTTGGTTTGTGAAAATTTCACTAATTTTCTATAGTAACATTTTTTACTGGCAGCGTAGAAAAACCCTTGTAACTGAGGGCTTAACACCAGTATGAGTCTGGTAGAAATTGAAAGTTCCTCACTGATTAGGAAATTTTCAGTATTCTGAATCTATTCCAGTTCACATCAATGATGTATCTTGGTCTGATAACTTTCTGTATCAAACTGATTTTGGTTTCTCTGCTTTTTAAAATTGATTACTACAAATATTCACTTATTTTAATTACACTTTTAAAAATAGGAACACGAAGCATTTCACAGTTCTGTTTGCACTCAAATTTATCATTAAAAAGTTCAAAAACCATTTCACCCGAAAAAGCTATATTACTACTATGCAACATTTCCAGCACTAGAGGCTCTGCTGGGTTCTGCTTTGCTGCCCTTGCTCAGCAGCCCTCTGATCTGCCAGAAACACTTGAGCACAGGTTTCACTTGGGGTCCGTGGAGAATAGTGCTACCGAAGTCAAGGAGACTGCAAATGTTTAAGTGCTTTGATGGACAGGGGAAAATGATGTCCTTCACTTAAAATGACAATACAGGTGAAAGAACAGGGGGATTGATTTGTAACATGGTTAATAAACATGGTGTTGCATCCTGTATCACCTAATTACCAATTTCAAACACCACTCAGATACTTAGGAAATGCTTACTAAGTGAATATTTTGAAAGAAAGTATAGGTTTTTTTCCTAAAACAGTTACTGCATGATTCATATTTTAAGCTTACAACTAGACACTTCTAAAACTAATCAACTGATGTTGGCTCGCACAAAATGTACAGTTCTCGTTTCATGCATGGCAAAGAGAGTGAATGAAAGAAAATTAAATATGGAAAATCCATCAATTTTCTGTCCACGCATGCCTTGCTTTAAAATAATATTTTACCAGGCACTTTTGTTTTCCCAAGTATTTCTCCATCACTTAACTGATGAAGATATAATAAACCACTTCTATTTTTTTAAGAAGGACACTTGGGAAAAATAGTTCCTTGAAATGAAGATATAATTTTAGATGGTGAATCAGCCAATAGTGTGATGACTGCATATTTGGGATTATTTCTGGTCTTGATGCAGTTAAATATATGCTGAAGGTTTAAAGACATCCCAGGTGGTCTAAAACTCTTACCACCCTGTCTGACTTTGGTTTTAGTATACTATAAATAAGTGTCAGAAACCACATATTGTTATTAAGCAGTGCTGCAGTAACTCTTAGAACTGGCAATAACTGAATAAGTCAGTGGAAATGGTGTGTTAAAATGAATGAAAATAAAACTAGTAGACATGCTTTTAACAGAATGACTCCCCATCACAGAAGCCCAGCTCTACTTCTGTATGTCATTTGTTTAGGTAAGGTGTAATTAAAGATTATGCTAACTGACTGTCAAGTGTGTATGAAAGCAGCAAATGAAAATACACAAGGCACAGTCCTCTTCAGAATTAGAAACATATAAAATTATTTGCATTGACTTCCAGATCATCAGATTTGTAGCAAAGGTGCCTGCAAGAAATGTACAGGTATTTTCAAGATGATCTAGAAAAATGTTAGAGACAGTTTTGGCTTTAAAAGGGTTATAATCTGTTAAGTACGTAGATACTTTTCCTAACAGATCCCAGTCCCGGAAACACCTGTGCTAAAGAGATTTGTGCTGATCTCCTGTGAGAATTGGCAGAACACTCAACAAATATTGATTTGCTGAATAAAACTGGGATGAAAACCTTTCCAGTTAATTCTTGAGGCAATTTCTTTGAGATATAATGCAACAATTTTACTCTCATAGAATTTGCTACATGGAAATAGAAAAAATACTGCAATTGAGTTACTAATAAAGTGAATGAAGTAGGATGAAAAGGGAACTAAGGACTTGTCCACAGAAAAATACAAATAACAGTACAGATTCCTTATGCATGTTTATAATATGTCAAAGATAACTGAAAAAGAGTTAAGGATTAGAAAAAGTACATAGGGGTACCAAAAGCACATACACTTTGTAGATGGAAACAATTATTTGTGCTAAAACTTTACAAAAGTAAAAGAGATGAAAATATTTTCACTGAGTTTCAAGACAAGTTTCTATTTACCATTTGTTTAAACCCTAAAGTACCAGTCTGAAGAGAGAGGGAAATAGGAGCAGACAACAAAAGTAAGGATGAGTTCTGCCTCAGTTTGTGTAACCACATTCTAGTCTCGTCCTCCCTCAGTGTTCACTTGTTCATTCAGAGGGAAAAGAATTTTTCTTAAATTCAGTTGAGAATGTGAAAAATCTGCAGGAGACTGCAACCATGTTAAGTTTGTTGGTTTGGAGTACCTAACAATCACCCCAAGTATTCTGTATTTGTTGCAGTCATTCACAAGATCTTTGAACTATTCTTTCTATTGGCTCCTGTTATTTGAACCAGCAGGAGACTGAAAAGGACAAGACTATAACTTACTGATGTGTTCAGAGGGCTACAGTCTTATGAATTCTGTTTCCTGCTGACATGAAGAATAGGAAGAGAAGAGCTGAGTAGCAGTACAATATTTCATGATGGTATCAAACCTTTGTGCTCTGGATGGTTTGTTTGATCACCTTTTAAAAGACCTGTAATTTTAACATTATTGTGACCCCTTCTCTAGGTCAGTGGAAGAGGACTTCTGTCCTTGCTTCTGCCCTTCTTATCCTTCACTGTTATCCAAAGGCAATGTATTTTTTTTCAGGAGTGAAGCTAATGAAAGCAAAGCTCTAACAGGGAAAGAAAGTAGTGAGAAGTTGGGAAGAAAATAAATTAGAAAAACTCCACAGTGAAACATAAAACCACTCAAAGGTTTCTTCCTTGCCATTATATTACAGTCAAAAATGTTATTACTTGTGATGAAAGATCTAAGTAGGCTTGTAGCCTTTCCAACCACATGGGCTTAGGCAAAATGAAAAACAGACTTTTTTTTACAGTGTTACAACAATTTAATCTGAAATTACAATATTAACCTGAAAGTAAAGTGCATCAAAACTGGTACTTATTAATAGTGCTTCCTTTAGATCCCAAGTATGGTCTTTTCATTACTTTAATTTGACTGTATTCACATCAATAACCTAAACAAAGGGTCATGAAGAAAAGCAACACTGAATCACTATCTCACTTAATTCTTGACAGTTTACTGTTGTCTCACATGTATTGTAATCTTGGGTCTCAGCCTTGCACAGAAAGCATAAACATTTCTCCATATAATCTTCAGGTGATATAAACATAAGCATAAACATTTCTCTATAGAATCCTCAGGTGAATCTAGATAGTTCAGGGCAGGGGAATTTAATTCTCAAATTTTCAATGTTTCCTTATGGTCACCAAGTCACTATGACAGACAAGATCAAGTGTATAGAAAAAAGATTCAATACTGTAAAATTGTAATTTTGAAGACTGGTTTTGGCTTTAGTGTATTATTTATGACTAAAAATAATGCTTAGGGAACCTTAGACTCATTGTAATTCTGTAGTGCTGAACTTTGCTTATGCCAAAGCATAACTTGATGGTGCCCATATCAAGAAATATTTCGAATTTTGTGATAGTCATGAGGTAACTTTGTATAGCATTTTGTTAAAGCATTTAGTTGGGTTAGTTCTGAGTAAACATTTAGCTGGATAAGTTCTTCCTGGGGTTTTTACTCATGTGCTTGCACAACTGTTTCTCAGTGAGAAACGTTAGATATGTGACAGAAATCTGAATTTTAGCTTGCATACTCTATCTGCAAATCATGATTTCATGAATGGAATTTAGTTGCTGCATCTGTAACTACAGTCTACATTTTAGTTCTGCTACTGGTGTGTAAAGTACATGTTTTCTAGTAGAATCAATCAGTCATGGGACAAATGGGAGTAAAATATGTGTTGTGATCTTTCCCCGTCAGTAAGTCCTGTTTACTAGGAATATGATGTTTATTGGTGCATATTTTTATGTGACTTTTTAGAACTTATTAGAATTATAGGAATATTCAGGTAAGCTGATTTTTAGAAAGCATTTTAAAAGGAGGTCATATTTGCTTTGCAGGTAATTGAACCAATGTCATAATTTCTCTTTTTATTCTCTTTGAAATTTTCAGTTGAAATTTATTTCTCACCTGCACCAATATGGAGCTGATGGTGTGCTATCTTGTAGAATTAAAAATATAGGGTTGCTTTTGTTCCTGAAGAGAAAGCTGAAATAATTTTCCTCAGATATCAGGTATTTTAGTACTAATTAGATTCTAAGGAGTAATGACCTGTTTTTTTTCCTACCAATTTTCTTTAATGGACTTTGCTCTTGATAGTTAATAGTGTTTTTTTGTTTGTTGGGAAGTTTTTTGTGGGTTTTTTTGGTTGTTAGTTTGGTTGGGTTTTTTTGGTTGTCATTGTTTTGTTTTGTTTTGTTTTAGTTTTTCTGGATTAAATTACTGTCTTACTAAATCATTAGGACTGGATCCCATAGCCATGAACTTACTAATTTGTGTGTGTGTTAACAAACAGAAAATGCTAATTAGTTACAGAAATTGGTTTGATGACCTATTGGTTGCTTTTCTGATAAATGACTTTCAGAAGGATGATTTTGTCTACTGGATAATACGGCAGGCATATTTTGACACATCTTCTTCTTTCAAATCTGCTTTAAAATTTTGAGAGAAGTGACTCAGTGACTGTAAATTTTGGAAGAGGTAAGAAGAAGTGTTGAAATAACAGTAAAAGGCCTATGTGTCAGGTGACTCACATCACTAGGTATGATGAAGTAGCTGAGCACTGGATTTTATTGCACGCAATATTCTATGAAAAGTGCACCAGTAAAAGAGAGCCCTACTCTGTCAGTTAAGGTATATATTTCACTACTGGTAACACATACAAAATGCAGGAGCTCAAATATTACAGCGTGGAAATTAATATGTATTGGTGATCTTCAGACAATGGTGGTACTGTGTCTACGAAAGTCTGGAGTTTCTGCTGTGAGCTTCCATAAAGCTTATTGGTCTTTCATGCAGCATGTCCATAAATCAGTGAGGTTTAAATAGCACTGCCCTCTTGAACACCTGCTTGTTTGCCTTGAGAAAATTCTGTAGCATTTAAACATCACTTTATGACACTGTAAGTAATGCCTGCTCTAGAAACACTTGGAAGAGCCATTAAAGTTAAGGGTCTATCAGCATTTCATTATAAAGCTTGATTTCAAGGGGTTTGTAACTCAGCCATTTGAAAATGCATTTGACTGAAATTTGTTATGTGACTTACTGTGCTTTTTTTAGTGTTGGACACATTATTTCAGGTGGTCTTTTTATTTGTGGGAGAAGGAGTGGGCAAAGATTGTAGGTATAAGTAATTTCTCTTACAGAAGAGTATTTTCTTACAGAAAACAATGTTTAAATATAGATATTTTATTTCCATCCAAAATATCTTTCTGACTATGTACTTTGAAAAATCTTATCGTGTCATATGAGCTTGCAGGTATCATACTCTATATGGGCATCCTTAATGAACACTGAACTTATTTTCGAAGATAATTTTAGGAGACCTTTTTCTTGCTTTTGGTTTCGGCAAATGGTATTAGGTGCTTTGTGTAATGGAACACTAGATTGAACTTCTAAGTTAGGGCTTGTAGTAATTTTATTTATAAACACCACTCTTTTTTAAAAAAAGTCTCTCAAGCAACGTCTTTATTGGCTGCGAAGTACCTTGGTGTTGTACTTTGTTCACTACCCATCTGATTCTTGATAGGAGATTGAAGAGTGACATTTGAAATACAGAGGTTGAATTTTTTGAGGACAGCACATCAGAAGTAACTTTTTGAAGAAATTGGTTAACAGAGTTTTATGAAATCAAACAAAAAGGAATGAAACTGTTCTTACTGCTATTTTATGGAATTTATATAAAGGTTATACATAACTCTTTTGGGAAGGTGTGCAAAATGGAATAGTGGAAGAAACAGCATTGTTCTGAGGTGCTGGTAACATTCTAAACTTCAGACCTAAAACAGCCCTTGAAATTCACCAGTAAACTTACTGAGAGTGGTTGTTAGTCCAAGATGTAAGCACAGTATACCTTCAGCAGAGAACACTGTTATGTGAGTAAGCCATATACTGCATGCTATTTTCAGTGTCAGAATTATCTGGAAATCTGTGGAAGGATAGTAAAAAAAGTCATGATATGGGGATTCCTCACCTGAAGCATAAAGAATTTTTTTTTAATGTGATATTTATTTGTGCTGTAAGTTATGAGTTTATGTTCTTTAATATGGTATGTTGACAAATGACCCTGATTATGCATGAGTGGGAAGCCATCTTTTTTTAGTTTGGTGAAAGTTGATTTTGAAATTGTTTAGTATTCACTCTCTCTTTTCATTTGTTCTTTAAATTTAAAATCTGGATAATTGCAACTCAAAGCAGATGTTTGATCTTTATGCATGAAAGTGAATTACTTAAAGGATACGATAAGAATTTTGTATTCCCTAATGGGGACAAAAGGAATGTGAAGGGGAAGTGGTGACTTAAGTTGATCTGAATTTGTGTTTGAATTCAGTCAAGGGGTTGCAGAGCTGTCTGTAATTAAGTCAATAACATTTTGCCTTGTTTTGGCTTTCATAGAGCTCATCCACATCTTACAAAATCAAAGACTAGGGAGAGGCTTTGGTTATGTCTAATATCAGCATTTGTAGGAAGCTTCTAGTAGATGGGAACCTAGGCAGTCTGCAGATCAGCTGGCACCCCATTCTGGATTGAGAAGATATTTAATTTAGGTGTGTATGTTTATATGTATTTCTAGATAGAACTAAATTACACATAGTGTAAATATGTCTCACTTGTATAATGCAAGGTTTTGAGTATCTTAGCTCTTTTCTTGATGAGCTATTTTCACAGATGAGTCTGACCATTCATCCAGGTTTAACTTTGCAGTCAGCACCCAGAGAGCTTGAAAATAGAAGTCACTCCTTACAAATTAGAGGTTACTTGTGTTTTTCTGTACTGGTCTTATATTTTTGGCAGTCCAACTGAAATCAACTTGTGTTTTCTCATTCACCTGTTGTATCTAACTGTCATATTGTTGTATTATGCATTGGTTACAGAGATTATCAAGGCTATAGAACAATGGTGCCAGTTCTTTACTTGCTCCCTATGTCCCAGAGATCTGTCTGTTTATAGACAAGTATTCAGTGTTTCTCCTTCACACAGCCTGTGGTGTTTCTGCACTGCACAGTCTAGCTGAGCTTGAACATGAAATGTGTCATTGCTTCTTGATCAGGGAGGTGCTCTAAATGACCTCCAGAGACCTGTTTAGTCCTTTATCACTGTGAACTCACTGTTTGCCTGTGAAGGGTGTACATATAGTGAGTCAGTGGGAACCAGATCAAAGCAAAGGACATGGAAAACACACTGGTATTTCCATATTGACTTGCACTGCTACAGGGCCTTTATCATACCCAAAACCAGAGCTGGTTACCTCAGCAGCCAAGTGAGTGAAATACAAATTTTATTTATTTATTAAAAAAAAAATCTCTTACTGTAAATCATATTTTAATACAGATGATGACAGCCAATGTATGAATGGCCTCAAGCAAATGAGACAATTAACATTTATGTAATGCTAGGTTAATATTCAGGGTTAGAATGAAACTAATACTACTGCTGGGTACAAGGCTAGCAATAGATTTGTGGAAGAGGGACCTTAGAATTTCATGGGTTTATGACCAATGCAGTTGTAGTTTTGGAATGCATTCTCTGATCTGAGGCTTCTGTTGCATTTTGCTACCATTTTCTGATTAATCCCAGAATCACAGAATATGCCTGTGCAAAAGTAATGAAAACATGTAACAGATAACTAGTGAGTTATCCTAGAAAAGATTTAACTGGTTGCTACTAGCAAGTATACTTAGAAGTGAGATTACAGGCTTAGCAAAAGCATGAATGCATTGCTATATGTATATCAGCTGCTTAGTGTTTATAACTGTGATATTACCACTAGCATTACAGCAGTGGTCCAGACAGAAAGTGTTATAAATTCCCCATTACACGAAACGTAAAGATGTCTTTAGTGCTGACAGTGATTTCCCTTATATACACTTTCTTCATAGCTATTCCTCCTTTAGGAGGAGGGAAAATAAGTTAAAAAAATGCTAATTCAGCAATCTGTTGTTGATTTTACGACATTATAGTTGTTCTTATTCTTACCCAGAGAGATTTTCCTCCCAGTATTCAGGAAAGGCAAATATAATATATTTTATGCCTACCCTTCTAACTTCCTTCTAAACTCTTACTCCTAAATCCTCTTCAGTTAATGATTTTCTGTTCAGTCACTAGGCACTGAAGTATCTTGGGCTGAGATTGTTCATTTTCCATGGTGGGTCTGGAAGTGAAGTCATGGTCGTCTGCTGTGGGCTCCAGACTGGCGTGTCTGCTGCCGCTGCAGCTCCCTCAGTGCAAGACCACAGTACAATCTAGCTGTGTTCTTTTCCTGAAAAAGGCAAAGCAGAGTGGAAAGCTAACCAGTTTCTGTGTGTTGGTGGCTAGGACTGACATGGTTTCTGATCAGGAAATGTATAGATGTCAAATACAGATTTAGGTATCTGAAGTTATTAATTGTCTTTGTGCCACAGAATGCAAGATGAGCAGAAATAATAATGATAAATGCTCTGTCATTGTCTTGCCATTGACTTATCCTCTGTAACACTGGAAGGGGAAAGACACATCACTAATTGCCAATTAGGCTGACACAAAGGTAAAAATTTCTGATGGCCAATGGCATATTCTTATCTATTCTGCTTTCCTTGACAGTCTTAATTCATATTTAGAAGCTCTTAGCATGAAGATTCACTTTTGAAAGCTGTACATATGAGCCAGTGTTTGGTTCTCAGCACCATTTACTCCCTCTGCAAATATCAAATTCCATTGACATGGAAGATAAAGTCCCTGTGCAATGACTCATTGTAGTTCCAGTTTTCCAGTACCTGTAATTTTGCTGCCAGCATTTTTATCTGATCCTTAATTGTAAGGTGAGTGTTTACACTTTGAAATGGAGAAAGGCAATAATTATCTAACAGAAATCACTGAACTGCCTTCACTGACATGCAAAATTGGTCCATTTTTCATAAACCTTTTTCCTGAGATTGGAGTGTAAAAAATGCCTTCAATATCCATCTGAGTGAAGTGTCTGACTACTCTGGGTAAGTTCCTTCTTTTCTGTTATAAAAAATCAGCTGACTTCAGTTCAGACATTTATTTGTCAGCTAACAGTTATGCCCCATTTTCAGAAACATTAAGAACAGTCACAAATGGAAGTCTGAGGAGGCTATAGAAAGATGAGGGAATGGACTATATTTATATTTTTCCTGTCCGACATAAAATTGGAAATGCTTCAAGTCAGCGCTTTAAACAAAAACCCTCTTTTGAATGGTGATGTGCTCAGCAGCAACTCAGGAAAGGTGCAAATGAAAATGTACCAGATGGCAGAAGTTGCTGAATACTGAATTCTGAATTTACTTCATTGTATGCATATGTATTCACAGGTCATTCTACCATTTTATAAATAATGGAGGAAATTACTTATGTTTCCTTACATAACACACCAAGAACATGGAATAGTCATTATATCACCTGACTTTCTGAGTGCAAAGTACTTTATAAAAACAAATGTGCCCATGGGAGACTCCCCCTTATATAGGCTCTTTTAAAGGGTTTTCCAGTTGCTTTACAGAAATATATATATATATATATATATATATATTTAAAGAAAACTATAATTTATTTAGAAAAAAGACAGACAGAGGCAGTAAAGGTAGGAACAAAGGGCTCAGTTCTCACTGTTAAGGATAAGGCATGCACAGGATAATGTGAAATGGATAAAGCATGCACGACTTGCTGGGAAGATGATACAGGCACCTGAATGTGATGTGTACTGAAAAAGTGCAAAGTCTTATATGTCATCTATGTACTTTACTCTCTTATTCAATGAATACTTCTAACTGTGGATCCAGAGCATTGTTTTCCTTACCAAGTGAAGTGCTCAAAAAATGTCCCAGATGAGCCCTGATAAGGAGCATTGTCTATGCTGGAGAAGAAGACAAAAAAATTCCTCAGGGACATAATGTACTAAAATGCCCAGATTTCTTTTCATCCTTACTCAGATGGCATATCAGGAAGGTGGACAAAGCCCTGCCCCACATCAGGTACTTGGCCCTTTTTTTGCTCTGCACACCCTGTTGAGCCCTGAGACTCTTCCCTCCTGTGCCATTGAACCTCTCAGGGGTGTAGAGGGAAACAAGAAGGAAACCTCCCCATGACTTCTCCATCCTGGAGCTCTCAAGATAATGTTTGTGCAGTAGTGACAAGCAGAAGCCCCAAAGAAAATTAGTTCAGACATTTATTTGGCATCGCCACTGCAGCTTTGTGCAAGGTGGCAGCTAGCAAAGGGACTGACCTGTCTCCTATTTATGGCTTTTCTTTCCAAGGACCAAGGTGTCAGCTGGCCCGTGCTGTGTTGCCCTCAAGTGTAGCAGCCCTCCACTGCCAAAGGTGCTGGCTGCCCTCCCTGCAGCAGCCACGGACATTGCTTGGGAAGGTGACCCTGCCAAAGCATGAGTCTGGACAGGGTTACCAGTCACACCTCTGGGACAGCACAGTGAGTGACAGTGTGCAGCTGAGAGCTTTATGTCTGCTCCAAGATGCACCAAATCCAGTGGAGAGCATTTAAAGGGCTTGTACGCTATCACCCACAGCATGAGGAATAAACAAGAGGAACTGGAAGTTTGGCTCAGTCCCAGACCTACAACATTGGCTTAAGTGAGACTTGATGGGAGGAGTCCTGTGGCTGCAGTGCTGGGCTGGGCACCTTATAGGTCCTTTAGGAGAGACAGGCAGGGCAGGCAGGGCAGAGGGGTTGGACTGCACAGTGTTTGCATTACAGGAAAAGCAAGAAAAGCAGATGTTGTGGGAGTTTATTGTAGATCAGCCAGCCAGGATGATGACACTGATTTACTAGTCTATAAGGACTTAAACCCCTGTTCTAAATCAGTTGTCCTTGTTCTACCACTACATACCTTAGTTAAATTCTCTCTCCCTTCTTCTTATGAGCCCCTTTTAAGTGTTTAAAGGTCACAATCAGGTCTTCCAGGAACCTTCTCTTCTCTAGGCTGAGTAACTCCAATTCTCATCATTTCCTCCTCGCTATAATCATAGTCCTGGCTATGCTGTGGACACAGTCCAACTGGTCCCTGTCTTTCCTGTGCTAAGGATGCCAGAATTGAACACCACACTCCAGGTGGGGTCTGAGCAGAGCAGAGGGGCAGAATCCCCTGCTGCCCACCCTGCTTTGGATACAGCCCAGGACACATCTGGCTTTCTGAGCTATGAGCACACATTGCCAGTCATGTCTAATTTTTCATTCACTGGTATTCCCAATTTCTTTTCCTTGTCTGGTCTCAAATCCTTCGCTACCTGTCTGTACTTAGACTACGGGTTGTCCTGGGCCAGGCACAGGATGTTAAACTTGTCCACGCTGGTCTTAATAAAGTTTGCATGGGCTCAGTCCTCCTGTCCAGGTCCAGAAGTCCATATAGAAGATGACTTCTGATAAAGTGATAAGGGACCTGAATAGGGGAAGTGCATTCCTAGGTGTGTTGTTTTTAACTGGAGGTGATCTCATGGGTTAAGGGAAGATTGGTCTTGGCCACAGTGAAGCTGTTAAGTTTAAGATAGTTAGCACTATGAAAAAATCTGTCAGCAGAGATGCTGCTAAGAGCAGGCTTTTGGCTGATCAAGGAACTTGTCAGTAAGGTATGTCTGCTTTCAAGGGTTTCTGAGCCCATAAATACTGGGGACTTTTTAAGAGCCACCTTTCAAAAGAGCCCAGGAGAAGGGAATTCCCATGTTTTAGAAATTGAGGATGTGCAGCAGAAGGCTGGGTAGGTAAATAGGCAACTGAACACTGAACTCTAGATAACTGATTCTGAATATTTAGGTGAAAAAAAAATTGTGTGGACTTTAAAGGCATGGCCAGGCTACACAGGAGTATTACAGAGGTGCTATTTGTCACTAGGGAGAAAATTTGTATCATGAAATCTCAGTTGGAATTGAAGTCTGTAAAAACAAAAAGTAAAAAAAAAAAAAGCTTTTTAAGGCATGTTCACAGTAAAAGGAGGGTTAAAGAAAAGATTGGTCTATTACCTGATTATGTGGTTTTTAACCTCACAAACAGGGGTGAATGAAGATAAAACTGATGTATCTCGGCCTCAATCCTTTATTGTCAGCAATGGGTCCTGGAACCACAGAACTGTGGGTCTGAGCACCAGACTGGGAGAGGGATAGACTCCCAGCTGTTTATGCAGAATTTGCTGCTGCAGCCCAATTGGAATTGGGCTTGAATTGAATCCAATTGGGGCCCAATTGGATTCATCCCAGGGTATAGAAAGAACCAGGCACTGTCATTGCAAAACCTCTCTCAGTAATCAATTTTTGGAATCTGAGGAGATCCTATCCCTCTTGAGTGGGAGGCAGCAATTTTCAAGAATGGCTAGAAAGATGACCCTTGTAATTCTAGGCTTGTCACTCTCACTCCAGTGCCTGAAGATGATTATGGGAGCTGCTAAAAACCACTTGAGAGAAAATACAGTCATCAGTCAAAGGCAACAATAAGTTCATGAAGGGAAAGAAGTGCCTTACTATCTTGGTGATAAGGTTTTCTGCCTAGTGGAAAAAAGGGAAGACAGTGGATGTGAGTTGTTTGGTTATTGTGTTTATTTTATTTTATTTTATTTTATTTTATTTTATTTTATTTTGGTTTTTGATCACAGAATCCTTCTGTATAAAATTTCCAGCACACAGCTGGACTTATACATAATATGATGGGTGAACAGCTGACTGACAGACTGGGCTCAAAGAGTTGTAGTATTTGGGATAACATCTAGCTGATGGCTGTCAGTAGTGGTGGTCCTCTCAATTTTAGGTTTAATTTTCGGGCTGACTCTGTTTGGTAGTTTTGTTAATGACCTGGACACACAAGTTGAGTGCACAGCTAATTGCAGTAGTTGCAGACAATATTAAACTAGGAGATGCCATTGATACCCTCAGGGGTACAGAGACCTTAGAGATAGATCTTGAGAATGCTAGACAATCACCAGCTATGGGAATTTTGGCAAGATCAAACGTCATGTTCTGCACCTGGGACAAGCTTCCCAAAGAAGTGGTCATGTCTGCAAGTCTGTTGGTGTCCAAGGAGTGGTTGGAAAATGCTCTGAGAGATACGGTTTAATTTTTAAGTTGCCATGTGTGGAGCTAGGAGTTGGGTCCTCATGAGTCCCTTCCAACTCATGACATTGTAAGTACCTCCACTGCACTGCCTAATTTGTAATTGGGATTTGTGGACACAAAAAATGCATTTTCCTTTTCTGCTTCCACTTGTGTGCCTTTAAACTGCCTTTATTTTGTTGTCCTTGAAGTCACTTAACTCCAGGATTGCATTCTTGTTCTCCAGGGTTATACATTCTTATTCAACCATTCTTTTCAGTTTGCAAGCCAAGCTTTGAAACGTTAATATGTCAGTCATTTCTGTTCCTTTGTGGCAGAGCACTACTACACAAGTGGCTTACCTTGCTAAAAATTATTTTTAAAAAAGCCCCTTAATCCTTAAAGCTGATTTTGGGTTAGAGTTTGGCAATGAAACCATGTGTTCCTCATGCTTTCTGAGGTTTTGTTTGCAGAGTCTGCTATGAAATATTGAGAAACTAACCTTCAGTGGTTCATATGGGTAGAGAGTTGGTTTTGGTGTTTTGAGGAGGAGTTTATGTGTATGTTCACAGGTTCTTGTGCATGTGAATGCAGATGTTTAGCTCTATACTTCTGGGTCTTCATATTAGGAAGTAGTGTATTTAAAATTCTGATTGAAAGGGAGACACTGATGCTTGGTTTTGGTTTGGCATTTTTTGTCAAATGTGGATTTATTTATAACATATAGATTCAGATTTGAACTAGGACTCTTGAGGACATTTATATGGAAAGACATATATAGTGGTGGGTACACCAGAATAGGATTTCTCAGTCCTGGTAAACCTATTCATTGATTATGGTGAGATAAACCATGCCTGGAGGTGGTTTCACTGGGTCTTAAGGCTCTCTGTAGGTGCAATACCTCTCCTGCATTATGCAATAGACTTTGACAGGTCTCTGTGGGAGAGGCAGTCTTCTAAATACTCTTTTTAGCTTCTCTCTACACCAAGAATATGACAGTTGAAGACTAATTTTTAACATTCTAATTTAAACTGCTATCTGCTTAATTGCTGTTGTGTACTTAGCTGTGGCTACCAACCAGTGATTTTAGGATAAGAGAGATTGAACAATATGGCTAACAGTCCTCTGTTTTCATTCATCAGTGCATTTCAAAAGTAATTCTTTATTATTCCACGATCTTAAACATTATAAGAAGCTTAAAATTGCGACCAGCCTCTTTTTTTCTAAACATACAAGATGATTGGCATGTTGCTGATGATATAGAGGGAGATAGGTGATGCATGCGATGCATTCAGGATCACACAGTATAGCTTCAGCTGACTTGCTTAGCCAAATCAGGACCATGCATGTTCTTTCATTTCTTGTGTTTGTTTTCTAGACTTAAAAGTGCATTTATAAGAAGATATTTGACATCATGTTGCAGCTTTAGATCTTGTCCACATTCTAAAACCATACCAGGGCACATCTGACCTTAACCATGTCAGGCACATATTCGTGTCAAGCCTGCTAGAACTGTTGCGCTGTCATGTGCTGAGAAGCATGGAAATGAAAACTGCGGAAGAAGAAGCTTCTCCTATTTATTTTTTTTTTAATGAACTAACTGGATTTCGAAAAATAATCGGATAGTATGAATTTTATACAAATTATTTGAGGTACTGGATATGAATATTTTACATTTTTTTCGGTTTCTTTTATATAGATTTGGTAATTCTTGCATTAAATCTATTACTTACTAGTCTGACCTACATCCCAAGCCTGGGGAGTTTAAAGCGGATCAGAGTGTCTCTTTTTGACAGGAAATTTCAGCAGCAGACAGTAATTCTGAATCTGTTTTTGTTCTGTTTTCTGAGATGTTCTCATTGCCGTTTCCAGTCTCTAGGCACACTGTGAAAGGGAGGATCTTGCATGCTGGTATCTTGTACCTGTTTTTCTTGGAAAAGCACTTAAAGGATTGGGTTCACATTGGGCTATCAAAAATGTAGTGAATAAGTATTGGAGGGGACTGGGTGGATGAGTTTACAGTGTGTCACTTTCTTTAGGTCTTAATTCAGTGATGTTCATCTTTATCCAGCAGAATAAATTACCAAATTTTCGCTTACTGGTTGTATTAAAATTCAGTGCAAAAATAGTTTCTGATAATGAAATCACTTCCTTCCAGAAGTGTCAGAGGCTGATATCAATCAAGAGAAAAAATGGCACCTCTGGTCTAAAAATTATTTTGTGCTTATCTCCGACTTTCCTAATTTTTTGGTAATTGAGTCTTGTTGACATGTTGCCATAAAAGGTGTATGTATCTGTGTACCACACAGACCTAGAGGATCCTTCTCTTATAGTAAGTTTTGCTGAGCTTCTAGAAGCTTGTTGGTCAAGCCAAGAATTTTTCTAAAGTAATAGAATTTTTCTGAGAGTTTCAAAATTTCCAAATATTCGAAGGAGTTTACTAAACCATTTTCTCACATTCTGGTAAATATAGAACTTCCAAGTCTTATTGCTTAAATGACATCTGTCAGATTATCAAATCATACAAGTCTGGACACAATGCAGACATTTTATGCATATCTAATTGGCAATATGCCAGCCAGTTATCATAAGCTTTTAACACTGTAGTGCGCTTCTACATGGAAAGGAAATTTGATCGACATAACCTAGTATTTCTTGCAAATTATTGTATCTGGTACTGTGTGTGTGTGTGTGTGTGTGTGTAACATATTCATACTTTTTACCTTCCTGAGGGAATTCAGATTTAAAAGATTGCTTTGCCACATATTACAGAAAAACACACATAATTCTTGTTTAAGGAAACCTTTTGTGTTCAAAAGCTTTATTAATCACAGACATCTCTCAGCAATTTTAAAACTGAAGGATTTATGAGAGTCGTTCTTTAAGAAGAGTTGGGAATTATTAACTCATGTTATCTGAAATAACCTGGTATTTCCCTAGTTTTGTTTACTTATAAGTTTAATGGACTTTTTTGTAGAAAGTCGGGATCTGCTGTGGTAAAAATATGACTCTAATCTGTCAACCCTTGCTCATGTAAAAAAATCTTGTTGGGGTGATGAGGGTCTGTGAAATAATAACAGTTTGTGGGAGCAGAGGTTGCCACATCATGTCTGATCTGATCTGGGCTGCAGCATTTTTTTCCTTCCAGCTATGTGCTTTGTTGAAAGATCAAACGAAGCCATGAAAATGATGGTAAGATACTGTAAAGAAGAGTATGTCTCAATATTTCTATCATCTTGTATCATGTGCAAGAGAGACAGCTGTTTTCTCCCCTACTATGAAGACACAGATGCATATTAAACTGTGGTTTCTGGCTGCCTTTCAGAACAATAAGAAACTACACACCTGTCAGCTCTTGGCAAGCAGGAGTGGTAAAATTACTAACTTTGTTTCCACAGTATTCTCTCACTGACAAACACACCATTGGCTTCATTTTTCTCTCCATCACTCCTCAAAAGGCTTAGATTTCTCCCCAGAGGCACAGAAGAATTAAGCAGTTTTACTACTGCTTCTCATAAATGGCTTACTTTTTCAAAAGCATAGGTTTTCATGCTAGGCTTGTTTTATTACAGCTTTTCTTCTGGAACAATTTTTTTTTCCAATCAGTGTTTTGCATCTGTAAGCCTTTGTGCTATATAGCACCCTCGTTTCCTAAGGCAATCCAAAAACCCTGCAAGCTAATGGCTCATTTAGTGATCAATTTGTCAAATAATATTCACAGATGTTTTTCTTGTAGTACAGTGCAGGTAATGCCCATGTGAATGATTTCTTCTCATAAGTGGCTAGGTAGTGGATTTGTTTTGTACAGTGCAGTGTGGAGTTCTCCAGCAGCCAAGTTTTCTTTTAGCCTATCAAGCTTTAAAATAAAGATCTGTTTAAAATACAGAAATATGAATGAACATTGGATAAAATTTCTGTCCTTCAGAAAAGATCCTTAAGCATAGGACCTTAAGGAACTTCAACTGATTCCTAAAGTGGGGCTGATGGTAGACTTTGAATCCTTGCTCTTCATTGCTATGTTTTGTTGTCTTGGCTACATTATGAAAGTTATAAGAAAACTGGTAGTCTTTTTATTGTTTGTTTCAGTTTTTGTTTGTTTTGTTTGTGGTTCCCTCCCCCTCGCCCCTCATCCACCCATATTGCCAATAAGACCAAACTGAAGAAAAAGATTTTTCAAGACACTTTAAAAAATGATTAAGGTGGTTCAAGACACTTTAAAAATTATTAAAAACTTGCCTAGGACATTCCTGCCCTGTCTTCCCTTCTCTTCCCAGTTCTTACAGCTCCTTCACACTGCCCCCACATAGTTAAAAGCACAAACCAGGAATTCCTCAGAAAGTCTTTTACAAGGCATGTTGAAAACTTTGAAGACATTAATCTGAAATGATCTGTCAAAGATCCAGGGGAATGGAATCTAACTGAACTTTAACTACTTTATCCTACTTAAGCCGGAACAGAACTGCTGAGCTGAGCAATTTAAGATTCCCACAGCTGCACTAGCAATGTTTTCGTTCATGGTACTAAATTGTTTCCATTAGCCTGAAAAGGGTTATAAAACCTACAATCAATTTACTTTCTGGGGCATTGTGTTTTGAATACCGTTTAATAGGGTGTGACAAAAACACATAATTTCTCCACATGTTCTTACATTGCAAGCAGATTTTGCTTGGTACTAGGCAGTGAACCAAATGTTCTGGACAGACAAATATTCAGCAGAGAATGCACTGGAATTGGAAATAAAGGAACAGTATCAGACAGCTAGAATGCCCTGGGCATGACAAGAATCTTAAGTGGAAGAGATGAGCACAAAGGAATAATAGGAATTTTTATCATCCATTTGTTCATCAGCTCCACATTTGCTATGGATAGGAATCATTAGATTTGTTTAACGTAGGGGAAAAGAATAGATTCAAAAACTGGAAACATGAATGAACCCAATTGGACAGGAGTATATTTAATACTAATATGAATAACCAGAGATGGCTAAATATGATGAACAGCTGCAGGCAGGAGGAGGATTCTCACTTTCTTCCAATGAACTCAATGACTTGGATTGCTTTCTAAGCCTAATACACCCACAGCATTTTTGTTACATGAATAGCCACATTTATTTTAAAAAGACTTCTTGATAGGGGCGGACAGATTGATTTACTTACCTTTATTAATACTCATAATCTGTTTATATCCTGTATCTCCTTTCATTTTAAGCACTTCAGCTTGTATTTTGCATATGCAATGTATCTTAAATCAGTTTATTGAGCAGGAAAATAAGACTGTTTAATGAGGAACTGTGAATAAACATATTCAAGCAAGTTATACGATAAAATATTTCTTAATAGTGATATGGAACCCCCCCACACATTGTTCCATGACAACATGTCTCTAAAAATGTATTTTGATGTTCCTGTAATTGTGTAATTGTGTGCTGAGGTACACTGTAAAGCATGTGAATGCTGACCATCTAAAAAGCACTTCATTTTATTTCTGACTGCAGATGAACATAATTGTCCTTACTAGGTGTTTCATTGTCTTTTAATTTAAACAACAGTTTTTAAGCAAGAGGGAAAGAATTCTGCCAATTTTAACTCCATGTCTAGAAATTATTGCTGTGTTAGCGAGCCGGCTCCTTGGCAAGGAACAAAGCAATAACCACGGCAAAATTGAATTGGTCAGTTCTACTGAACTGATTTCAGCACTTTTGTCAAGGTGTGGTTTGTTTGTTCTTGTAAAGGCTTTAAGGGATCCTTTCACATATCTTCAAGATTTGGTGTGACCTTTTTCAGATTGAATTTTTAAGTAGTGAAAATTAGCTGCTGTTCATAGAAATTTTTAAGCTGCTTCTCCATTGCCTGTATTCTGGTTAAGTGGTAAATGGCAATAAATTTTTTCACTATTATTTTGTTGGATGATGATAATAAAAGCCAGATTTGCTCTATTTGATGTATCAAAGCAGCAACCACAAAACCATATTGAGAATTGCTACATAATAATTTAATGTAGCAATATTTAAGATCCAAAAACTTCGGTTCCAGTGTTCAGCTCAGTGGCCTAATTGAAACTAGCTGTTGTGAGGCAGAGAGAGAGAGGAATCTACTGCTTGGATGGGGTTAGAGAAGCTGTGTGCTCCACCTTGTTTTCCCAAATCTGTACAAAAAGTGCATCACACCTAAGACTGTTCCTTCTCCTGTTCTTACACCTTTCCAAGTGTAGAAACATAGCAACCTTGTCCAGGTTTACTCCAGGTTTATACCATCCTTCTCCAATTTATTCCAGTTTGTCATCATTAGGTCAGACGTGGCATACACACATGGGGTCAGGGTCCAAGAAGAAAAAAGTTTTTATTCTGTGTGGTCTCCAACTTATATACTCTTAATAGAGTGTGATCTTAAGTCATTAACTACATCACAATAACTTATTATATTCATTGGTGCATTAATATAATTGGCAAAAGTTTTACAGAAATTTAATAAGGCACATATACACATCTACTTAGGCACCTAGTCTAGCTTGGAAAAATTTTCATGTCTCTTTTCTAATCGATTTCCATGCTGATGACCTTGTCTTCTTCCTTGCTGCGGATAGACTTGAAAATCATCAAATGTTATTTCTTCTATTAACTCAGTATAGCTTGCAGGCCAGCTCTCAAGCCCCTCCATACCAGTTCCTCTCTGCGCTTTCCGGTGGACATGATTTCTTCATAACTCATCCAATCTCCTCTACTACCATTCAACCCTACACCTTGTCTCAAACTTGGGAAAGTTCTTTCTTTGCAATTGCATTTTGCAAAAGAGAGTTACATCAAATCTCTTCTACACTTTTCTCTCACAACAGTCATTCCCATTATTTTTGTTTCTTTATCATGCTTTTTAGAATCAATGAATTGTTCAAGTTGGAAAAGTGCCCCAAGATCATAGAGCCCAACCACTGGTCTAACACTACCAAGTCCAACATTAATTGATGTCCACGTGCACCATATTTAAGTTTTTAAAATACCTCCGGTCCAGGAATGATGTTGCAACTACTTTCCTGGACAGCCTGTTAATATGCTTGACAACCCCTTTGGAGAAGATTTTTTTGGTAATACCCAACCTAAACCTCCCCTGGCAGAGTCTGAGGCCGTTTCCTCTTGTCCTGTCACTTGCTTCTTGGGACTGGAGACCACGCCCCCCCGGCTAAACCCTCCTCTCTGACAGTGGTGGAGAGTGATAAGGTTGCCCCTGAGCCTTCTTTTCTCCAAGATAAACACCCCCAGCTCCCTCAGCTGCTCCTCACAGGACTTGTGCTCCAGACCCTTCACGGTCCTCTTCTGGAGACGTTCCAGCATCTCAATGTCTTTTTTGAAGAGATGGCCCAAAACTGAACACAGGACTCAAGGCATGTGCCCAGTGGAGTATGGTCACTGCCCTGGTCCTGCTGGCCACACTATTGCTGATAGAGGCCAGGATTCTTTTTCATGTTAGTCATGATTGAAAATCTCATAGACAACTGATTTTGTTTGCTACTGTTTTTTTTTCTTCTATGTTTCTTATCTCCCGCTGTAGATTGCTGTCTACCTGAAATGTACTTTATTTTTAGGGAACATCCAAATTTGTGATGTATTTTCCTCCCACAGGCTGTAATCTATTGCTTGCTGAAATTTCCTTTATCAAAATGAGTTGCTATTACTTTGCTACTTTCCTCTCACAAAAATGACTATGATTACAGTAAACAGTGTTAAGTACTCATACTAACCATCTGCTTTGAAGTGCTAAAATCCTTTTGAAAAATACAATAAACATAATGTCTAACTTTGTTTTTCAGGCTTGCGTTCTGCGAAAGTGTTTTTAGAGCAAAACATCTAATCCAGTTTTCATGGGCAGGTTTTCAGGCTTAGTACTACCCTCTTAACTATTTTGTGATTTTTCTAGCTTTGGGATTGACCTGACAAAGTAAATAGAGACACGGATGTGTGGATGTAGTGTGATCACTTTTGCCACATACGAAGTGTAAACATCAGCATTTTAACTCATCATATGTATGTCATACATCAATACATTTTTTTGAGCAAATTATGCAACAGCTGGTAATAGAAATTAAGATCCTATAAAAGTGTGTGATTTTGGAACTGTAATGAAGCAAAAGAGGTAATTTCAGCTTTGGTCTATTTAGAGTGCAGGAAGGCACTTTTTAGGAAAGAATGTTTTTTAAGTTTTAAAAATTGCCAAGTCATTTGACCAAAATCAAGTGTTTCATAGCATGATTGAGAATGGAACTTTATATACAGAAAGACTGGAAAAGAAAATAACTAATCTTTAAGTGCTGAGGAAAAAAAAGGTGACTTCACTGAAATGTGTTTGGTGACATTGTTCTAAACTATAAAATTCAGTTCCTACTTAATCAGTAGAAAAATTTGAGAAATATTTTGAATTTTTAATTTTTTAAATCTACCCTAAACCCCCTAATGACTGCAGAAAACTTTAAATTTTGACTGGATTATAACTGAACATTGAAGTATGAGTGTGATTTCACAGTAATGAAATAATCTAAACAAAATAAGATCTGATACTGGTGTAATGACAGCCAAAACAGCTGAATTTGTGATAACAACTCCTGCAGATATTAGGAAACTGTGACAACTTCATGTAAACACTGAAGGGCCAAGAAGGAGATGATGCCTGTAAAGACTATTTCTAGCATATGAAAGAGGGACAGAAAAGAAGTGACCATTGTTCCAAATATAAACTATGTGGGAATCCAACAAACTGAATAATTAATATTTTGTAGGTGAATATATTGAGTGGAACTGGCAGCATGGAACTCTACGTGGCAGCAAAGCCATGTATAGCCCTCCTGCCCAGTTATGGAGCTTTTCAGTGCTATAGTGGTCAATTCTGAAGAACCTACAATATTCTGAATCTAGCAGCAGTTTAACTGTAAAAAAAGTCCTTTTGTTAGACAAGACCCTTGACAGCTGGAAAAAGGGACTCATCCTTAAATTCATGGTCATGAAAGATTTTTTCTGGTGTGCTGTGGTGACTGAAATGGGGCATATTTAGCATAGCAAGAATGGAAACAGACCGAGACCCTCTAGAAAAAAGACAGTCGTAGACCTTGTAGGAGTGTGTCAGCCTCTAAGCTGTCAATTCTGCTTGGTGGCTGAAAGTGAGCAAAAGCCTTCCAAAATACACTTAAAATTCAATTTAACACATTTTCTGAGAAAGCTGACTGAAGTTATGAAGATATGTTGTGATGGAATTTGGGTCTGATTTTTGCTGGTCACAAAGTTGCTATATTCATGTGGCTTTCAGCATGCAGGTTTCATCCGAGTTATGCATGCATATCAAACTGATGAACAAGCGCCTAGTTGTTTTTATGAAAGAATCCTTTTAGAGAAACTTGACAGTAATATATATTAAGTCAGTTCTACCTCAACTAAAACAGTCAACTTTTTTTCTAGGAAAAAGTTTTTGAATGTGGGAGATTTTCAAGATTGTGTTCTTTGTTTTCAGTTGTCATTTTCCTCTGTGTTTTGGCAAGTGTTTTTTCCTTTTCCTTAGTGAGAAGCAGTATAGAATGTGCACTCAAATTATGTCAATTAATGGATCCACTTCAAGCACTCTTTCTTAAATTGTGATTGTTTGTGATATCCTCCTGTGGGTTTAAACTGCGTAATATGAAGCATGGTATACCTGACTTTTAGTGTCTTAAAACCAGAGTTCTGTAAATAATGCAGTCAGTACGTGTGAAACGTCTGTATTAAATAGCTATTTGCAGAAGTCAAGCTCTAAGTTGGACTTCATTAAACTGCAAATGGCTTGCAATTAAGTTATTGATCATCTTTTGCAGGGTCTTAAGATTCTGCAGATGAGATTGAATCCTTAACTGTGCTTCAAGACACATCTGTTTATGCTAGCATTTTGCCAATTGATAGTAGGAAACAATACTGGAAGAACATGTAAATTAATTTGGCTGTGAGTGTAGCATGAGTTCTTCAGGAGCATAAAGTTTCACCAAGAACTTGAAACCTAAAAATTATGACCCTCTGTATCCTACTTCCTAGACTTCTGTGTTGCTCTGCTCCTCATTCTTTTGGTACTCATTATTACTGAACCAAGAGAAATTATAATTTCTTCACCATAAATAGTTTCCATTTTTTTTTTGTAAGTAAGATGTATCTGAGAGAATGGAGACCCCGCTGTTGTATTTGTTCTTGTTCAAAGAGAACACATGGTCTGCAGCCCACATATTTGTGAAGTAATTCTTCTGGCTAAATGGATACCACTCGTATGACATGCTGATAGGGCAGTGAGAGACACTGAGAGCTTGTGGTTTCTGTTTCTGTCCTCTTACCTGATTTTCACCATCAGGCTGACTCCACCTCTTTAAATGTAACTTCTGGTGAGGATGCAGAATGGGAAGGTCTCAAGAAGCTCAGAGGAATGGGACATATAATTGAAAATTCAGAGTTTTAAGTGGCTTCTCTTTTTGAAACACATGCCTCTCTGCTAAATACTCATTTGATAAACTACATAATCAGGCTTAAAAGACAACAATGAATTAAGATAAACATTTTGATATTCTCAAACACTGTGGGTGTGCAGGCCAAAGGAAGATCCATACTAAAACTTCTTCTGACCATGAGTTGATCTCACACCTAAAAAATAGAAGAGAGGTGATCAGTTTCTTGGTGGAGGTAGAATTGGCATCCACGGAAAGTTCTCCATGAAGTACAGCAACAGGAGCCAGCCAGTAGGATTAACTCAGTTAATTACAGTATGGGCTATTAATGCCAAGGCTGTGGGTTCAATCCCTCTGTGGACTGTACACTCAAGAGATGGACTTGAGGATGTTTGTGGGTCCTTTCCAATTCAGAATATTCTGTGATTCTCTCTTGGGAATTTATTCAAGTATTACGTGAATCCTACAGAAAAATTTTTCACAATATTTTTTAATAAAGAGAAAAGTTACTTTTAACTCACTATAAGTTCAATGCATTTACTTTTGTTAAGCATTGTCACCCATCAGCATGTAGTAAATTTTAGTAATGCTGATTGGGATGCTCTATGAGAGTTTTTTAGTTGATAGATCCTGTCCTTCCTATGGAGATAAAATCATTTAGCAGAACAAGTTAATTGAAATAAATTGCCTATATTTTACTTCTACAGAGGACATCTTTCACTTTAGACTTCCTTTAAAAAAGTTTTTTCGAAGATCATGTAGACTTTCTGTGGGCACCAGCCATGGAAATGTTGAGGACTCACCACAGTACATCAAATATCTCTTTAAAATAGAAAATCTCTTAATTTGTAAACTTGTTTTTGTTACAGAGATCCTAGACCATCACGGCATAAGGGGTGAGTAGCTTCTTTTCTTGAAGCCTTCTATTTATTAGCTTATTGAAAGAGTGGTCCACTATTTAGAAGACTGTAAGCTTGCCTGATCTCAATCTCCTCATTTATTTGAAAACGTTTCCATAAAGACATCTTTCATACTTTAGAAATGGCCTCTAGTCCTTATACTTTGTTGTGTATATCTTCTAAACCACTGGAAATCTTGTCATTAATGGCTACAATGGACAGACAGGTTACTTGTTTCATTTGTTTGATGATATTAATTCTATCTCTTGTAATATGAGTAGTAGTCTGTCTTTTACCCAGTGTAATCTCATTTGATATGGTTTCTTTTTCCTCTTATAATTTCAAACATATTGAATGCTTTTATTTAATTCTGGTTACATGCATGGGATTCTGGTTATGTGAGCTGGATCTTGTCTGTGTGCTGAGTTATTTGGGGTAGATAAAATGAAATAAAAACCAAACTTGTGCTGTTGCCACAGACAAAGGTCTACAGTAGCAAATAGTCTAGAGAAGTAACAAGGAAGAGAAAAAAAATCCTAATTTCTACAAAAGAGAGAAAATAGTCAACATCAGAGAGGGAATAAGTACTAATTAAATGGATTAAAAAAAGAGGAAAAAATAGTTCATCAAAGTGGTAAAAAACCTACTACATATTACTAAGTGATAATGACTGTTATTATTCACGAGGTTATTAAATTCACTAATGGTATCTCCAGTGGCACAGTAGATACAGCCATATGTGTTCATGGGTGCAAATTCTCTTTCCAGAAATGAAATTCTCTTTCCTTGGGTTTGCTGTAATGTAGCTCTTGCTTCCAGGCCTGCATTTGAAGGTTTACAATTTACTTTCTCTGGTGGTTAGGTACTTTCCTATGGAGGATGAGACTCCAGTGGTTTTGTTCTTCCCTGGGGTCTGACTGAAGAGGTTGGAGTTTTTTGTGAAGGAAAGTACCAAAGAGCAGCTGATCTGTTTCCCTTCATAAATCTCGAAGGTTATTAACTCCAGTGCTTTAACAAAAAGATTCTTAATTGCATCAGAGGTGTAAGTTCAATTAACATGTGTTTGTTTGCTCTAATTATTCTGATCTTGATTTTATTATGCAGTAATTTGGATCTGTTGATTCAGGGCAATTTTCCCCTCCAACTAGTTTTCTTAAACCTACAGACACTTGTGGGTCTCTTTTCCTTTGTATATGTATTCTCTCTGCATGCAGTCTCTGATTTTGCTTGGGAAATTGTTCTCAAAAAGCACTTTGGGAATATCTGCAGCTTTGAGACTGTTCAGCTGAAGTATGACCAGAGGCCCCATTGTGTCCTGTTAGAAAATATTTTAAATGGTAGGAAATATAACCACAAACTGTCCTATCATCATAGAATCATAGAACGACTTTGGTTGGGGTAGACATTAAAGATTATCCTATTCCATCTGTCCTGCCAGGGCGGGACACATTTCACTAGATCATGTTACTCAAAGCTCCATCCAGCTTGGCCTTGAACAGCCTCCAGGGATGGGGCCTCCACAACTTCTCTGGGCAACATGTTCCAGTGCCTCACCGTCACTACAGTAAGGAATTAATTCTTACTATCTAATCTAAGCCTACTCTCCTTCAATTTAAAGCCATTTCTCCTTGTCCTGTTACGACATGCCCTTGTAAATAGTCTCTATTTTTCTTGTAGGCTCCCTTCAGCTAGGTGCAATTAATTCTTTCCGGGCCCTTCTGAACCATCCCAATTCTCACAGCCTTTCAACAAAGAATAGGTGCTCCATTCCTCTAATCAACTTGGTGGCCCTCACTGCCCTTAACCTCACAAGGTGTAGCTGCAGGAAGGGAGTGAAAAGAATAATCTTTGCAGCACTAACTTGTCTGTTGTGAAGCACAGAAGACAAATATTTAAACTGCCAGGATTTTCTACCTGATATGGTGTTTGATCTTTTGTTTTAGAATCCTACCTCTCCATTTGGGACCTTTTTGGAAGATGTTCTTTCAGCTTTTAAAAAGGGAGAGGTATTGGCAATTTTCTTGTTGTAGCTCATGAATCAATCCTTCTTTTCAGTTTATATCTGAATTAAACATTTGTTTAGAAGAAATTTTTTGGTCCCTCAATGATTGAATGAAGTCAGCTAGGAAGTTAAGGCTGCTAATGCCTTTCTCTCAATTGCCTCAATTAGTCGCTTGTATTAGACTACATTGAAATTGTCTCCTTTGGTCTTTAATACCTGCTTGTACTTTACACTCCTGTGAGCCTTAAAAGTCTGTGTCATTTTGATAGGGATGATTCAATGGGGGAAAGGTAACAGCTACGAGTCTAATGAGCACCTAGACAATGAACCAAAACATCAGTGCTTGTGTAATAGGTGGTTGTATTTCTAAAGGGCTGTAAACAATCCCTGAGAGTCCCAATTTATTTTGACAGTGATGGTTAGAAATTTTCATAGGTTAGAAGTTTTCAGATAACCTTTATCTAGTGGCAAGTTGTGAATAGCCTTCCAAAATTGTAATGCAGAGATGACATAATATGTGGCATAGTGTCATGATGATACAGCAATGTTAGATCTTCCCATCATTTCAGAGTATTTTTCAGTGTTTCCAGATGTGGGTAAATGCTGGATTGTATTGTAAAAATAATGCCAGGCAGGTACATCTGGAGAAGCAAAGCTGTTGAACTATTGTTTACTAGTCAGACTCTTAAAGCTAATAGTAATTACAACAAAAAGCATTATGTTGATTCTTCCCCGACAAAGTGACAAGTCTTTCAAAATTGCTGTCTGACAAAACGAAATAAATGCATACTGTAGTATAGCACTTGTCTCACAGTTGTGTTTGTCTAAAACTAAAGTGAGGAAAAATATGGGAATTTGTTAAACCGATTAATGCAATTGGAAAAACAGAAAATCTATCACATATTTAAAGAAGACTGCATTCTCCCATTCTCCAAACTTAAAAAAAAAAACACTGGATGTTGTCCTAGGAAGTTTAGGGAACACATTCTTTCATTTACAAGGACACATTTTTTCTCTAAACATAGAGTCATATCTTACTTTGTGAATTATTTAAGTGAGAGTGCCAGGATTTCTTTCTTTGTGTTGCAGAATGTGCATTTACACAAATGGATATTGTTCTTTCTGAAGAAAGCACATGAAATTGCTGGACGAAGAATGATAATCTGTTTAATTTATTTTCTGAGAATGTAGCATACTTGCTGACTAACCTTATTGGCAGCCTTGCTTCTACTCACAGGGTATAGCTCTGGGAAGGGATTAAGAGAGAGACAAAGCTTTAATTTTTTGAGAAAGTGCTCATTCTGATTTTAACATAGGAAAGCAGAGATAAGCAGTACAATCCATTTGTAGGGGTGCTTATGTGTGAATGTGAGCAGCATATCTATGTGCATATGCTTGATATCTGAAATCTTGAGGAACTGTGCGTCAGGAGAGATGGATGTGACAGAATGAGGAGCTCCTGATAGGAATGCATCATAAACTCTCAGAAAGGATTGTCATTTTGACTTTGGACGACAGCATCTCCAGATTGTAGACCACACAACTGGGATTTGTACATGTATTTGTTTAAATATAGAACAAAATAGGGTGGCCTAGAGAAAATGTGAGCAATGACCAATCTCTGTAACCTGTATGGCTTTCCCATATTTTGAGCAACAAAACAGCTATTGAAATCTGGGCATGCAAAGCATGTAGTTGGTTCAGTAATGACAAGCAATGTCAGCATAGTGTAATTAACATGGGGTGGTATAATTTATAAGGAATGTTCTATGCAGCTTAACACCAACACAGGAAGAAGGGAAGGAGTGAAAGAATTGCTCATCTGCAAAATCAAAGTGTCTCTCCTTTTGATGTAAACATTTTATTTTCAAATGCTCATTACATTTTTGTAACTAACTAAAGGCCTCTGTCATTATGAGTTAACACAGTGGCAAGCAAGAGTGAGTCATGAAGATGACCTCTGTCCTTTTGCTTCCATATTAATCTGAAAGGGAAAGTCTCAGCAGACTGCTTTTACTGTACATAATTAAGCAATTCTGAATGCTCAGTGAAACTTGAATGGTATGGCATAAAGCCTGGTAATATGACAGTTAATGAGATGAGACTTAAACTTATTCAGCCTTTATAATAATAAGTGAAAGCTTTTGCCTTCAGATTGAGGGCAGACATATCCTGAAATATTCATTAAAAAAGCTAAAAACAACAGCAAGGGCACTGTTCTATGTGTCTTTGTTTTATGACTCTCTCAAACAAAGAAGAAAACAATGAAATTATTTCTTAATTATACTTATTAAACATCTATAACAAACTGTGACATTTGCATTCATGGCGGAGAAATCTAAAGAAGGAAACATTCAAGAAAGTGCTAACAATACAGGGAGTGATCTATGTTACTGTATCTTTCTTTAGAACCCAAAGTATTCAGGCTGGCTGAAGCTACATAATTAATTTCACTCCCTGTCTCTTATAAGGAGACAGTTGCTTTGGAAAGACCTTTTTGTCTTTTCTTTCTGCTGTATTTTCACTTTCATATAGTAAATAATTTAGCTTTGTGTAAGCCTTCTAGTTGTCATTGGTGATTCTTGTGTGTTTGCAGCATGATGCTCTTTGCAGCCATGTATAATACATACCTGGGGAGGGAGATTTCTGATGAGTCATCCAGCTTAGCTGATTAAATGTATTACCCAAAATTGCCTAGGTAAATGCTGGTAAGCAAAAATAGATTGTGTATTAAAAAACAAACAAACAAACAAAACAGAAACAAGTAAACAAACAGAGCCCACAAACAAGATATTGTGAATGAGTTTCTGAATGTTTATTCCTATATTAATAATACTGGAAACATCATGGGTACCTAGGGTGAGCTAGCTTGGTTATGCAGCTTTGGCTGCAATCACAGAATTCCAGACATTTTCCCAGAGAAGAGTGACCATGTCCACATCTAAAAATGTAACCAAGGTCAGAGCCCTAAACTTATACTGAGTGAGCCTACTGAGACAGTGGTCTTGTGTTCAAATTAGAGCTTTGTTCTTAGACTGAAGGAGGCAGCTGGGTTCTATTCTTCTCCACATTGCTTATTCCCCTGGTGCCTCAAACTAACCCCTTTGATTTTTCTCTTAACCTGTTTATACTTCATGAACATTTACACTTTCTCTTCCACAGTTTTGCTAGTCCTGCTCCTGCTGGGAAGATTCTGAAATGCTGCATGGTGACTGTGCAACCCCAAGATCATGGTCTAACTGCTGAAAAATGTTGTGGTTAAGGACATAAACTCAGACTTGGTCTCAGGCATACATTCACTACCAGTGTACTGTATTGTACAGTAATTCAGAGTCCTGAAAATTCAGAGGAATTTTTGATGCATTGCCCAAGGTTGGAGCACATGAGCTTACTGTCCCTGAATTTTTAATTTTTTTTTTTTTAAGAAGAAACAAATGAAAGCCAACCTATTTCAAATGTTTTAAGCTCTAAAGAGATCTGGTAAATAGGTGACTCATAAATTACACAGAGATTATTCTATCAGATGCAGTCATCTCTCATGATCATGTAGTGGCAGGACAAGGGGAAATGGATTCAAACTGAAAATGAATAGCTTTAGGTTAGATATTAAAAAGTTGTTTACTGTGAGGGTGGTGAACAGGTTGCCCAGGGAAGCTGCGGATGCCCTATTCCTGCAAGTATTCAAGGCCAGGTTGGGTGGGTTTGAGCAACCTTTTCTAGTGACATGTGCTCTGCCTATGGCAGGGGGCTTGGAACTAAATGGTCTTTAAGGTCATTTCCAACCCAAGACATTCTATGTTTCTATGATTTTATGATCAGTGGTTTGTACAAAACTCTTTTTGTCAATTGCTCCCAAAGGAGATTTTTGGCATGGAAACCCTGACATGCTATTTTTTCTGCTCCATATTTTTCTTAAATTAAATGTCACTTTTGCAACAATACCAGGAGCGCATGTGCCTAAGAAGCACTTTTTTGCCTTTCAGAATTGTATTAGTCCAGAGTTTTGTTTTGCATTCAAATTTGTGATAAAAATGTTTTTGTTTCATGAAAATGAAATTAAAATATAGCAAATGTATGACATGTATAAAACTTCTGTAAGTCTTATGATCCTTCTGTAGCAGAGGGGTACAGTTCAGAGTGAGAGAACTCTGAGGCATCCAGCTTTCAGGCTTCACACCAGGAAAGTGGAGCTGGAAGCAAGGCTCCTGAAGATAACCACACAAGTCTTGCCTGAGAAAGGCACTAGGGGTGTTACAGTATTTGCTTGTTTCTCGCTGACACTTGGTGTATACGTCAGGAGAGAAAAATGCTCCTTCCTGTTGAATTATTTTCCCCCCCTTGATTATTATAAATGCTGCAAACAGCAAGTAAATTTGTGGAGGAGGGGAACTGAGAACACTTTGTGGTTCTTGAAAGGTTAATTGCACTATTTATAGACCTAACTGCAGAGGGAAAAATCTCTCAGTATGACCCAGCAAGGTCAGCGTGGTAATAGGAACCTAAATGGAGCTCTGACCAGTCATGAATTACTGTCTGTGATACTGGGAATGCTGACAGTTCAATCACAGCACTGTTTCAATAGAGAACTCCATATATTTAAAGCGCTGATACTGTTTTCCCTCTAAATGACAGGCTTGACAGATGGGCCGAAAGCACTGCAGACGTTTGAACAAGGAAATAGAGAGGGAGCCTGCTGGAAGCAAGGCTTCACGCAGCCAGCCACGGATGATGAATAGAGTGTGATTGTGTCTGACAGGTAGTAATATAACTATTCATTCAGCACAGAACACCTGGAGCACACTATATTAAATGGTACAAGATGGAGAGATTCTGTGACAGGAATGGGAAGTGTGAATCCCATGCTGAGTTTAGGTACAGCAATATAGAAGGTCAGGGGTCGTGCAATATAAACTCCCTGAGAAAAGGATGTAATTAAATTATTTGCTTACTAAAGTCTTTCTAATGTTTTGCTAACATGTTGCCAGGATCATTACTTCAGCATGTCTGCACAGCTAAGAGGAAAATAGCAAATGGTGCTTGCTGACTACTATGCTCCTGCTCTGTGCTCATAGGCTTGCTAATCAAAGTGCCATCGTTATTGCACAAAGCTGCATTGCAGAGTGGCGATGGTGAGGGGCAGAAATGCCTAATTTTGGCCACAGTTCTAGAAGCTGTGTGCTGTGTTTTGTCTTACATTTTGAAGCTTGTAGTTGACCTTATTTTAGGGCATTTGGGGCCAAACATCTATTGTGTTCAGCACGTACATGGAGAATTAAAAGATGCTGCACTTGTGGATAATGTGGAGCTGTGTAGCATCACAAATCTGTTTTGTTGGAGCTTAAAGAAGATGTCATTTTCACCTTGTTATGACAGAGTTGTAGTTCAAAGCCAGAGACATTTCATTTTGCAAATATTTGTTTTGTTTTATTTCTGTACTGAGAAGTGGATCAGGCTTAAAGTCTAGAATTGTTCTTTGTATATAGAAAGTGAGGACCTGAGATTTGCATGCAATCTTCAACAAGGTCCAATGCTAGCATGAGTTGGAACTGAGCTGCAAGGAGTTGACTTATAACATTACTGGATATCTTCCACACAGGAGCTACTGAAAATCTTTGGAACACTTAACTTTTTTTCGAGTAAACCCAAGATAATTAGAGACCCTTTGGAAGATTTCAGTGAGCGCTTTGGTGTAAGAATATGTGCTAACAATAAATAAATAAATAACACCCAAAAGGAAATCTTGCTAGCAGTCATATGCAAATGAATATTTTTACCACAGTTCATGTCTTGCTAGGCAGGAGTGTTAACCAATTTGTTTCTGTATACTTGTCACTGATAACTCTTAAGATACGATGACGAAGTGCAGTGTCCTTTTGAAAATACAGACAGCTAAAGCACACATAATCCCTTCTCTTGGGTGTCCAAATCAGGGGTTTACTTCTGAAAGCATAGGTGACAGAACAGAAAAAAAGACAAACAAGCAGGGAGGTTTAAATTTTACTTACTTATTTATTGTTTCTTTACAGGGACTAAAGCACACTGTATAATTAGAAATGTTACTGTGTCATATGTGTTATTACTCTCCTTTGACCCTATATTATTGACAAATGTTGAATAGAAGGTTTACACTAAAAATTTATTACTTTTTTCAAAATTCAGTGTATAGAGAAGGTGTTGATAATTTTCTGTAAATTCAAAAACATCAAAAGGGTAGGCTACCTAAAAGCACTCTGCTTTTTGCTATTTGGAATGTCTACTTTTATGTTAGGAACTTGAGAGATATAATCTAATTTTATGCCTCACAATATATACATTTTTTGACATTATATAGATAAATTATTTCACATTAAAATGTGTTTTCAAAGCACCAGAATGTCTAGTATGAATGATTTATTTCCTGATTTTATTTTCTTTCATTTTATAATTGCAAGTAGTTTTTAATACTGGTTTGGGATAAAAGTCAGATTTACATTGTGCCATAGACTGGATATTCCAGTTTCCTTTTTTCAAGTGAAGTAGCTACTGATGTATGTAGTGATGTACCTTGTATTCAACGTAGCTAAACTCTTCAATGTGTGTTCAATTTTTTGCCCCTACTTTGTCCGCATATCTTGTTATAGCAATGCTGACATATTTCAAATTGTTTTGAAATTGTTGTGGAAAATGTTGATTCTGATTGGTTTTGTCAAACAGTATAGTTCAGTGATTTTTTTTTAGCATGTCTTCTACTTAGACAATCACTGCAGATATCTCCTGCAGCATAATCAAAAGAACCATATTTCTAAACATATGCAGTGACATGACTGTTGACTTGTCTTGGGAAGTCTTTGTGAAATGAAGTATTTGGTTGTCAATTTTCCATAGGAAGTTATTCAGCAGCTTTCATTTCAAATTAATTTTGCATGTCACTTTCTTTATTTGCTGAATTCTCTGGTTAGGTCATTTACTCTCTGAATGCTTACTAAGTGGCCTTTCCTGAAAGCAGAAGGCATACCAGGCACTCTTTTTTCCTCTGTCTCCTTCCATTGCCAAATCTGGCAACATAAGTAGTAGTTAAAGGACAGCAGCAAATAACCAAACATAAATTAAAAACCAAAAGTATAAGTCACCACTTTTTAAACCATGTTTTTGCATATAGATTCAGTATCCCTTTTTCATGAAAATAAAATACAAAAATAAATGTTCTACATGCTCAGAAAATTAATGAAACTGCACTTGAACCTCTTGCTGAGAAAGCTTGCTAGACCGGGTGCACTTGGACTCTGTCAGGTAGTGGCCAAACCCATTGCAGCTCTTAGGACATGCCTATTTTACCAACAGGTTTCATCATAGTCGGGTACATACTGGACAGTTTTCTTGAAAAAAATCTGTGCTTTCAGGTTTTCTGGTACTCATTCATTTTCTGTTCTGTCTCAAAAGGCTGAATTCTAATTCTGTCAGATCAGCTGAAACAAATAATGAAGTCAGCACTTTTTTAGGCAAAAAATTTATTTCTTTGTCTATTTAGTTAGTTAGTTAGTTTGCTTATTTTAAGCAAAGTGAGCAGTATTCCAGGCTTTTATACTCTGTCAGTCTGGGACTATTAACTCAGTGTATTTGTAAGTCTATATTAAGGCTGCACCTTCCTTGAGGGCTTTTTTAAGGTTTGATTTTATATAATTTATTTCATCAAACAATTTATCACAGTTTACAATAAATTATTAGAAATATCTGTCTCTTACATTAATTTGCTTGCTTTGCTTAACAAGGGACATCTGATTATTTGTTGTATCAGGAACACTGGTAGTACACAGAAGAGTGTCACTGAGCATGAGAGACCTGTAAAGATTCCTGCTGAGGGAATTGAGGACAACTGTAGCCTTACATTACCAGAATATTAATTACCAAATAACAGTGCTTTGCTAGGAGTAGAGATGGTTTTTGTCCCTCTCAGTGTATGAAAATCTCATTCTGCATTAAAGGAGTTTGCAGATATGGCTGAAGACACTCTATCTGATTAATCCATAGGATACTATGGACATTCAAAACTCTCTACCAAGAAAATAAATCCTAAACTTACAGATATCATTAATGTAATGATAATTTTTTACATTAATGCAATGATAATAATGTTTTGCAGTAGAATTATGTGATAAGAGAAGAGAAGAGAAACTGGATCTTTTATACTAAAAGTCTTGCATTAATTTTGCTTCTGATTGTCTATAAGATGTTACAGGGTTATGGTTGCTAAAACAAGGACTTTATACATGGTTTATGAGGAGTGTTGTGGCTTTAGTAAATTAAAGAGTAAGCCATAAAATGTAGGTGTCCTCCCTATTTACAAGAGAGTTTTCTCTTAGGTAGAAAGATGTGCCCAGCTTTCATTCCAGACAGTCCTTCCCTGAATGGTGGAAAAAGTGAAGTCAACTTTCTCCTTTTCCTGGAGCAGGTCTGCACAGTACAAACAAAAATTTTGCTCTCACTATGTTTGTTCATCTATGAACATCGCCCCAGGTCCCCACCAAGGACACTGCATTGATGCTTCCCTACAAAAGTACAAAAAGTGAGAAAAGATTAAAAGTATGTCACCAATATCTCTTGTTCTGTTGATGTGTATATTTTGTAAAAGACAGCAACAATTCAAAACAATTTCCTTGTCTTCTCATTTTAACTGTCTGATGAGATACCTGATGACTTTGTCAGCAACATTCAGTATTTGATGTTTGAAATTTGAAAATGTTTATTTTCCAAAACCTCCATATGTACAGAACTTCTTTGCATTTCTTTGTGTTTGCTGCTAAATTGGATGTTGGGATGCCTGTGGCATGTGCTCAACATTTTAGGTTAAGAAGAATATTACCACCTACTGAGTAGAGTAATAGGTATCTATTCAGAAGATCTGTAATTTCCATTAGCCTACCAGCTGCCCACAAGGGTCGTTGGACCATATCCTTTGTCAATGCTTAAAACTGATTAAGGAACTTTGCAATGCTTAAATCAATGCTTAAAACTGATTAAGGAACTTTGTTTGCAGTGTGTTCATTCTTCAAGTGTCTGCCCTAACTGAACATTTTAACTGTAAAGATCTTGGCATGGTCAGAACTGCATGAAATATTATTTCCTTCTTCATAAAAGGTGTTACTAGTCTTCTGTCTGTAAGGAGCTGTTCTGTATTGAACACTTCCCTAATTACCTTTCATCTATGTTAATAACAGAAAAGTATTTAATGTGTTCTGGAACTGGCAGTTAGAAATATGTCCCTGATCCATCTTTCTCTCTTCCAGACATCCATTGTGTCCAGGTGTACAGTTGTGCTCTAAAAAACTTTATTTATGCAAGACAGCAATACTACAGATGTCTATGAATTTCAGCCCTGATGAGTCTTTTAACTGATTTCTGCTTTTAATAATAATTTTTGGAGTTCATTTATTCAGAATTCAGAAATCATTCTAAACCTGGGTTCTGGCTGTTTGCTTTATCGTCAGATATAACCTTCTATACAGACAATAACTGGCTGCAGTTTGTCAAAACCTCTCAGGCAACAAGAATGGAAGTAAGACAACTAGAAATATATAAGTGGTTTCAAAACTACAACAAAATAAAATGTTTGGTCCAAATAAGAAATCTTGGATTCTGTGAAGAAAAAAAAGGTCAAGCTGGATAATTTTGCGAAAAGCTTTGCATCTTATCATGGTTTGAGAACAGAAACCATGAGCTAGTGACACAAAAAATGCATTCTAGTCAAGGCCTTTATGCCTTAGTACATCTTTATAGAGGTATGACCTGGTTCTCACTGCTTCTTTTTATTTCTCAAGTGCACAGAGAATCTGCCGGGTCTTGGTTATGTCAAAGTGAACTACTCACACTTGGAAAAAAAGTAAAGAAACTGCTATTGTTTGAGTTGAAAGAGCAAAGGCATTGCTGAAAACTCGAAACCTTTGTCTTATGCTAAGACTTTTTGTTCCACAAAGTCTTTAATTGCTATGGTTGAAAGGTTTGCCTGTGGTGCAGCATTTGATTGCTCATCTCCTGGTGGAGGCCCATGGCCACCAGCTTGGAGGCAAAGACGGCCACTGAGCCCTGATAAACTGAGAGATACAGGAACCTCTGGAACTCATGAAAGACTTAAGCAGGCAGTACACTGTGGTGCAGGGACATCTCAGTGGTGTGCATTGAGCTGGAGTTGTGAAGGGGGACAGAACAGCTGCAGTGGTGCTGTCTGGTGTTAGTGTTCTCACAGAGGAACAGTAGTTTACTGGATGCGTATCCACTGTCCTTGTTGCTGCTTTGTGCTGTATACATGCAGGACTTCCATCTCACTTCTTATTCTATCACTTTTATTGGTCAAAAGTTTAATGTCTTTCAATATCCTCTGACTCCACATGGGTGATTAGACAATATTGGCATGTTGTTATGACTTAGAGGGCTGCTGTCATGTGTTTTTCACCCTGTGTTTTGCTGTTAAGGAAGTAAGTAAGTAGAAAATTACACACTTAAGAAGAGAATTACACATTTCTGTGTCATATTGTGAACTCAATAGCATATCAGTTTAATAATTAAAGACTGAACTTGGAACACAAATGTTGGAAATTCTTCAGCTTTTGATAATATCTCATCTTTATTGACTGGAAGAAGTGTAGAGGGTAAATGTCTGCTTAGCATCATTTGTGATGAATGTTGTTATTGAGGAATCTTTTGCTTCTCTGAAATGTCACTTTCACTGTTTATAGCTGCCTTTCCTCTTTGTAAATTTCTGAAATCTGTCATTGTCTTATGGACTCATTTATTTCTAAAATATAATTTCTTATACATTTTTTGGAAGGATTTTTTGGTGCTTTTTGTAAAGTTTTGTCTAGCCTGACTCATTTTCTATGTGACTAATTTGAACTAGCTTTGTTTTCATAAGCTTTCAAGTATGGCTTGTGTACAAGACACAAGACATACTTTCAGTTGAATGTTTTTACAGTATTGCTTCTGGTTTGCTTTTTTGGTGGTTTTTACTTGTTTTTATTTTGTCCAGAAGGGCCTTTCCCTACTGGGATTTTATGCCTGTATGGTTAAGCAGCTTAATCCTATTTCAGAGAGTCTAAATTTCTCAATTTTTTGCTCCAGGATGTTCTTGGTTAGGTTTCTTGTCTGAAGTTTAGGGCAACAGTTCTTGTTTTCAATATTTCCTTGTAAAAGAAAGATTAGGTAGGATGTGGCCAATATTACTTAATGGGTGATCTGCAGATCACTTGGACTTCTTCCTTCTCTCTAATAATAGCAGTGGCTCTTGTACACTCCAGAGCTAGTTATTCTGAGCAGACAAGCTCTGACACAGTCTTAAATAACATTTAGTGATTTAGGACAGAATTATCTCTCAAGTCAGAGTGGTAGGGACTGTGTGAGCAGAGTAGAAGACTATGCAATTATTTACTGCCTTGCTGTGTGTTATGGAACATGAGTGTTTTTAGTGTATGGGGAAACTTGTGGCTTAAATGTTGGAAAAGATATCCAGTGGAATTTTCTGAAGTAAATTGTGTGTTGCATGGTGATGCCTATTCTAGTTCTATAGATCTAATCTGAAGGTGCAATTTGGCCAGGTCGTGGCTATAATAGAAGTTTTATTTATTGCCTCTTTGTTCACATTTACAGCTGTAATCTGCTGGTTTTACATGATCTGGAGATTACCAGTTATACCTCTAATCACTGTAATACTTTTGAAGACATTGTCATCTTTTTATTCAGTAAAGGATCTGGTTACCCATCATTGTGATATCAATTACACAACAATCACAACACTTTGGTGAATAATTCTGTTATGATTCAACTATCTATATTGGCAGCATAGTATCACTGAAATGTTTCTGATTATCCTCTACATTTCTGATTTTGATGGCCATGGAAAATGTAATTTGTGTGTTTTGCAAGTGAATGTATTTTATCCCTTTTCTTTTTTACACTGTCTGCATTGTTCAGCCAATATGCTTGAGATGGGAATTTATGTTCACAGACTGTAAGCATGAAACATCACTACAATCCATAATAAGGCCATTAGTATTCTGCTCATGCAAGCCACTGTAAGTACAATTTTCAGTGGCCTAATGTAACAGGTAATCATAAATTAGTATTTGCTTTAAAACAACACCAGATTATGCAGACTGCATGCTTAAGAAGAATGACTCAGTAAGTAGTGCAGCTCTGTAATGAAGTGGGAGCTCATTAAACAGATGCTATCTACTTCGCTGATCTACATAAACGGCAAACAAACCAAATGGAAATGTTTCAACAGAACACTGCAGTCAACCAGAACAAGTTCAGGTTCATTTACTGTGGCACTGTCTACAGGAATTAGTCACAGCAATAATTGAATAGTTCCTTGCTAATTTATCATTTTACATTTGTTATTGAATTTGCATAATGTGTTGATTTTTTATGTCTTTGGTTACATTAAATGCCCTCATCTGTGTTTACAAAACCAGAACACAGTGGGTGATTTTAAGATTCATCACACTGGCAGAGTTCAATGTGCATTGCTTGGAATGTATTTTTTTAAATTTTCTTTTTTTTTTCCTGGTTTGTGTGTTACATCACAGTACATGCACACTTGTAATTAATATTTAGGAAAATTGAAACATTTACTTTTTTTATGAATCATAGGCAGAGGCATGCAGATAGGGGCAATGACTAGGCATTCAGTATTTCTAGTCCAATGGAGCAGAAATGACAAGATGTTTTCCCAGTAGGTGGAATATCCAGAAATAACAGTCCTTTAGAACTGCTGAACTCTATGAGTAATTTGAAAGATCACTACTAGTTGTGGAGTGTATTACCTGAAGGACATTTTGCTGACTTTAGAGGCTTTTCAACTGCCTAGGAGGAACAGTACTGTATAAGATCATTATACAATTCTGTTTGAGAGGAATGAAATGTGAAAAAGCTAAATGACTTGAATCTAAAAAATAATTTTTGACATAGTTTCTGATATGCATTAATTGTAGGTTTTACACTGTGTGTGTGAAATATAGCTGATAAAGCAGAGCTAAATGGGTTATAACTTGGTTTGGGGTTATATATGTTTTTTATATGGTGATATTTTTTATTAGACTGTGTTTTCTGGTATGTGTAGCACTATTCAATGATGGAACATCTATCAGAACCAATTTTTAGTGTTGTCAGACTATTTCAGGACCTTTTCTTATTATTTTAATGCTTTATCTTTTGCTTATAGCTCTTAATATCTAGGAAAACTATGTTCCTGCAGATAACATCAGTTGAATTCTGACATGTCCCAAGTTTTTTGTCCTCTGCAAAAGCTCTTAACATTCTGAACACTTGTAAAAAATTGCTATTTTACAAGTAACAAAAGATACTGCTTGTGACCTCTATGCAGACTGTGCTTGCAGTAATTGTAGTTTTCTTTGTGCAAATGTATTATATGCAGACTACTGGTCACCAAGAATATGTGGAGTAGCTCACTGATGCTGAGGAAAAAGAGAAAAAATTGCAAAGCACCAGTGTTCAACTTAAATAAATATCAAGGAAAAACATGTATTTGTGAATTACCTTTCATCAGGACTGGTTAGATTTCTTTCACAAAACAAACCCCACACGCTTGCTACTGACAAAGTGCATCATCAAAGGAAAAAAACCCTTCTGTTAAATGATTTCAGAAAAATTTCACTCCACCTTTTCAACATGTTCGTTCATGTGTTCTACAGGAATTGTGGACTTAACAGACCTCTAAATTTGTAGCTAACCTTCTTCAATAACCTGCAGAGTTAAACAATAATTCTGCTGAGATAAGCAGTTAGAGGTAGCATATTCTTGAACACTTAACGAAGAAGTCTAGCACCAACAAGTAATATCAATATTGTAGTCACTCTGTGTTAATCTACTGAAAATTTGTTTGCATATGTTTTTTAAACACTCCCTTGTAAATTATTCCGTTCTCTTGAGATTTATCTGGGTTCACAGAATCACAGAATTGGTCAGGTTAGAAGGGACCACAGTGGGTCATCGGGCCCAACCATCTGGTCTCCCAAGACCCTTCCAGAGAACATTGCATGGGATTGTGTCCAGGTGGTTCTTGAATATCTCCAGCGAGGGAGACTCCACAGCCTTTCTGGGCAATCTGTTCCAATGCTTGGGCATTCTCACAGGGAAGAAATTCTTCCTCATCTTCTGGTGGAACTTGCTGTGCATCAGTGTCTGTCCATTGCCCCTTGTCCTTGCTTGGCGCCACCGAGAAGAGCCTGCATCCATCCTCTTGACACCCTCCCTTCAAATACTCATAGACATTGGTGAGATTCATCTCAGCTCTTTCTTCTTGAGGCTCAACAGGCCCAGATCCCTCAGCTTATCCTCATGAGAGGGATGTTCCAGGCTCTTGATCAACTCAGTAACTCCCTGCAGGACCAGCTCCAGGAACTCCATGCCTGTTGTGTGCTGTGGAGCCCAGAACTGGACACAGTATTCCAGGTGAGGCTTCACCAGCACTGAGGGGCAGGATCACCTCCCTTGGCCTGCTGGCAATGTCCTTACAAATGCAGTCCAGGATACCCTGGGCCTGCTTGGCTACAAAAATACACTGCTGGCTCACAGACCCCGGGTCCTTCTACACAGAGCTGACCTCCAGCAGGTCCCCCCCAGCCTGTACCAGTGCCTAGGCTTATTCCTCCCCAGGTGCAGAACCTGCATTTACCCTTGTTGGATTTCAGAAGGTTCACCTCTCCGAACTCAGGTCCCTCTGAAAGGCCACACTCTGAGCCATTGTGAGTTTATTTAATAATTGAAAGAGGTTTGAGCTTTCTTTTTCCTGTCATCAATTAAAGTAGCTAGAATTTTGGTTTATAAATATATGATTACATGAAAACGTTCAATGTTCTATGTATGTGAAAAGTCTAAGTAACTGAAATATACCAGGAGTATTGAACTGTTAAAGGAGAACTTTGCAGTCAATACACCTGTCATCAAACTGTGGGAGACAAATTAAAAAGCATTCCATGCCAAAGTTGTATAAGCCTTTTCCAGCTTATGGAGTACACCAATACCTCAGAAGAAAGCAAAAGAACTGGAAACTCAAACTCAGTTCATTCCTACTTATTAATCTAGTTTATTTAGAGTATTTTAAAAAGACGTTGTCAAGTTGTCATGCTGTTTTGATGTTTTTCCAGTATTTCCTCTGTGAAGTGGATGACAGTTCCATTAAACTATTAATATTCTTGCATCTATTAATATGTATAAACAGTTCTGCACTTCATGAAGATCTAGGACACAACTGTATTGCATTTCCACACTTGCTTTATATTAGCATTCAGTTTCACATTGCAATTTTGCAGAAGAGCATTTATTGGCGCTAGTTGAATTTGTCCTTTTTCTGACATAAAACAAGCTTTTGGTTATATCATTATCCTATGTAGTTACGTTCAATCCACATAAGTAGCACCTCACTGAAAAGGGGATAAGATTTATCCGTGAAGATATTGTTTGAAGAGAAGCAAAGAAATACAGGTTGAAGAAACTTTCTTTGAAAGACACTACCTCGATATTAAATCTGTAGGATTTCTCCCCTTCTTTTGTTAGATTCCCTACTGTTCCTTTCTCTGGAAATACATAAAATAAACTCTGACTCAGCTAAATATATTCACTAATTTTTGACAAGTAGGGCTTAATAAGTCTACTTTTGAATTTTTTCCCTAGATTGAGTCTGTTCTTTTTAAAGCTATCCACTCACCCCTGAGGATGTCTTGTATCTCTGCCTTTCACCTCTTCCCAGCTGACTAGAACAGTGTTAGCACAAGCTCAAGGGACAAGACACTTTGTTTTGCTGAAGGTCTATGCCCATCATCAGGAACAAGTAATAATGTACAGATGCAAGAGGGCATTTCTACGGAGTCCACTTGTGAATCACCTTTTGGAGAAGATAGCATAATGTCTATTTTCTCCTTGATTTTCTTCTTCCGCTACCTGCCCCTAATTTTCTAATCAACCTCTCTAGTTATTGAGAATTTTCATCTGGGGCATATCTTTTGATATGTTTTTCTTTTGTTGTTCATTTATAACTTTCCAGCGCACCAACAAAACTGCATCCACAGCATAGCCTATAATATAGATCATTCCATATGTCCAGGTTCCCTTTAAATAGATTAATAGTTCTGGTGGAATAGTGATCCCAGAATTTTGATGCTGCTTTGTCAACCACCTTTTCAGTGGAAATTGTGTTAAATAAAGTGTTGACTGGTAATTTCAGAGAAGTATTGGATCAATCACAATAAAAATCTCACATATATGACATGATTTCTTTCTCTGCTCTTTGTAGTTTTCTTGATCTTAGCCTCTCTGTAGTCTTAAGGCCATTATGTTTTTTTGTTTACAAAATTTAATTCTACTCCTGGACATAATTAGCTTCTCTTCTCTCTTGCAAATTCTGTTTTATTTTCTCATTCTGCACGTACCAGTATTTACTGCCTGAATTTTGCCTGCATTGCATTTTTCTGCTTGTCATAGACATCTGCAAGAAAATGGACAAACCTAATATCTCTTTGGGAAAATATTGGTTTAAAATATTTAGCAGGTTAAATATAGCAGCTTATGAGATAAGGCAACTAAGAGATTCCAAACTGAAACACTTGGCAAGATTTTTTCTCTCATACCAAGTGATGACAGCACAGAGGCAGATCACCTTTATGATAGGTGCCTTACCTGCAGATGCTTCTGGGTCAAGCTTTGTGGAACAATGACTGTTTGATGTGTGCTGTATGTTCTGCAGCAATTCAGCCTTGAAATATGCAGTTCAGGTTTACCACTGAGGATGTACGATGCTCAAGCACTTATGTAGTCATTCAAAGCATGTGTCTAACTTTGAGCAAGAGAATGGTTTCCGCAGTGCCTGAAAAATATCACAACAGACAGAAAATGTGCCCTGTTAACTAAGTTAACATTAGTTACCTTCATTCTTAGTATAAATGAGAGTGAATCTGAGTCTTATGACAATGACCACGACTAAGATTACACTTTTATTAAAGGCAGAGAATGAGAAGTATCTGCTATTTGGAAGTACCTATCCATTCCCTTCTGTGACTGCCAACCAATCTGGAAATTGGACATACACCACAGGCTAATGAGCTGTGTGTCAGGAGGTGAGCAAAGAAATCACTAAAATTGGGTGGGGAGAGATAGAGCTCTCTTATTCTCATGCTTTTCGAAGGAGAAAAAGTGAAATTTCAGCCAGGAGGGAGCGGTCACAAAAGACTGCTGGATTTTGGGGTGTTGGTCTGTAAAACACTAGAGAAAAAGGAAACAGATTATTAGATTACAAGGGTGTAACAAGCACAGGTACAGGTTAGGTGATCTGGTAAATGTGTAAATTATGCTTGCAACAGTCCAAATCAAAGACTAGAACAAGACAGCAAATTTTTTTCTTGAAGAGCTGTCTGTAATTACTACAAACTGAAAAAAAATGTCAAGTGCAAGGTAAAGCTAATTGGGACCAAGATCTGGCAACCAGTTTTTATCTAGGTATGAACCATATTTGTAAAGCAGCAAAGATTTATGAATACATCTTTTAGTACTAAAAGTAAAGTCTCTGTGTCCTCCTTTTCCATTCTTTGATGTTTTAAAATTATTCATGTTACTGCTACTTACTCTCTGTGAAGTGATCTGAGCCTGGGTCATACAGAAAAATGATCCAGAGGGCTTCTCAGAGTGTTTTACCTGCATTTTAACTGGCTGAACATAACTTTTAAATTATTAATGAGTTTCTCTGTCAAAACATATTTTTAAAGAAAGAATGTGCTTTTACAGAGTTTCCCTCTTTTTCATCCTTCTCTGATTTTAGGTTTTCAGTAACCAATTAATTTTTTATTTTCCATCCAAAGACTCATTAGTTTTTTGAACATATTCTCTCCCCTCTTTCCTCACCCTAAAAATGCTAGTCTGGGTATATCCAGCTGAATTTTGGCATAATAGTTTTCATTGATAACAAAATAAAAACACCAAACAGTGTGTGGTGCTTCTTTATACTTTGCTCTCATTGTATTTGGTTTGTGTGCATGGGAAATCGTAGCTTTTTTTGAAGTTTGGGAGTGGTCAAGGGACATGAGGAGAGATATTTAAAAAGCAACTGTAATGGTTTCCCCTGTCCAAGTGTCACAGACTGAGAAAAACTCTTCTGCCCATTTACTTCTTTTGACATTTCAAATAGGTGTGCTTCCAACTTGAATAGAGAGGATTTTGGGGGCTTTTTTTAAAGTTGAAAACACAGGAAAACAGTGTTTCTGAGAAAACACTGTGTTTCTGAGAAAAAAACCAAGGAACAATTACAGAACATGGCCAAGACTAAGACTGAAAAAAAAAGGGATAGCCTTTAAAAAAGAAAAAGGAGTTTAGTGCTCTTTCACAGTCAATCTCTGGTGTGTGCATACAAGAGAGAGCAGAAGAAATGTATGATGAACTTAATGTTCCTCTGTTGCTTTCTTTCAAAAGTAACAAACAAGCAAACCAACCTGAATTTTGTTAAAAGGGTCAAAGAATAATTAGGTCTTGCAGATACCCTGAGACATTAATTTACAAAGAGTTGTCTACAATTTTGAGCTGAGAATAACGGATGTAAATACAGAAGTAAGGAGAATAAACACAGGCTCCGGACCTTGTACATCATGTGAAACCCCAGTCATTCTTAGTTTTTGCTATGTTCAATAGAGTGCCTCCTCAATTCAGGGTACAAGCACTACTGCACCACTCAGAGAAGCTGCTGGTTCTCTTTATTATCTCCCCTAGTTGGTGTGGTAGCTGATCAGTTTTATGCGTCTGAAAAAGAATTTTCAGGAGTTATGTCAAGTACAGATGATATTTTTATGTGAGAAACAGAAAAGCTTATTTTTGGCAGACAGGAGGGAAGCAAGAATAAATTGCCTCAGGTTTGTCCCAAGTGTATTAAATTGCTAGAGAGATGAAGAAAATGACAAGAACAAAAATTACAAGAGCTGTACTTACGTGTTGCAAATTTTGTGGCTGTCAGCCAGAAAAGCAGTGTCCATGGCTGTCACAGGAGCATGAGTGAACAAAGAAGACTCTTTGGTTCAAGTGAGAAATTATAGACCTGGGAACAAAGAACTTAGGAGGGAGCTGAAAATGAAAATTTAACCCACACAAAATGGGGACAAAGGAGATTTGAGTGTTCAAAGTAGGTCCATTCAGAGTCAAATGGAGTTCAATGATCAGAGAAAACTTCAAAGATGTGCTGTGTCCAGGGTTTGTTATTCAGTGCCCTGATCGCATGCTTTGGAACATATTCAGAGGTGATGTGGATGTCAGACACCAGTAAGTGGGTGGAAGGTATTCAGCATTCAGCTTTGAAGCCTAGAAAGTGCAAGTAAAAGAAGGGTATGTTCTTCTGTCCATCCCATCTCTTTATTATGTTTCATTTGTCGGTCCTCTTTGTGCATGTAAAACTTGACCTGCTTATGCCTAGAGCAGGAAAATTACTTACTACCTAGAAGGACTAAGAGTTATACCAACTACCTGCTCCTAGCTTGGATGGGTGGACTGTTTGATGGGTAAAAACTGGCTGGAGGGCTGGATGACCAGATCCAGAGACTTGTGGTGAATGGAGCTAAATCCGGTTGGCAGCCGGTCCCTGGATTCCACCTTAGAGGCTCTTGGCAAATACGAGCCATTGTGAGCCAGGAAGCCCAATGGCATCCTAACCTCTATCACCAACAATGTGACCAAGTGGGACCAGAAAAAGGGTTGTCCCCCTGTGCTGGGCACTGAGGCCATGCCTCAAATGCTGTGTTCACTTCTGGACCCCTCACTACAAGAAAGACATTGATGGGCTGGAGCATGTCCAGAGAAGGGCAATAGAGCTGGTGAAAGGTCTGGAATGTAAGTCTGTAAGGAGTGTTTAGCCTGGAGAAAAGGAAGCTCAGGAGTAAACCTTATCACCCCTTAATACTGCCTGAAGTGAGGTTGTAGCCAGGTGGGAGTTGGCATCTTCCGGGCAATGACCAAAAAGACAAGAGGATATGGCCTCAAGCTGCACCAGGGGAGGTTCAGGTTGGACATTAGGAAGAATTTCTTCATGGAAAGGGTTGTTAAACCTTGGAATGGGCTGCCCAAGGAGGTGGTGGAGTCACATCCCTTGAGGTGTTCAAGAAGTGACTGGATGTGACAGTACTATGGTTTAGCTGTCATGGTGATGATGGTCAAGGTTTGGACTTGATGATTTTGCAGATCTTTTCCAACCTAAATGTTTCTGTGATTTTGTGGTTCTGTGATTTAGTAGTGAAATATGCAGCGTATCATTAAATGTTTGGTTTTTGTATGGGTTTTTTCCCTAAATACAGGAAAGCTTAGGAACTTTACAAAAAGAAAAAGCTAATATCAAGTTCTACATTTCTCTGACAAATACTTGAATTCTTATTTTTGTAGATTACTAAAAGTGCTTTGAATTATTTGCCCATGATGATGGTTTTTTGTTTGTTTTGTTTTTAGAGGTATTTTACAACATTGCTGTCTGACTTTGGCGTCACTAACTAAAAAAACAAGCTAGTGATATGAATGAGAGTAAAAAGGACAAAGCTGCAAAATTGCTAGCCTTGAGCAGTTCAATGCACAATGACAGTACTGTTCTAGGATTTTTGTTAGTTGTGGCTGATCTCTGTTTTCACAGCTTTTCCAAAAGAGAGAAATCAAAATCCCATCCATCACAATCATGTGTGATGCCAATACCAGTAGTCAAAGTTTCATTTCAAAGAAATACAGGAATAAATATTATAAGTAAATAAAAAATAAATAAATAATCACCATACATGAAAAATTAGGCCACCAATGTTTACCAATTTGACTTGTAATCCCAGGTTTCCTAGGAGACTTTTTTAGAGTTGAATGGGTGTAGTTTTGGTCAATGCTAGATATCAAGCCTCAAGCCAGTCAGCTAATTGAGCAAAATTTTGTGATACTATCTTGTGACCTTGCTTTTAATTGTTCTGCCAACTTCCATAACGTTGTATGCAATAACCATTAAAAATTATGTGTTGAAGGGTCTGATGTAATTCAGGATCAGAAGTGTATTTTTCATGCAATCAGGCATGTTTCACAAAGAGTAAAAAGTAATTTTGTTACTGATGTAAAGCTAAGAAGGTTTTTTACTTCAAGTGTAAGCATTTAATAGTGTTCTCCTATGCTGCCAACACTTTTTTATTTCAAAATTGTACAGCAGTCCTCCCCAGTCTGCCTACAGGTTTGGAGTCCACTTGTACTAGATTTGAACAGTTCCATCTGCTTTGCTTTGGTTCATTTATTCATGAGCACAAGAAGAGCTGCCATATTTAAAGCCCTTGCACTACATAGGAAAAGAAATTGTGTGTCAAGCTTGTCATCATTAGAAATATTTGTAATTTGAGTGCCACGTAGATACATTTTGTTTTGAAAAAATGGAAAGTCTGAAAGGCAAAGTAAATAAGAAAGTAGTGATATTCTGGATAAGTGAATGGTTGTTAAGGAAAACCCTCAGTGAAAAGGAGATAGGGCAAATAAGCAGTGGAAAGGGTTGTGTTTTTTGGTTTTTCAAAGATTTTGTACTTAAAACCATGATCCAATAGTTTGTATTGGAGCTGATTTTGATCTAAGGGCCATTGCTGATAGGACAAAGCACTGGAACATAGCTCAGAAATGCACTTTCTTTTCTTCTGCAGTCCCTACATTAATACCTCCCACTATACCCATTTCTAAGAATTACTTCTTAATTGACTTTCTTCTTGAATGGGGGAGATTACACATATAAAGGGCCCTCTTATAATCTCAAATCCCACACCCTCCATTTATTTTGGACTTATATCGACTTATGTCAGATGACTGAAGTAAGAAGCAGTCCTTTTTGTCTTTTTTGATTGTCCAAATAAATTGTGGAGAGATAGTAAACTACTTGCCAAGTGTTCCTTTGGATATGCTTATTATTAAAAATTCTTTTAAAAACCACTATTTGATTCTGAGTTATTTTCTCATTTATAAATAAGGCGAAATACATTTTGGATCTATGACAGTGAATTCTAAACTTTTCTAAGTAAAGAAATATTCTGCAGTAACGTTCTTCAACAGTAGTGGGAATGTTTCTGCCATTCAGACAATAAAGATATAAGAACTAAGTAGTGAGGGGTCAGATTTCTATGCTGTTGATATGGATGTCTTAATGGCAAGGACTTTTCTGAATTTTCTATATGTAAAATGTTATCACAAAAATAATGGTATAGTCTTTTTATACATGTATAAATTGGCTTTTTATTTCACTCTGATGCTACAGCAAATCATAAGCTAATTTCAAAACATATAATTCTTGCATACTTCTGGCGCTCAATCTTAAATAAATATAAAAGTATGTCATGTAGATAAAATGCAGTAAATAGGCAGAATTAATTCTTGCAGGTCTCTGAGGGTTGTACTTAAGATGATGGAACTGGCCTCTGTGGACTATGGAGGTAATAAAAGTTGAATAAAACTTCATAGAAGAAAACTGATCTATTCTCTTCCAGTTATTTCAAGCTCTAACACTGGTACGGAACACATAGAAAAGTATTCCCCAGTGGAGGACATGAAAATGTTTCATTCTCTTTCGGTTGCTCTGTGCCAAACTAGAATTTAATAAGTGTATCACTTGCTATTTGCCACTGTATAATGATATCATGAAGAAAAAATAAAAAAGAAGACGATATAAAGTACTTTCTTCTCAAAAAAAGGTACTCATTTTTCTGTATGTCAGATGAAAACAAAGTGCCTTTAGATCCCAGTGGGACTGAAAGGGTGACGTCTCATAAAATTTCAACTTATATGTCTGTGAGGATTTTCTGCTGTATCTCATGGCCTGACTGTCTATCTTCACAACAACCAGCCACTGCTTTAAGCTGAGAAGAATGGGTGACAAAATTTTAGGACAGAAAAAAGACAATTAGGACTGAAATGAAATGCAGAAAGAAAATGTCTAAAAATACTTTTAAAAAGATCAACCCCCTTGCCCAAGCTAAAACTGAATTCCAGTGCTGCAAAGTGGTGTGACAGCAAATAGATTATTTTACTTCCAAACCAGCTATATTGCTCTCTTTTTTCCTATCTACAAACAACATAAATTTTGTCAAGGCAGCAATAAATGGGATTTTCCAATTGCAACACAAGTGGTAAAAATAAATGTAAATGTTCTAAGGGATTTAATGTCATCTATGGTTTAGTTTTTTCTTGATTTTAATTAAAAGGTTATTTTCATTTTTTTTTCCTTGTTATAGCACAATGCAGTAATTCTCTGGGATGCTTTCTGAAACACAACAGTATCCAACAATACGTAGCACTTGATAGACTACAGGTTCTGGCATTTTTTTCTTTTTTCTTGAGATTATCTGTGTCACAGTGTAGTTTCAATTTCTCTGTTGTCTTCAATTTTGCAAACATTTGTTTTCTGTTACTATGCTGTACAGCAGGTGGAGGAAGGACAGGGAGGAAACCCAAACTCTAACAGATACTTATTTGCATTAAGTTAAACATAATAAAAAATTAATTTAATTTGAAGGAACAGAATTATGTAATAATAGACTATTGGAAAAAAATTAATAGAACTAGTTTTCAGGCATACTCTTGCATCATCTAAATAGTATACATTTGCAGTGCTCTGTGATTACATATTTTCATCCTTGTTGACTAATGCAATGAATACGTTGATAAATACACTTAAAAGATACACAGCCCTTCTTACACAGAATGTTGTCCTTCTGAATGGATACTCTGCTGTATGTGGCCCTACTGTTCATCTTTTTTTGCTGGTTTGTTTGTTTTTTAGAGCATGTGCCAGGCCTTCAATAATTTGTTTTTCCTCTGTTTGCCACTGAGCTGCATGACCCCACTTCAGAACAGTGTGAGCAGCCAGCATTGGCTTTGGGTTGCCCTGAAGTGTGTGTGAGCAGTTGTGTTGTATGTCACAGCTCTTATTAACTCTAGTGCCACTGCTAATGTTTTAATGTATGTGTATACGTGCCTTGAGGGAGTAGTTTGTGTGTTTTACTAACGTGATACACCAAAATACTCCCTTCCTTTCGCCTCGATTATAAATTAATACATGCCATCAGGGGACCTCTTATGATGTGAAATTGTCATCCTGTGAACAGTACGGATGAGATTCCACGAAAGTGCAGCTGAGCAGCTACCCATCCTGTGAGCACAACAAAACTCTCTCTATGCTCGCCCCTGGTGGCTTGCATTAATTTCTTATGAATAATTCACATTCCTTCTTCACAGTTATTATTCCTTCCTTTTTCTTTTGTTTCCCAGTTTTGAAAGGCACACCAGCCTCTGCAGTGGTGGAGTGCTCTCAGGCAAAACCTCATCCACTGGTCCCATGGCAGGACTTGCTGGCACTGGGCAGTGCCTGGGTGGGACGTCACACTGGCACAGGGAAGCACCCTGAGGGGTTCTTAAAGCTGCCAGTGCCCGAATTAGTGTTTTAATTGAGAAGCTAATGGGTTAATCAGCATCCCTGAGCTTGTGCTACTTAATGGAGCTGTTGCCTGGCAACACCTGCCAAAATGAGGAGGTTTTGTTCTGCTGCTGTGTGAGTCAGGCTCTTATCTTGTGAGGGTTCAGGAAAGGGAGCTGCTCATATGCTGAGTCTCTGGGTCTTTCTCTGCCCAGCTGGAAGTTCTACAGGGCAAACATCAAAGGATTTCCAAGTCTGACTCCTTAATTGTAAGGCTTCCAAAGTTCAGATGCATATTTGAACCTTTTGAAGCCTCACTTTTGCCTTGTAACCCAAAAGGGTCACTTCCCATTCTCCCTCTCTTTTCCTGACCTGCATTCATGTCCCTTCCTAAATCCAAACTACTTACCTTGACTTTTTTTGCATTTTTTTCTCAGCAGGCTTCCCCTTATCCAATTTCTTCTAAACAACTGACCAAGCCCCCTTTAATTTGTTTACCCTCCACCAGGAAACATTTGTCTCTCTACCCATCAGTCTGTGTTACTCTGTTGGTATCTCTGCTCAAGGTTTGCTTTACCTTACACATCCCAGGAAACATTTACCTTGCCAGAGAAACAGCTGAGCACAGAGTTGAGGTTACATGATTTAACACAGGCTAACTGTTGGCTTCGTGGGTTTTTTTGAGAACTGGAGGAGAAAGTCTGCTGTGCTTGTTTTCAGAATTTAGCTGTTTCTCCAAAGGCTTTGTAAATCTGTGGAGTTTTGAAAGTGTCTGAACTCACACCCGAAGCCAAGGCTGGCTGTCTTTGAACACTGGTGGAAATCTCATTAGGAAATCAACAAAACTCTGTTTTACTGGTTAGAGGCAACTCAGAGTTGCATAAATATGTTCTTTGGCATGTTAATACGCTTTCTCACAAATACAGCATGTAGAGTAATTTTCTGCTTATGCAAGCTATGCATTTCAGTTAAAAAGCCCATCCTGTGGCACAATATGTTACTTTGCCAGTCTGCTTCAAAAAGATCAGTGTTGCATTGATCCTATTTCTGTGGTACTTCCTGTATTCTTTGATATGTGAGCAAGATTTTTAAAAAATCTAACATTTCAAAATGTATTATAGGGTATTGTCATGGTTTGAGGCTGGCACAATGCTAGTGCTCTCATGAAAATACACTCTCTTTGATGTCTGCTGTGAGATGTGACCAGGAATAAGCAAAGCAGGCTCTCAGCTAGAAATAAAGAAAACTTTATTAACTAGACTACAACTCTAAGTAAAAAGAAAACACATAGGGAAAATGAAAACTTTCCAAAAACATTTCCTCCTTCTCTTACTAAATTCTAATACATCTATCTCTCAAATCACTAATTTTCTGTCTATCACTACCTTTTAGATAATCAATTCTTAGTTTATCAAGAGGAGAGGAGTCTTTCTTGTGCTATAGGCTTTTCTTGGAAACACCATTGAAACCTCCGTGTGTTCTCATGTCACTTGTGGCACCGCCCGGAGTACGTCTGCTGTCGTGACCTCTTCCCACTATGTCTAGTGCTCTCACCACTGCACATGGACCAGAGCTGCTTCTAGGGTTGTTCTTTTAAGCATGCTTTGTCTCGTTCTAAAAAGAGCACAGTCTCACCTTTGGCACACCTGTCCCCCCCAGATTTCACCCCCTGGGGCCGAGGGGTCTCAACACTGAACCCTCTTGGCTCTGAGCCATTGCCTCCCCCTGGATGCAGTCTCTGTGTCACAAGGAACATGGTTCTGTCCATGGCTATAACAAGAAGAGTCCAGCTAAGCTACTCTATCATCTCTTCCCACCTAAGATTCCTCTCTACTCTCCCGCCATCTTTCACTTGCCCAGACCTTCACACTTGCACATTTCCTTCTTCCATTTCATCTCTATCTCTCTTCTAGGAAAGGTTAATGTTCTGCAAAGTTTTCATTGTCTAAAAAAGGGTTAAAAACTCGGGCTCTGCCCGCCTAAATCTCTTACAAGTGGCCGGACACCTTTTTTGCTGCACCCCCCCCTCCTCCCCCCTTTTCTCTTTCTCAGCCGTGCTGCTGGCACATATTATCAAGTTTCAAGGTAGCACAGTCCCAGGCACAGGCTGTATTCTCTCTCTCCTGGGGTGGAAGGGGGGGCGCTGCCCGATGCCTCCTGGTGCTTTTCCCACCCTTCCATGCTGGGACCTCTTCACCTCCCATCTCTGTCCAAGGCCCGGCCTCCCTCACGGCCGCATGGCTTCTCCCTCCCCCGCCCAGCAGCAGCAGCTGGGCCGGGAGAGGTCTGACCTGCTTCCCTCGCCGGAATTCAAGAGAACGTTTCACGGGAGTGCTCTGCTTTTAACCCTTGTGTTCTCAGAGGCATATCCAATGTTTGCAGTGGCCCTACCAGGTGCCAATATTAAAATCTGAATGCCTATTGGCTTGACCACAGCATATCCCAGAAAGCTTACTTCCTCTCAAACCACGACATGTGTGTATACTTACAGAAGTATTTTTAAATCCTTGTCCCATGACTCTTTTAGGTGTTCTGTACCTGGGCCATTCAGCTTCTACTCTTGTGTTATCAGGCTGTTCTGAATAGGACTTCTCTAGCCAGACAGCAGTTTTTCTTTTTTTTTTTTCCCCTTAATTTCATTTACTAGGAAAGAGAATGGTAGGGCACAGTGACTTACTTACTTACTTACCTCGTTATGTACGTGTCATCTGGAACTACTGTAATGTGGCTTGCTTGCTTTTAACAGCAAAACTACTGCAACACACAATGCTCTTCCATAAGCTATATGGGAAAAGGCTTTTCTACACAAGATAGTGGACACATAAGGTAGTTGAGCCCAATGTCAGGACTTGAATTTTGCAGATATTGAAATAATTTCTCTATTACATCTCAGTGAAATATAACATCCAATACCTGGTTGGATAGCCAAATTGTGCTATTGTACCACATTTTGTTTCTAAAGCCAGTGTAGGCTATACTGTAATTCCTTGCCTCTGGTTTTGGTAAAATAAGACCCTTAAATCTCTGCTTTTTTGCATCTTGAGGCAATTTGCTGTAAATTGTCCTTTTGCGTGGGAGCAGCTTTCTTTGAAAAGCTCATTGCCTCTCATCCTGAGAGCATGGTACTAGTCTGGTTTTGATCTTTCAGGAAGACTGTGCTGAGATGGGGAAGGCACTAATCAGATTAGTTAATGTGATTTGTAGAAGAGGGAAAAAGATAAGTATCAGGGACTCCATAAGGAAGTAGTTTATGGAAGAGGATATCAGAACACAGATCACACAAAGAAATATTTATGTCTCATTTTATTTGGAACAGAGCAATATTGGAGTACAAAAACAAATTCCCTGCATAATATTGAAAAAGCTGCTTTCCTTTTAAAGTCAAGCCTGCTCATCTTTTAACTGATCAAGACGTGAATGTTTATGTTCACTGTCAGGCTAAAACCATTACTTTGAATCAGAAAGCATTTTCATGCAGTTTTTTATTCGTTAATTAAGTTGCTGATGCAATTTGTAAATGCACTTTAAAGATAGTACTAGAGAGTGTAATGAGTTCCTAACCAGACAATTAGGCTGAACAAAGCTGAAGTTCATTATTTGAATTTAATAGGCATCACTCCTACTACAGCAGTATTTTCTGATAACTTCTCACCAATCTGCTCCATCTCTGTACTGCCTGACTTTAACTCTACATGCACTACATGAGGTGCTGGGAGAGCTCTCCATGGGGCAAGATTTGCCAGGGATTTCTTAAATCTTCTTAAAGATTCAGAAATCTGCAGCAGTGGGACTCTAGTGCTTGTATGAGAAAATGGTGATGAAAATAGATGTTTCCTCTGCTGAGGCATTGGCATTGAATGCTTAAAAATTTTCTTCAGCTATTTATGCTGCAGACAAGCCTTTGTGTATCTATGTATACATATACAAATAAGAAAGTATGTATATCTATATGCATACCTCTTACTTGTCACTTAACACATTCTAGCAGCATGCCAGACAATCCAAAGGCTCAGGTCCACACTCAGGTCCTAAAAAGTGATACTGTTTGGAGAACATATCAAAGAATAGCACATACAACACAGCATTACAGAACAGTTTGGCTTGGAAGAGAACATCTGGTCAAACCCCCTAGCTCCTGTGGATCACCTAGAGCTGTTCTCCCAAAACTTTGTCCAGACAACTTTTGAATTTCTCCAAGGATGGAGACTTTATCACCTCTCTGGCCAACTTCTGCCAGTGCATGGTCACCCTCACTGTGAACAGGTGCTCTTGATGCTCATAGGGAAGCATCACTTCGCTGCTGGCTATACTATGTGTAATGCAGTGCAAGACACAATTTTCTGGTTTTAAGGTGAGGGCACCTTGCTGGCATACAGTGGCTCCACCAGGAGACGAAGTACATGAGATTCACTTCTCCAAAGCTACCTTCCAACATAATTTCATATCACCTAATAAGAATTAGAAACATCTGCTAAAATTAGCTAGGGATGGTGCTTTGCCTAGACTGAGATATTGCACTTGCAGCCTTGTCACTTCTTTCCTGTTTGCGTTCTAAACAGGAAGGAGAATGTTTTTAGTTTGGTTGCTTTGGACCCTGTATTCTATGTCTTGTAATTAGATGTCTAACTAGACTCTTTAAAAATAAAATTTCTCTGGGCTACTGTGTGGAAATAAAGCCCTTTAAATGTTTTTTTCTTCTAGATTTCAAGAAGAAAGAGTTCTATGCGCCTGCTGCTACTCCATTGTTCAATACGGATGACAAAGTAGTGAGAAGAAAGTTTCATCTATTCTAATGGTGGGAATCCCTTTCTCCTTCTCTGGAAATGTAATAATGCACTATCTTGTTGGCGTAGCAAAGTCATAATAACTTGAATTCTGCCTCTCTCTTCTGAGTAAGTCCTGAAAAAAAATTTAGTATTTGGTCCTCTAAACTGCAGCATGCATTTTTCCACAAGGGTCATATCTGGTGGCAAGCACAGTTCTCTGACAGCTGCAGAATGTGCCTAATGATAGAGTTTGATAAAATTTTTAGGAATTATGAGCTTGGTTTTACCTATATGTCCTGGTTTCAGTGGAAGTGAGTTTTTTGGGATGCTGTGCTCACATTTGAATACTGGCACCTGGTGTGGCCACTAAGGACATGGATATGCCTCTGAGAACACGGAGGGTTAAAAGCAGAGAGCTCCCAGGAAAACTTTCTCTTGGGGTCCAGCGGAGAAACAGGTCAGACCATGCGGCCAGGTGAGGTAGGCCTGAGCCCTGAGGATGGAAGGGTGGAGAAGCACCAAGAGACATCGGGCAGCCATCCCCCACTGAGAGAGAGAGAGAGAGAGAGAGAGAGAGAGAGAGAGAGAGAGACAGCCTGTGTCTGTGCTACCTTGAAATTTGACAGCACGACCGGCTGAGAAGGAGAAGGGGGGGGTGTGGCGAGAAGGTGCCCGGCAGGGCAGCGTAGGACTTCTGGACAGGCAGAACCTGAGATTTTTAACACTTTTCTTGGATGATGGAAACCTTACAAATGCTGATCCTCCTGGAGTTCAATGAGAAGAGAGATAGAGATGAGATAAGAGCAAATGGGCCACGAGAGAAGTGGAGAAGAATCTTGGGTGGGCGGAGGTGATGGAGTGGCCTTTGGGTGGACTTTTCTTGTATTGCCATGGACAGAACCATTTTTCCTGTGACACAGAGACTGCATTTAGGGGTCTAAATGCAGTCTCTGTGTCACAGGAAAAATGTTTCTGTCCATTCAGAACCAATGCAGAGACGATGGGTGAGGAGGGTGGTGGTGGTGCCCTCCGTCTTCAGGGGAAGAAGATCTCTGTTTTTGAGACTCCTCGGCCCCAGGGGGTGAAAGCTGGGGGGGACAGGTGTCCTGAAAGTGAGAGACTGTGCTCCTTTTGGAGCGGGACAAAGCATCCTTAAAAGGAAAACCCTAGAAGCAGCTCTGGTCCATGTGCAGTGGTGAGAGCACTGGGCATGGAAGGAAGATGTCACTCTGGCAAATGACCTCCGGGCGTTGCCACGTGTGACATGGAAATACACGAGGTTTCAGCTGTGTTTCCAGGGGAAGCCTATGGCACAAGAGGGACTCCTCTCTCCTTGATGAACTGAGAATTGATTATCCTAAGGGTGGTGATGGACTGAGAGTTGGTGATCTGAGGGATGGATGTATTGGAAATTTGGTGGGGGGAGGAGGAATGTTTTTGGAGGGTTTTCATTCTGAGTTCTGTGTGTGTTTCTTTCTATATATAGTTGTAGGTTAATAAAGCTTTTTTCTTCTTCATTCCTAAGTTGGAGCTTGCTTTGCTCTACTCCTGGTCACATCTCACAGCAGACACCAGGGAGCATATGTTTTGATGGGGGCACTGGCATTGTGCCAGTGTCAAACTGTGACACTATAGAACTGTGGAAAACCAGCTTTTTCATGGAGTAAAATTGTTGTGCTTCAGGGCAAAAAATAAATATAAGCATTGGTAATAGCTTTAGTATGTTGTTTGCAGTGTAATAGTTTTCTGACACTGTTAACTAAAATGGTTTGGACCTGAATTCTTACCATTCACATTTAATTTTTATATAATGTGTACTAATGCTTTCTAATTCTCTCATAATCCAACATTAAGGAAAAAAATTCCATGAGAACACTAGAGGGTATTTAGCAACCAGTCAGAAACCTGACCTAAATGTTATTTGCATTTAAATATTGTAAAACATGCACAATTGGAGTCCAAGAGAATTCTTGAATTAGGGAATTTAAACTCTGTAGGCTTCTAGGCTCATTTCTGCTAACCATGCAACAGAGTGCCAGGATCCTTATCAATGAGCATAGCTGCATGACTTCATTTGTCTTCACTTTTAACACTTGGAAACACATGTTGGAACAATGTGTCATTTAGAGCTGGGTGAAATAGCTGATGCTCACTCTCTTGGGAGCCAGAAGTGGAAACAGAAACCTGCTTTGTGCCCAGTTTTGGACAGGGAGTTCAACAGAGACCTCCCACTTTCAATGAACTGAGATGAACTCCCCAGCAGGCTCAGCGTGTTTGGGCTTTCTGGGGTCTGTGCCACTCTTGTATAAAAACTAAAGAGTCAGGTGATTCTAAACTGGTAATTAGGGCCCTCATCTCTAGCTTCTGAATTAGTTATTTATACAATAAGGAAAGTTTTGACCCAGGCATCTTGCTGGTGGAGAAAATGGGGACCTGAGGCGCCTATAGCTTGGTTTGCCAGGATGAGTTTTACACAAAGAGTTAGGGAGAAAAAGATGTGTGTTTGGTACCCAAAGGACCCATGTGCTTCAGCACAGTGTGATGTGGCTGGAGGTAGCATCATCCTCTGACCTGTTGCTGGGACTGCAGTGCAGGCACATCCCAGGACATCCCACAAATCAGGTGGGAGGTGAAGGGGCCACTACCCAGGGGCCCTGGGTTACTCCTCCTTTTGCTCCCTGAGATGTTTCCCTCAGAGTCCTGCAACACTTTCTAAACTGGATGAAATGCTTTGTGGCTCTGCTCTCATTCATTAACACAAGCTTAAAAAAAAAAAACAGGAAGAATATTTAAATTAAGGCTGGATTGAGACTTCCCCCTCCCTCTGACTCCCCCCCCCTTTTTTTTTCCTTCCTCTGTTAGGCTAAGAAATCAATTATTTGCACTGCCTCAGTATCAGGAGAGAGATCTTCTATTACTATTTCCTATACTGAAATGTATTATGACTACACAGGGGTTATTGTATTCAGAAGCAAAGGGATTACAAATATCTCAATGTCTTTTATAGCTGCTAGTAATTATTTTTGCTTCCAGCTATGTTACAACCATTAAAGTTCATGTTTAGGTTACAACGTTCCCTGTGTGAATGTTTGCTTTTAATTAATAGAAGGATGTGCTGGGCTTGTCCTTCCACAGTGTAGACCCTAAACCTGTCAGAAACAGCTTACAGTAATGGAAGAGCTCTGAAGAACTCTTTCCTGTGAGAAATGTGGCTGGAATTCCTTGATTTCCACACTACTAGCCAAAGATATGGATGCTTGGGAGGTTTTGTCCTACAGGCTGTATTAGATAACTTTGTTACACTCTGCGTGAAATGCAGCCCCTGACTTTTGACAGCTGCCTGTATATTTTTTAAGCCAGCAAAGAAATAGCTGCTAACAAGTAAGAAGCAGCATAGTTAAAATTCAGTGTGGATCATAGCTGCAAACACGGTGAGGGTAAAAGGGCTGCAGCCACTTCAGCTCACTGTTCCATAACAAACTACAGAGCTTCTAAGAGAACCAAATGTCCTGGCTCTTCTCCCCCACTATGGAAATGCTCTCCCCCTCCCTCCCCTTCCCTTCTGTAGGGATGAGAAAACCTCAGTGCAATATAAACATTTGCTGATATCATCTGTCATAAATAATGTCCAGAAAAATTTTAAGAGAGAGGGGAGAACAGCAAACCTCAAGCCAGTGTTTAGGCCATAAAGGCCAAAAGCATTTGTGTTTGTTTCAAGATAGTGGAGACCAGAGTGGAGGTCTGGTATTTTGCTGGTGACTGCTGAAGAAGAGGAATTTGGCTGCTGGCAGAACATAAAGCAAAGCTGACAACAAAGCTTTCCTTTCATGCTATCCAAATGAACACATTTCTAATCTGAAATTCAAATACTTGACAACAGAGAGCCTGTGAGCTGGGCTTTGAATAGGAAATTGCTTCATGGTTTTAGCATAATGAATTAGGCAGTTAGAGTAAATCCATTTAGAAGGCATAGAATGCTTTCACATGCCTTGTAAAAGCTATAAAACCCTACTAATTTCCCAAATTTCGCATGACTTGCAAAATGTCTAAGTGTTCTGTGCAAATGTGGTTGTGTATGTTACGTTTGGCTTATTGCAGCTATGTAGTTTGACTCTTCTATTTTACAGCACACTGATTATTTAGATAAGATTGTACCTTAATTAAAAGCCATAAATAACAGCTAGGATATTATTTGAAAACCAGTGCTCTCACCAAAAACGAGAATACATTAATTAGTCCTGACACTCTGTTCTGGTCAATTACTATTACACATTCTGGAGATGCAGCATTAGTCTGAGAAAACAGCTGGGGTGGAGTCACACCAAGAAAATCAATAGAGGGATTCTTTGAATGGTTAGCTGTGTACTGACAAGTGGCAGCTTCAGTCTCGTGTTTTGGACAACACTGGACCCATTCTATGTTCATAACCCTTCAAGGGGACCAAACACAGGCAGCGTTACAGGTAGCATAAGGAGAGATGCTGTAACAGAACACAGAGTGAGGAGCTGTTCTTTCTTTTGTGCATATGTCTGACCTTGGAAATAATTTGTCAGGCCGCCTGGGAACTCAAAGTTCCTTCTTCTCTGGTTTGCTTAAGCAAACAATTGCAAATAGTACCACTCAGAAAGCCAAGGTTAAATGCATTCCAGTCATGTTTTCAAAAATGAGCTGCCTTTTTCTTAAATTATTTTCTTTCTTTTTTTTTTTCCTTTTCTCTTCTTTCCTTTTTGTGGTAGCCCCTGGAATGTTCTTAATAATTTGTAGAAAATGTTCAATTCCTTGTCTTAAACATTTTGTTTTGCTGCAATGGTTAAATCTAAGAAGGTGACTGAGTTTATGAGCAACTGCATAGGGACTTTCTACCAAATGCATTCAAACAGACAATGAAGCATGACATTCTTGCATTCAGAAGCATGCTAGCTATCACAGCCAATCGACATTTTTTTCCGTGGAAAAAGACTGAGTAAATAAATGGACTTTATTTTATCAGATGGTTTTTAACTTTGCCATTAGAGATACCATGGCACAATGACACAGTTCTTTGGGTTGGGATTGTGATAAAAAAATTATGATGGATGATATTACAAAGAGTATTTTTAATCATTAATGTGTGTCAAGCACCTAATTAATGTTTACAGTTAGGAATGTAAAGGAAATATGTCCTTGCTTTCGCACAGCTGCTAAAATATGAATAGGTCTTTTTAGGTCCTTGCAGTTGCATACTGAATATATGTATACAAGCATCTGAATGTATGTATGATGAATTAAACTGAGAAACACTGACATTTAAATGCATTAAAGCTATGCTGAGTTGGAATAATAATTATCACCACCAGCACAACATAAATATTTAAAACTACTGTACCTATGCCGTAGTCACAGAGGCACCAGGCTGAATTTATCAAAAACCAATTCTGAATGACACCTCTAGCTAAATAATGGGATATGGAAAGGAGGCATCTTCAAATCATTAATATGGAGGAAAACCGAAGCCTGCCTGATAGGCTTGTTCTTAGGTGCCTGCACAAACAATAGGTTTCCAAATCAGGACTTTCCATATACAAGAAGCATAAACATCAAGAAATGCAGCTGCCCCACTGCAAGACAGGCTGCTGCTTGAATCACTTCACTTCAACAGAGAGGGGTATTCAGAATTTACATTTAAGAATTAGCTAAGAGAAAAATATATATTTTAAAATTTTTTATCTTATGTTGTGGTGTACAGTACTGTATAGTATGTTGGGAAAAAAACACAGTCTGTGAAAGAATTTTGTGTCTGTGTGTGTACACATACTCTTAAATTATAGCAAGATGTCAAAATTAGTTATTTCTGAACTATCAAGAAATTTATTTTTTACCAGGGAAAAAAAAGCGTTTTCCATTGATTTCTACCAAGTGTTATTCTTTGTGAAAGCATGTTCATACCAAAATCTCCCTGAAATCTATAAAATTATTTAGTGGGCATGGAGAATTTTGCCTAGACATGAACTTTGGGACTGAATCTAGAATCTGATAATCTGATGCAATATGAAGTTCCTTTAGACATTGAAGGCATTGTTTAAAGTTGAGTAAAAGATGATGAAAAATGCTAAAAATTTAGTTTTCAAAGTATCCTACTGAATGAGATAAATGTATTCTTATCAGAAAGAACTCCTTGTATGGGAACTGATGACTAAGTACAATTGTAGCAAGAAATAACAAGGTGAACCGGCCAGAGTTACTGATTGCTGTCCAAAACCAGTGACTAATTTCTTACATCTTAACTCTAGGTTCTTGTTCAACTTTGACTTAACTTGCCATATAGAATCACTGTGTGCTTCCCTTTGTTTCTTGCTTACAGAGTGTGAAAAAATGAAGAAAAGAAACAGATCACAGTCTTTCCCTTCCACAGAGGGAAAGAAATTATTCCCTCTTCTGTGCTAGTTTATGACTCATTTGTAGTAAAATTGCCCTGTAAATACACCTCCAGTGACACCAGCTAAAATACACTGCTGTTACAGCGCCTAAATCATGGTATTGTATTTTGGAGATGCCTGTGAGCCTCAAGGTGTGTGCATGGTGTAACTCTGCAGCTTGTCTCACTGGAAGAAGATCTGTTCTGCACTGTTTAGAGGAACAGTGTAAGATCTGAAGCCCGGTAAAAGCTTTGAGCCTACTATCTGTCATCCTGTTCTGCCTCTCTCTGAAGCATGAATTACACCCCTTCTTTGTAATGCCATTTGATAATCTTGAGAAGGAGAGAAACTATTTAAATTGTGACAGATATCCAGGCTGATTGAAAGTTATCATTGATGACCAGGAATTCACAGGATTCGCTCTGCAGTCTTAGAGTAAAATGCAACTTCTGCCTTCTGCATATTTTGGTGGTTGTTATGAGGGATTGTAATGGTACAGCACTTACACACAGCACCTACAGTGGGAAAATGTTCTCTCAGATGCCTTAAGTCCCTTTCACAATGTGGTGAGCTGGTAATACAGGAAAAGATAAAATACTGCCTTTCCCAAATGTGAGCCCCAGCATCTGATCTTGGGTCACCCACCTAATTTCATTGATAAGACAGAATTGCAAGATATTCTTTCATAAATTAGAAACATACAAAAACTTTACTGAATTTGCACTGCTACCTTTTCTCTCCGAAAAATATCTCCAAAACCAAAGAACTGGACATGTTTTTCATAAGCTGACTACAATAATTTTTAATGCTGCAATGTGAAGAATTTTGGCAGACAGAAGTGCTAGAATATTCATGGATAAAAGTTTAAAAATATCATAAACTGATTTAGCATGAAAAATGTACTAAAAGTAAATCTCAGAGACTGTCTCAAACAGGAAATAAAAAAATTATCTTCCTATTAAAGATTCAGAAAAGAAGGTGAATTTATATTGCAGAAACCACCTTTCTTCTTTTCCTTGACTATATTTTCTATATTGGAAAATTATTGATCTCATTCCCTCTGCTGGTGCTTACAAATCCAGCCAGCTGTTAAACTTAAATTCTTATGTTGCATGTAGGTTTCCAAATTATCACGAGAAAGGAAGCTCCTTAGAAGCAGTTTATCCTCTGAGTGAAGTATGAGCAGAGTTGAAATGCACTTTGATTAAGGTGCTAAAGCAGGCTGAAATGAGATTCAACAAAGCAACCTTTTCAGCAAATTCAATGCAGTGATGAACCAGTGCTTTCCCAAACTGATTAATTTGTTGAAGGGAACATTTTACTGTCTGCTAATTTTCAGATATGTCTAATTGCTTGGAAATCAAATACTTTCTGTAGCAAAGAAAGATACAGGAAATGCTCTTAGATAATTAAAGCATAAAGGTTATGCACAAATGTCAAATCAATAAGGACAGTAAACATGGTTTATCAACCACGCCAAGTACACTTTTTCAGTTGCAAAATGTAAATAGGTTTAGAATAGAGTGGTCTGGTGGGATGATGGATAGGATGCCCGTAACATTTTAATTAACTCCAGTTTCCTACGTGTTAAAGGTTTCTTCAGTCCACTGGTTTATGTTACAAACCCTCTTAGGATTTCATTATCCATTGCTCAATATGAAGTGCAGAATGCCATCTGAAGGGGTTTGTCCTGCTTTTCTGTCAAGCTTAAAATCTTATCACAGTGCTATTACTGTTTTCCCTAAAAATATGCAAATATTTTGAAGTATCAGCTCTGGGTATTGGTTTGGTGTTTTGCTTTTTATTATCAGGAAATAAAGACAATGACTTCTAGCAGTGAAATGCAAATGCTTCTTTGACTGCAAATAATTGTTTTAGTTTGTTTTCTTTCCCTTTTTGTGTTTTCTGTACGGGAGGTATGTTCAGGGATTTGGATTCTTTATGTTGATTGGAGGAAGAAAAATTGCTTTTGTTTTGCTACTCAGAAGATATGATTAAAAGAAAACCTATATGTTACATCGCAATAAATGCCAGGATTTTTAGCTTTTTTGTAGTAGTAAATAAAGTATATTTCTTTTCACTTTTTGTCTGATAAAGGGCATTCACATGTTCTGTTTTAAATGGAGAAATTCTTCCATTCTGAAAGCAAGGACTCTGAAGCTGGGGCAACATTTTCTAGCCATGCCTACTAAGGATTTTTTATCCCTATAGAAAAGAAAACATAAATCAGCTGGTATTCAATTTGGCTTCAGACAATTAAATTTATCATTAGGAAAGAAAAGGGTTATTTAACCTTTAACCCTAATAGAAGAGCTTAATTTTAAGTTTAGAGCACAGAAAGTCTTTTTATTTAAAACAAAATGCTCTCTAATTTTTCATGTTGCCCATTTAGGACTATAACATGAAAACATCACGTATAGCTTCAGTTAATAGTGATCTATTTTCTTGCAGAAGCTGGCAATAGTAATGCTCATTAACACCATTTTCTAATGTTCCTGTGGGAAATGCTATCAAGCTCTCTGTTAAGGACTTATTTCAATTAAATTAACAGCTGCTGACCTACCTTGTACATAGGATACTCTAAGCAAGTGCAGCTTGATCCTATAATGGTGTTTTCTTTTAACATGAATATAAGACAACTGTATTTTGTATGCCTTGGAAATGACTTTCAAAAACGTCCATTGTCACTACATTTTAAGATTGCTCTTTCAAGATGCTTTGTAGTGTCTCCTGACTGAGTCAGACATGCATGACTATCCTCACAAACAATGATTTAGAGGAAGAAATTCAACACTCAAGATTTGCCGCTTCCACTTCTCAATAATTTTGTGCTTTCCTTGCCCTCTGCTGTGTTATCAGTCATCTGTGTCCCAGGGGAAATACTGCAGGCTTGAGGTTAAATTAAGGTTCTATCTCCAGTGATTGTCTTCAGCAAGCCCTGTACATTCCCAAACAAACCTTATCTGCATTGAAGGCAGCCTTAAATGCCAAGGGACAGCAGGGAAAGCTCTCTTTCTTGTTGACACAAGTGCTAAGATTAATACAGAACAGTGTTTGAAAAGGAAAAAAGGTAACTAAGCTAAAAAATAAATTGTACATTTATTAACCTATTAATCAGAACTGTGCTCTGAGATAGAGATTAGTTTGTGAAAAACATTACCCATCATCATATGCTATCCAAGAGAAAAAAAAAAGGTAGAAAAAAAGTGTTGCTACTACACCTATCTTAGTTAGTTTTCCTAATTAAAAAATCAAGCCTTTTTGTGTGCTGCATGTGGGTCACTGACATTTATGGATATAACTTAAGGAGTTCCTTGGCTCAAAAGATGGCTATATGTGGGCTAACCAAATAAAAGCAGCACAAAAGAAACTAATTCAGTGCAAGGGTCTTCCCAGATGCTCTGAGGTAAGGTAAAAATCAGGGTCTTAGCAATTGTGTAGTTTTGTATGCACTGAATGGCATGGACCAAAGTTCAGGTCATTACTAGGGTAAGGAGCCTTGCAAGGAATAGGTTTGTATCATGTTTTAATAGAAAATGTTTCTAAAGTGCTGTGGGTAAGTGGTCAAACATAGGCTAGAAGGAGTGCCCCTCAGGGCTACTGCTCCCCATGCCTGTAAGGCTGGCTCTGTGAGGGGGAGCAGGACTTTTTGGGGAGCAGAACTTGTTCTTGGGACAAGTTAGCAGCAGCCTCAGTCTGACTTGCTCCCCTGGCACCACAGTGCCAGACCTGCCACCCTGGTTTCTGTTGGCTGGAAAACAGCCGTGAGGAGACCCCTCCTTAGCTGTCACTCTGGGTTAACTAAAAGTGAATGTCAGGGATGGAATCCAACTGGGACATATTTTAACAAAGGATTTACTTGTTTAGGTAAAGTTAAGAACAAAGTTTCAAGAACCAAACCCCAACTCTATCATTGCTGAGCTACAAGGTGATTTTGAAACTGGACTTGATACAGCATTACATTTTGACTTAGTGTTAATTGCCTCTGTGAGCTAAAAGATATCACAGAATCAGGTTGATGATTGAGGTTGGAAGGGACCATCTGGCCCAAACCCCAGGCTCAAGTTGATCCACCAAAATATTTTCCTCACACCACTTTTCTGGACCACGTCCAGATGGCTTTTGAATATCTTCAGGATAGGAGGCTCCATCATCTTGCTGAGAAATCTTTACCAGGGCTTGGTGAACCTCACAGTGAAAGAGTGTTTCTTGATGCTCAGAGGGAACTTCCCGTGTTTCAGTGTGTGCCTGCTGCTTCTTGTCCTGTCACTGGACACCACTGGAAAAGGTTGGGCTCTGTCCTTGGGCTGTTCCTGCAGGTATTTATATGTATATTGATGACTTCCCTCTGATCCTGCTCTTACTCAGGCAGAGCAGGCTCTGTTACCTTAGTCTTTCTTTATAAAGAGACACTCTTGTCAAACATCTTTTTTTCCAGCATGTCCATGGCTGTCTGGTAGTGGGAAGCCCAGTACTGGGAGCAACACTCCATCCATGCCTTAGAAGAACTGAATAGAAAGGCAGTCTCAGCTCCCTCAAATCTCTGGCAACACTCCCTAATGCAGCCCAGGGTACAATTCCTATTCTTTGCAGTAAAGGCACAGGGCTGGTCCATGTTCAACTTAGTGTCCTTCGGGATGCCTAGGTCCTTTTCTGTTGGACTGCTTTCCAGCTAGGTGGCCCCCAAATACACTGACATGTGGGATAGTTCCTTCCCAGGTGCAGGACATTGCACTTCTCCTTGTTGAATTCCATGACATTCCTGTCTTCCCAGTTATTCACCCTGTTGAGTGTTTTCTGGTTGTCAGTGTGACCCCCTGACATATCAAGCATTCCTCTCAGGTTTGCTGAGGGGACACTCTTCCTAATCATCCAGGCCATAATGACAATGGTAAAGGATATCACACTCAGATGTGATGCTTCCAGTGTACACTTTGAATCACTACATTCCAACTAGACTTCATACCACTGATCACCACTCTTTTGCCAGCGTTCCATCAATTAGTCATCCATCCCATACTTCAACAGCTTATCTACAAAGATTTTATGGGAGGCACTAAAGTTTGTGGGGACAATATGCACTGCTCTCCCTTCATCCATCAGTCCAGTTGTTTCACTGTAGAAGCTCATCAAGTTTGTTAAATTTCCCCTTGGTGAAGCCACGCTGATTACTGATGATTTTCTTGTCCTTCTAGTGCCCAGAAATGGTTTCCAGGGTTAAGTACTCCACTGACTTCACAGGAATGAAGGCAAAGTTCCCTGGGCACTTCTTCCTGCCCTTTTTGAAGACAGGACTGACACTGGCTTTTTCCCAGTCTTCAGATACTTCTCCCAATTGCTAGAATTAATCCAAGATTATTTTAAGTGGCCTCACAATAGCACCTGGCAGCTCCCTGCGCACTCATAAGTGCATCCCATGAAATCTTGTCCCACAGACTTATATGTGACCTGTTTGCTAAAGTCTTCTCTGATCTGACCCTCTTTTCAAGGTCTGTATTTCTTACATTGTAATTTTAAGAATTTACATTTAATAGCTAGGCTTGACTCTTTTCTAAACAGGAAGGAAATGTTATTCTCCACAATATACTCTTATTGCAGTAGTGCTGCACTACAGTACTGAAATTTTAAATATTTTTACTCCTTCAAAAATAGAGTTAATAATTACTTGTGCAGCTGAAAGCTCATTGTGGAGGGTTGACTCTGGCTGGATTCCCGGTGCCTACAAAATCTGCACTACCTCTCACCCATAAATAAACACTCATGGGTCAAGATGAGGACAGAGAGAAATCACTCAACAATTACCATGATGGGCAAAGATGACTCAACTTGGGGAAAAAAAAGTTTTATTTACTGTCAATCAAATCAGAGTAGGATAATGTGAAATCAAAACAAATCTTAAAAACACCATCTCCCCATCTTCCCCTTCTTCCTGCACCTAATTTCACTCTGATTTTCTCTACCTTCCCCCCTGCTTCAGCAGTGCAGTGGGACAGGGAGTAAGGGTTGCTGGAAACATGTTGTCTCTCCTGCTCCTTCCTCCTCAGGTGAAGTACTCCTTGTAGTCTTCCCCTATTCCAGTGTAGTGTGCTTCCCACAGGAGGCAGACCTGCATGAACTCCTCCTACCTCGATGCTTCCCACAGGCTTCCCTCCTATGTGGCGCAATCCTCCCGGAATGCGCTGCTCCAGAGTGGGCTGCCCATGGAGTCATGTCCTGCCAACAAGCACGCTCCCATGTGGGCTCCATTTTCCATCGGTCCACAGGTCCTGCCTGGAGCCTGCTCCAATGCAGGCTTGTTATCAACAGTCTCCTTCAGGCACTGACCTGCTCCCTTGTGAACCTGCCAAGGGCTGCAGGCTCATGGCTGCTCCTGGATGATCTTCGCATCCACTGGAGCACCTCCTGCCCCTCCTTCTGCTCTGACCTTGGTGTCTGCTTGGCTGCTGCTCTCACATGTTCTAACTTCTTTCTTTGGCTGAAATCTGCCATTGAAGGGCAGAGTTTTCTGCCCTTCATAACTACATTATAACTACAATGGCAGAGATGCTACTGCCGTTGCTGTTGAGTTTAGCCTTGGCCAGTAGTCAGTCTGTCTAGGAGCTGTAGGGCACTGGCTCTGCTGGACATGGAGAAAGTTTCCAGAGAAACCCCCTTCTTGCAAAAATTTTGCTGTGTAAATGAAATGCACTCATCTAAAAAGCAAATGTTTTAAAGGACATGGTGAGTGTTTTTGAGGAATTGGATTTCTTTTTGTCATATTACAGAGTGGAGTTTAGGGGTTAGAAGAGGTGTGTGAGTATAACAATAAGAAAAAAAAAGCCTCCAAACAATTTCAGCATTCATATTTGCTACTTTATGTCCTCATCTATCCTGTCTTTCTGTATATTACAGCTGTCCTTGTGGTCCTACTTTATCAGCACAAATGATGTTACTTTCCCACTTACCACCTTTTTCTCACTCTAATGTTGGACATGTAAGTCATACTAGCAATCTTGTCACTAAAGAATTTAGTGTGGAGGTATCTGTGGGAGATACATTCATACCAGATCTGATTTATTTGAGATTTTTTTCTGTGGGTAGGAAACAATAGCTATTTTTTCTCCCAGCAAAATAATAAAAATGACTCTACTACTGTATTTGAACAGAGTCTCAGATCAATGCTCACATTTAACAGGGAAAAAGTATACTTGAATAGAAATTACATATGAATACTTTAACATATGTTATGCACTTTTTCATTTTTATGATCATGTTTCCATAAATGATAGCAGAAGCTGGGGCATGGCAGGTGAAAAAATTAGTACTGCTGAGACAGGATGCTATTGTACCGGAATTAGCTCGTGTAGTGTGTGTGCTTTTTCTTTAGCAGAGGCGATCACAAAACTGATTGATATGTTCCAACAGAACATTTATGCTGGGGATATAGGCTCAGCCAGGGGACTAAAATGCACAGAAAACTACCAGGCTTTTCCTGAGAAATGTGAATTCTAAAAAAAAACTCCAATGATTTGATATTTTTGTGTAAACCAAAGACTGCTCACTTCTTCTAAAAAAAGAATTTGTAACACAATCTGTGACAGTGCCACAAGGCTCCCCTTGCAGTAGGAATGTTTCAGACAGATGTGTCTTAATTGAAGTAATCCATCTCAATCAAATGAACCAAACAACTTCAAGATATGTCATGAAATTATATAAATATTCCTCCGCCTTTTCCCCCTATATGCTCACATTTTTTCACTACTATGTAAATTAGAGTGTACTTTTTATCCTGTTGATGATGACTTTTTTCATTCCTGGAACCAAAACATGTAAGTTCTTAGCAATGTATTGGTTATTATTGAAACAATTAGCAAAATTTACTTCATTTCGTTCTAAAGTATGGAACCACATAAACACATTAAATGACAAGAAATAAATGAGAACTTAGGAATAATAGTTAAAGAACTTCAAAGCATCCTATTCGGTGCCTGCCTGTGGAGTTTCTCAACAAAGAGAAACTTGACCTGAAATTTCTCATGTGGGAATGATATTTTTGACTTAGGTTAAAAGAGCATGTGCAGTAGTGATTGTCCTCCATTTCCAATTTAATTCTCAGCAAAGATTTTTTTATTTTTCTTTCAGTCAATGGAGGAAACTTGTTAAAAAACCCAAAACCTCCAAAATAATTTTACAAGGCCTTCCATTCTTAGCATTCTACTTGTTGCTACTGCAGTATACACTAAATGAACATTTTCCATGTCAGACTTATAAGTATTGTCTCTCTACTTGCACATATTTGAAAAATCAATTCCAATTAAAGAAAATAAATCTGGGTTTTTTTTTTAAGAGTTTAGAATGTTGGTGTTGTTTTGTAAAACTCTGATAAATCATTGCATCCAGTTATTGTACCCATTTTGCCTTAACAATTATACTGAACAAATGGATGTTCTATGCTTAGTAAAAAACCAGATTCACAAGGCCTGTAAATACCTTTCAAAAAAAGGGTTTTTTTGCCAATTAGTTAATTTGTTATTTTGTTCAGATTCTAAAATTTGCCCTGTCAGGAAATAGAAATCTGACTGGTTTTTAGAAATGTGAGAGACCAGCAATGACCCACAAACAAGCAGTGATGAGTGTTTGGCATAATTGTGGTAATGCAGAAAAATATTAACTGTCAAACTTGAACAAAGATGTGGCTGTGAGGTAATTTAAAAAGACCAAGGGTTATTTCCAAGTTACCTCACACATTTGGAAAAGGAAAGGCTAACAAATCATTATAATTAGTATCTTCTTTTTATTATACTTCTATTTTTTAGCTATGAACAGTTTCCTAATTCCACATGGGTTGCAAATTCAAAGCAATAGCTGCATGAGCAATTTTAGTCCCTGAAGGAAATGAAACTAGGCTCTTTCTGAGGAATTTTAGTGATATGAAATCACTTCCATATTATCTGTCAGGGCTACTATAACTGAGTATTTCAATCTGAAGGTCACGATTTCACAAATAATTTGACTAAATACATTTTAGCAAGTGCCATCAGGAAGTGATGTGCATGTTGATTTTTAAGACATGCTTGCCAAATATTAAGATAGAAACATATCCAATAAGATACTGCTGGGCACGTGCAGAAGGTGTAGGTTCCACATAGGTGTTCTGAAAATAGATTATGCATCTCTGTCCATGAAATTAGTCTGAGTTAACTCAGTTTTGTTACTTTATGGTCTCAAAGAATGATAAAAGCATATCTGTGTTTCTTTAGTGGTTTTCTACTCCTTTCTTCCATTGAAATGTTATAAAAAGCCAACTGAGTAACTTTTATAGTGATTGCAAAAAATAGCTATGTTTGTGTATATGAACATCACATCCACTTTTATGCATTCAGTTCATGAAGGCCATGAGTCTGTTGCTCTTTCTAAGGCAGTGACCACTGGGGTATGGTTCTGTATTTTGAGAGAAGCAATCTTTCTATATGGATTATTTGGTTGGGATTATTCATGCTATTTTATTTTTTAGTAGAAAACCCTCCTTCTGGCTTTCACAAGAATTTTTCTCATAGGTAAGTTAGCTTCTAAACCACTCCTAGCCCAGATTTCCTTGATTTTGTGTCTGTGGGAAAGGAAAAGTTCTGACAAGATAAATTACATGAGCTGTGGTCCATAATCATGTGATGATGAATAACACCTAACTCTTTTGAAGATGTTAATGGAGAATTATTGATAGTTTACCCTGACAAAGGTTTCCCTGCTCTCTATATTGCATAATACAATATTATATTGACCAGAAATTTGTGTCCTTTGTTTAGAAGCTATAATAATGTTATTTATATGCAATGAAGATTACCTGGGGAGGTCTGAATAGGACTGGAAAATGCTTTCTGTAGCTTCTCCATATATTGTCAGAAGAACTGAAAGGAGTAAATTGCTAAGTGATATGAAGATTATTTCTAGAAAAACTCACTGCAGCTCTTCAAAAATCTGTTTTTCTGGGTGTTTACTTTCCTATTCTCCCCATTTTCCACAATACCACTTTTTACTAGTGAAATCTTCCACATAGGCTTATTGCGTCTCAGATAAGGTTATGTCCAACAACTTAATACAGGCTGACACAATCAAACATTTGATAAAACTTGGATTTTTATATTTTTACTCAGGCAATTCTTATATGCTTGTTGCTACCTGCATAACACATTTAGATTTTGATGTGCTCTGCAAGCGCACTTTTACATCATCATCCAGCTTGTAGTAGAAGTTCAAGTGACTCCTGGCATGCAAGTTTTAAAAATCAAAATTACTAGTTTTGTTTGTTCATTTACTTTCTATTTGGCTTGCAGATATTGTTAATAGTTGAAGATTAAAGTTCTTTTGGGACGATAATGTCTACATGTAAGTATTAAAAAGACAAAGATTTGTATCAAAATATAGTACGTATAAATAACACTAAGTTGGTAGGGCACCTTTTCCTCTCTGGTAATGTTTTCCTTGACTAAATTCTAAATTTAAATGAGTTATAATGCATATAAAAGATGATAGCTGGCTCTTTTGTTATAGCTTTCCAGCTTTTTTTTTTGTCTCATGTTGTTTGTTTTTAATCAAAAATACAAGGTAATAAATGTTTCCTCTAGCCATTTGATTTGTCTCTTTGAAAATATTACAAATTTTTTTAATGGAACATTATGGAAACTTATATACATATATTTAAGCTTGTAATGACTTTTATTAGGATGTGCACTTAGGGACACTTGCTGCCTCAAGTAGTTGGAAGTATTCAGTAAGAATATTTTCATTACTGACTGTCTGGCAATAATTTTGTGCCAGTCCAGCTTCAGATCAACCATTGCTCACACTCAGAACTGTAGACAGATGTGGGATGCAGGGACGTTGAAGAGACATGTAGCTGTAATTGTTGTGCCATTTAATGTCACTCGTTATCCATGGAGAACAGGTTTGACATTATTAAATGGGAAAGAGAAAATAAGTCTGTGCTAATAAGTGTCTTGAATTGGATACCTGCTATATTTGTGGTTATACCATGCACGGTGTGAAATTATTTCTGCCCCTATGGATTCCGAAATGCAGCCAGGAAGTTTCAGAGACTGAATGTGTGTTTTCAGCAGCAGATACCAGAAACTTGATGCTCTCCTGGTCAGTCAGCAGATTGAGTAATTTTTATTTAAAAACATTGTATGCATTAAGTAGCTGATGTGATGCATTTTCAAAGCCTGTAGGAAAATGCAATATTTTAAAGAAGTATATTGATCTAATGAAAAACTTTTATGGCTCCTTATTTGGATTTTTTTTGGATTGTTCATCAGCAGACATGAAAAAATCACCTTAAACTCACAACTTAAGTTTCTCCTGGAATTTTCTTGTAATGACAGCTCATTATTCTGTTCTTAAACTCCTTAATTTTCAGAGACAGATTTCAGATGTGCTGAATGTGATTAGAACTCTTGTGATGAAATTGACTTCCCCTGGATACCCATACGCTAAAAAAATCTTTTGCGGCAACTGCCAGTCTGGTATGGCAGGAGAAAAAAATCATTTAAGTTGCCAAATGTTTCTGAAATTTGCTTTCCTGTGTTCAGGCAGAGTTGTATGTCTAAATATTTTAGGATCAGGTAACTCTCTGGAACACCTGTTTCTGCCCTCTGACTTCTCCCTTGTGGTCTGACAGACCTCTAAGTAGCAGAAGAGAAAGCCTGCATCTAAAGGGTGACCTCAGACAGGACAGCACTCTCCAGGTGACCTGGAAAAGCTCCAGACCAGGACTCCTGATAGCTCATCAACCAACACCAGAGGAATTAACTCATGCATGGCTGTAGCTGGTGAACTTCTACCCCTGGGAGAACAGTGCTCCTGTGACCCAAAGAAAAGATCCACAGTGATGTGAAGATCCAGCTCCTTGTGCTTGCTGCACCGGTGATCTTTGCTCATTTTTTTTCAACATGAGGAAGGCAGAATGATTGTCAGTACTGAAATTGTACTGACAGTCATTTGTTTTTGCAAAAAGGGAAATTCTGCACAGTGGAGCTATGGCAAATATGTAAGTGCTGCTCAGCTCATATTACAATAATTACAATGTTTAGCAATGGGTCATTGATGTTGCATGTCAGCAGATGAGTAATGTTTTTGATGATGTTAATTGACACTGGGAAAATTTTCAAGGAGTGCATTCATTTGACTTGTTTTCCTCACCTGCCTGCAAATTTCTTTAATTTCAGATAGGCTTCATACAGCACAGCAAAAAAACATCACAGCTGCAAGCACTGAGAGATGAAATACTGGCTGGGAAGTTGGGGCAGTTGTTTCAGACAAGTACAGAGCTGTTTGGGTGTTATGATTAATAAGGAAAATATTTTAAGCTGGCCCAACAAACCAGGGCATAAGCCTTTCAATGAGTTGTATTTAAATTGGTGCACTTAGAGTGAACAAACTAGATTGATGTAATGTCCCGTGTAGACATGCCCTTGCTCTGCTTGCCTCCCTGCTTTGATCTGAGATCAGGGAGCGAGATGAAAGCAGATCAGAGAGTGCTCCCTATTGTACCTCTGTAAGTGATCACATCTATCTTCATGTGACGCCATGGCAGCTGAGGCCAGCTCAGGTGGCAGAGCTGATTTCCCACAGTTATAAATGCAAAGGGACTGCGGGCAGGGAATTTCAATGAGGGACACTTGATTTTGCAATGTCAGCCAGCAGGCCCTCAGTCAGCTGATTTAATCTTCTGCACTGCCCATCCATTTAGCCATGTTTTTGGAAAGTGGTTTCATTAGAGGCAGTCGTAAAGATGTAGGTCCCTTGTTTATTTCATGTCATGGGACAGAATAGTTACTTCAGTGACAGAAAAATTAGGTGTAGTTGTTTAAAATTAATATCACTGTTCTGACACAAAAGAGAGAAAATGAACAGAATGTAATTGAACTTGTTACTTGTGGATATGCTACATGGAAAAATGAATACATATTGTTGATAGATCTCTGTACACACAAAAAAATTACTTATTTGTTTCTTCTAGTAGCCATGTACAGAAGTTCATGCCAAATACATGTTGGGAGTTCTATTGAAATAATATCTTCCACTGAAAGAGCCTAAGTATTGACTATGCATCTATAATCATCTTGCTTGGCTAAACTTACAGTGTGATGTCTTTTACTTCAGAATGAAATCTTTATATTTCCTGCTGAATGTGGTGTGGAGGAAGTAGTAAAATCCTGTTCTGAGTTTCCAGAACCTGCTAGAAGCTGTAATGCATCAGCTTTTGCTGGAAAACAACACTGTTAGAACACAAATCACAGCCTTTTGCAGAAAATGTTGCAATTTACCCAACGATTATAAGTTATATTAAAAAAGCATTTTTATTTTTCTGCTGTCTGTGGATACATTCACATAGAAGCAAACTTCATTTTGCACTTGGTAAGTTTTTGCTTTAATTTTTTAATTGTTTGTACAATAACATGGATTTAGTCTTTGCAATCTTTTAGTGTAACCATCCATCACAACAAGAATTTTTGTTTATTCCAGTAGTGTAAGTGGAAATAAGAGAGCATATATAATTTTTAATTAGATCTTTTATGGCCCATGACTGAATAAGGGTCAAAAGCATCAAATATTTTACAGATTATTTATTTGTGCAAGAAATATCCAGTTATCTTGTCTGTTGATTCTTCCTGAGAATTGTAGACTTAGATCTAGAAAAAGAGCTTATCTAATGTTTAGAAAGAGTATTAGCATTTCAAATCAGTTCCTGCAACTAATTTGTTTTCCTCTACTGCCATTGATCAAACTTTTCCATGTCAAACCAGTATGTCAAAACAGAATTGAATAACTTGGAAATATGAATAAATCTATTCAGACCGTTCATTCTGTGGCAGTGGTTAATAAAGGTTGCTTAAAAGCCTCAAAATGTCCTGAGTAGGAATAATTCCCTGTTCTGCAGTGAATTAAATTATATTTTGAGTATTAGAAAATAAAAGGAGATCTTGAACAGCCTCGTTTTTGCATTCATTTTTATGTAAACTGGGATGCATCTATAAGAAGAGTTCCTTGAAGAACATCAGTTTCACTATGGCCACAGATATTTCTCATAAGACTTAAATGATAGAATTTGGCTTCTGGAGACCTAGTCCTGTGGCTGAAGAAGCTGTCAGTAGTTACGGTTGTGAAGGCTAATTCTGAGCTTGCATGGGAATGAAAAGCTTTCTACTCAGACATTTGTACTAATTTGTACTAATTTGATGCTTTCCACTGACAGTTGTTTAGATTTCTGAAAGCAGGCAGCATTAGGGAAAAGGCAATCCCTTCTTTATTTAGAAGAAGATGAATGGAATGGAGGCAGGCAACAAAATTATCTGCCTCCCTGCAGGCTATGGAAAATAGTCTCCATTGCAGTTCAGTGATAGTCTTTCACGAGCATAGAAAGACAGTTGCATGAAATTGTGTTGAATTATGGGTAGGTAGCTCAGTAAGATGGACTACTGCCCACTGGGGAGAATTTTGGAGCTGTGAAAAACTGATCTTTAACAATGATAATGTATGTAAAAATAACAATTTGTCTTCTATGGAGATGACTTTCCAAGGCTTTGGTCTTGCTTCTTGAGTATCAGGTTCATCTGCACAGAACAAAAAGAAAAATGTAAAATAAAAAGTGTGTCTGTGTGTGTATGTGAAATGACATAGCCCCTACTTTCATTTTCAAATAACACAAAGAAATCAATTTTATGTAATTTACCTTTTTCTACTCTGAATGACGTTAGTTAAAATATTTATAATTTGTTGTGTTTATGCAGGAATCTAAAGCTAATAACACAACAAGTAATTCTAAATAATAGCCTAACATATAATTCAATTTTAGCATACTTTAATATAATCAGTTTTTATGAAAACACATTAAAAGAGACAACTTGTCTCATTAAAATTCAACAGGCATTTAACTCAGCTGGAATAGGACTTATTTCAGCCTCATTCACACTGAATTTTCAGATAGATTATAAACACAAAGACTTAAAATTAAATACAAAATACTTTTGGAGTTAGAGCACTGAAAGTATTTGAATGGCAGTATCTGTATATTTTTCATGAAGTACTGCATCTTTACCCTTTCAAATTTGAGTAAATTGCAGTTTCGTAAACCCTAATTATATGGGACCATACTTAATGGTTATATTTGGTAATGCTGAGACAATATTAATCAAGTTTGTAAAAATTTATACATACTTTCTCATTTTTCATATTGGTACTTTTGTGCTTCAGGTAATTACAGTCATCTTTAAATTTTAGATGTGGTTGAGTGGCACTCCTGTAAATCTATTTATATTTGGGATTCAAACTTTCACAAATTTTCATGAATTTGACAATTTTAAGGATGCATTTTTTGCATGTCTCTGGGATGAGAAGCTGTGTTAGCAGTCTGAAACCTATCTTGAGAAAGTGTGCATCTGTGACTCTGTGGTGAATGTGTGTCAGCTGCTGCCTGAGCTCTATCCTGGGGAGAATGCTACTTTTAACTTTTTTTTTTTTTTTTTTTTTAACTATGAGATACTGTACAGGCTGTTTGAACCCGTGCACTGTGCTTGAATACATTTCCTAATGAAGTTCTTCCTCTCTACCCTGCAAATTCCTGAAGTCTGGACTAATTTTTAGCTGTATGTGAGCAAAGGGTTACATTTCTAATCAGCTTCTCTTACAGCTGAATCATTCAGCGATTAGTGAAAATCCAGCTATTTACATACCACAAAATTGTTGTCTCAGTGTGTTTCTCCCTTCTCCTGTGTTGCCCAGTTTTGGGGTTTGGATGGGGTTTTTTTGCTTGGGGCTTTGGTTTTTGTTTGTCTGTTTGTTTTTATTTGGTTAGTTATTTTGTTGGTTGGGGTTTTTTTGTATAGTAAAGAAAATTATGCACAGAGTTCTCTGTATGTTCTGTTACAGGCCAGATCAGACAGAGAAGCAGAGGGGGGTTTGATTCCTAGTTTGTAATTCCATCTAGTAGGGTGGGTAGTGAAATTTGTCCTGTAGCATAGTGGCTGGTAGGTGAGAGCAGCCTGCACATTGCCCTAGGAGCTGTTCTCATGAGCCTTTGGTCAGTAACAAGCACCTGTGACTCTGTCTTTATTCCTAGTCCTTCTATTTTTGAAGGAAGACTTCTCACACTGATTCTAGCAGCTCTCTAAAATGGGTAGGGTGGCAGTTAGACCTTACTGCTTCTTTTTTTATTTTTTTCCAAAAGTAGATTTAACAATCCTAACTGGGAGGCAACTACTCCCAACATATTCTGTTACATTTAATTAATCAGGTTCTTTGTCATTCAGCACCCTGATTTTATTTACGTATTTCCATTACTCTTTATGGGTATAAATATTCCTGTGAAGTAATAATTTTATCATTCTTTGCTTTTCATTTCAGAACTTTTCCATTTCTGTGTGTGAGATGGATGGTGTTGGCAGACATGAGAGAGTTTTTGTCACTTTTTGTTTACTCTTCCCATCTTTGGTTTGTTTTGCAAGGATATGCATGAAAATCTGGTCCAGGAGCCTGTGTGTTGAAACTCATGACCTGAGAATGAAATTACTTGCTTTGAATCTGGCTTCCTGTCTGGTGTAACTGGAAGACCTTCCCTTGTGCTCTTCATCAGGCATGGTCAGACCTTGGGGTAAAAGATGAATGTTCCTTTAGCTCTGAGAGTTATTTCCAAAGGGACCAATTCCTGCTGTAACCTGCAGTGCCAAGGAAGGGTGTGCATGCCAGTAATCACCAAAGAGCAAAATGCAAAGGGTTTCCCCTGTAAGTCTGTGACATCTGCCTGTTTTCCTCTCTTGGGATACTGGCCGTTCATTCTCTGAGAAGAAAACCCTGCTCAAAGAAGGACTGTGGCCAATAGGCCAGGCCAGGCCCTTGTAGCTAAGACTGTTCAGGGAAGGAACTATGGCATTGGCAACAAAACCTTGTACAGAAGAACTAACTTGAGCTAAATTACCTAGCAACAGAGTAATTTTTTTCCTCCATAAAAAGAAGAAATAACAAATATGCCTGCGTTTTCAAAATTATTGCTGTAATTTTTAGTGTACTCCTATATACTCCTAAGATGAGAACAATTTTGTAGACTATTTTGTTTTGAAAGGAGATATCTGTGGTTAATCACTGTGCTGCTGGGAGAAAAGAGATTACTGTTCTTATCTTACTGCTACGCTCCTTGAAGGGTGTTCCTAGTGCTGTGCTCATTCCTACCTTGGCTCTTGAGTTGCTTTTTTTTTTTCCAATTCACTCTACCCTTGCTTTAAAGAGATGGCAATTTAGACTCCAGTGGCTGCAGTAGCAATTCTGTAACATCTGCCTTTTAGATTCATTATTTTTAAGGACAAACTCAAGGTATTTCCATAGGATTAAGCATATGTAATTTATCATTTGTAGTGTACTGCCTTTACTGCAGCTAAATTCAGCTGGAATGTACAACAAAATGACAATATACATAGCTTTAAAAATGTGTGAAATTCTTGCTTGTATTTTAAAGTAAAAAAATTCATGTGATGAGATATCTTGCATAATCACACACACCTTAAAAAGAAAAAGAAAATTTAAAATGCAAAAAAGCATTACATTCTACCTCTGATCTTTTTTTTTCTCATTTCAGTGATGGAACATTTGTCTTAAGCCAAAAAGAGGTAAAGCATATCTGACTTTTATGTCATTTGCCATACCCACAGGAACTGCTTTGCTTCATTGCTAGCATTGTTTAGATCATTTGTACCAGAGAGGAAAGAACTGAGAAGCCAATAAATTGCAGCTGCTTTTAAAAAGGAGCTGAAAATCGATAATAAATTATTGTTTTCTATAGCAGTTTAGGTTCCTTATGTGTCCCCTCTGACATGTGGATGTAGCTATAAATTAATTTAGTTCTAGGCTGTAAAAAACCTAACTTTCTCTGGACTGACTCTCTAGCATGCATTAGTGATATAAAAATAACATACCTTGGCAGGATAGCTTTCGAGGAGTGCCGAACACTGCAAGTTATTTTTATAGTTTAATGAGATATAGGCCCATACTTCCAGAGGGAGACACACTGAGCAGAACACTCTATAATTTAGTGCAGTAAAATGATCAGGATTCATGCTGTCTATAAAACATGAAAAACATTCTTCATTCCTTACCAATTAGATCATAGTTACAACTCCCGGCTCCTTTGAGCTTAAAAGAAAATTCTAACTGCTAGACATAAATGAATGCTGTGGTTAAATTAAAGCCTTCAACAGCCCAAACAGGCTTGAAAGAAATGCCTTCTGGATGTTATTAACATGCATATTTAAGTGCTATTTTTAAAATTTAACAGCAAGCCATAGCAAGCACAAATGTTTATAATAGCTATTTCAAAATTGAAGCATTAATTTAAAAATCATTTTCATTGCTGTTAATTTCTTCCCAATAATTTTATTTTAGCTTTTACTACAGTGGATTTTCTTTTGGTTTTTTTTGCATGTGATGACAGACAACTTGAACCAAAGTCCCAAGATTTCATAATTTGCCAGCCTTGAAATGATTCTCTCATAAAATATGTCACGCACAAGTGAAAGGCTCAATTCATCAAACATGTCTGATTTACAAAGTGAGCAATCCTATTTATTTCAGTGGCACGTCAGCATAGGACAGGTAAATGGACGTGTTCGCAGAGCTAATGCTTTGGTCTTGTGCTTCAGTTCAGAGATGAATCATTGCACATCACAAAAATACCTGTGGCTTTTCTGCACTGTAGGAAGAACAAAGCAGTGTGGAGGAGCAGGAGGTAAGGAAAGAGCAGATAGCAAAGGTGTTTGGTTTTCTGTCACAGGTTGCTAGTGTGGTTAATCTCCCCTGCTTCAATACTCCACTGTTTCAATTCTTTTCCAATTTGGTCACACTGACAAGCCACAAGCACTGTTTGCTGCTTACAAGAAATGTTGATTGTATGACAGAAATGAATTTGAGGATGGCTCAAAGGTGACCTTGCAAGTCTTTGAAATATCAAAGTCTGTTGTTCTGATATGCCTGATAAAAGTGTCATTTAAATATCTATGGAAACTGGTTTTCACATGCAGCTCAGGGGCTTTGGTCATAAACAAAATACTGGACTGTGAAGGGATTTCAAAGATATACCTCATCCTTTTGATGTCTGCAGCTAATCCTTTTCCTCAACTCTGTCCTTAGGAAGACTACTGAAGGTGAAGCTAAGCTGTTCAGTGGGAGCACTGTGACTTGTTTATTGCTTTGATATTTCCCATAGACTACTGCTCCTGTGAATAAGGAATGTGTGATAAGACACAAGTGAATCCCCACCTCTGTATTTAAAAATTAAAAATGCATTCTTTGCATATGGCTATATTTGCATGTGTTAAGTGGGAAGCAAGCTAAGCAGTCTTGTATTGCCAGAGAGGTGTTCAAAACCAGCTGTAAATTTGGTGTTAGTGTCTCATTTTTGCTACAGCATTGAATACATGTTTGTGCTCTGTATTGTCATCAGGGTCTTCTCCAACATTTTCATTATGTAAGCAAGTATTTAAGTCCAGGTAGTCATTTAGCTAACATAATGAAGTAGGGACCTTTTACAGATAATTAAAGGAGATGAACAGTTCATATTCTGTCTTTTGTAATTTTGGTCCAGCTGGGTGAGACAGATATTTTTCCAGCCTGTGGACATAGATTATTTCACCATTTAATAGAGCCTTTTAAAAATCACTACTGTAGAAATGAGAATTACCCTCTTGTTACTTTATTATCTTGTTTAGCAACAGAATATTTGTAAAACTGTGGTTTACTGAGTAGATTAGTATGCACAACCAACCAACCAAACCAAACTAAAACAAAACCAAACAAAAATAAATCCAGTGTTTTTTAAATACTTGACATCTTTTTTTTTTTAGGTTTTCTGGATGATTGATTCAATTGTATAGACCTAGTTTTTTTGTCTTTTTGTCAATATTTCATTGATTTTATTTTAATGTTTTAGGCTTCATACCATCTGTGATGTACAGATAGTCAGAAATTTTCTTGAGAATTTAAAACTTACAGGATCCATTTCATTAGTTTCTATTTTTTTTTCAAAAGATAAACATAAGAATAATAAGAAGAATGTAATTAAATTGGAATAATTGATTTGGAGTAACTGATAGAGAACACCATTGCTTTTATATGAGAGTTTTAAAGGGATTTCAAGTGCAAGTTAATTGAGCCTACTCATGCTCTTTGGGGTGAAGTTAATTAATATTATCGCCTTCATCACAGGCCCCAGCTGTGAACAGTCCTGGGCTTCTCCTGGACAGAAAAATCAAGCAATAAAAAGCCGTATGTTTTGTGATTAGATGGGAGTGGTGCCTCCTTTGAAGATGAACTTATTAAAAAACATAATTCAAGAGCTGCCTTTGGCCAGGTGAAAAAGTCCTTGGAAAAGAGCTTAAGTTAGCCAGCTACATGCAATTTCTGTTCACCATCGCTCTCCTCTAGGGCTCTGGTGGAGAGCCTGTGTCCAAAGTCATCTCCCTTTGTTACATCAGCCCTGGCTGTGTGGCAGGGCCTGCCACTGCAAGAAGAGCAGTGAGAAGGGCAGGACAGTATGCTCCCAACTTCAGGGGCTCAGTTCCAGAGCCTCTTCAAGGCTCATCTTCAAGGCCAGAATGCTTTTGCCAATGTGTTGACATAAGAACAGGAATGGTCACAAATTCCCTTCTGCAGTAAATGGATGTTGCTGTAAGGATAAAAGTGTTAAGTTCCCAAGAGTTTCTATCTCTTTTCTTCCTGTGTACAAACATCAGACTTTTGGAGGGAGTGAAAGAGATGGAAACTGTTGTAGAGATAGCAGTGTGATAAATATAACTTGGATTTCTATCTCTGCCAAGACTGACACAACAAAGGAAAATAGGGGGAGTTAGTTAAGGAAATAATCTAGTAATAGGTTGAACAAAATCTAGTTAGCTCATTTATTTTAATTTTCTTAGGGAGTAAGGGCTAGACCGCTGTAACCCGAAAGGAAGTCCCTTAACATGGCCTGAATATTATGGCAGCAACACGTTTGCAACATTAAGTTTGACTTTGCTCTGTGTAAAGCAAATCTGTCCTGCCCTCACCCTTGGAGCAGATCCGGAAAGAAGATCAGAAATTGGAAAATATCAGGGGAGGTTTGTGACACTAGAGCTAATGACTGGAAATAAGAAGTAAGTTGATTAAAAGTTTCCTAAAGATCTGACATGCAGAAATGGTAAGTGGAATATGGAAAAACTTTGTCCACACTTCTGCCTTTTGGAGAGAAGTTTCACTCCATAAAATCTCTAAAATAAAAAAAAAAGAGCTTTGTTTACTTTTAATATGGGAACAGCTAATTTGATCTCCCCGTAACTCAAGTAAGTTCCTACTGCTCAACTTCAAAGCACAGTTTTGGAGCTCCAGTGAATTTTAAAATCCTGTGCCTGTTGGCCTGGTGGTAGTGGGTTCTCAGATCATCAGATTACCCAGTGCAACTGTCACCAAAGAAGGTATGTGAGAGTGGCAATGCAGCTATCTGAGAAGTAACCCATAAATGCATGTGGTCAGTTCCATAGAATCATGAAAATGTTAAGGTTGGAAAAGACCTCTTAGGTCACCAAGTCCAAACAACAACCTAGCCCCATCACCACTATACCATGTCCTCAGGTGCCATATCCTCTTGTTTCTTGAATACTTTAGGGATGCCAGCTTCACCACCTCTCTGGGAAGTCAATTACAACACCTGATAACCCTTTCAATTAAGAATTTTTTCCTAATACATAATCTAAAACTCTATGACAAAACTTGAGGCCATTTCCACTTGACCTTGTCACATATTACCTGGTAGAAGAGACTCGCACCCACCTCAGTACAACCTCCTTTCAGGGAGCTATAGAGCGTGATAAGGTTGCCCCTGACTCTCCTTTTCTCCAGGTAAATAACCCTCACCTGTTGCTCATAAGACTTGTGCTTCAGCCCCTTCATGGCCTCTATTATCCTGCTCTGAAACATAAAAAATACATGTATTGTACATAGATATATTTTGTGTAATGTATAATATTATACTACACATATATAAGTGCATTGTACATATATTTATTTATTTATTACGGAATCATTGAATACTCTGTATTGGAAGGGACCCACAGTGATCAGTGTCCAGCTCCTGACCTGGTACAGGACAGTCCCAAGAATTGCAACATGAAAACAGAGATTTTAAACTTGATTGCTTCATGGTTGCTGTGGTCAAGGTGGCCATCAATCTTCACACATGAGGGCCTGTGTCCTAACCAGCCACAAGCCAAGGAAGGTACCTCTCCTAGTTGGCTCCCTTAGTAGCTATACCTTGAGGTTATCATGCAGATGTTTTAGGACTGTTCTGGACCTTTTTGTGCTAGATATGTGATTCTCCCAGTTAATGTCTGACAAGCTGATATTCCTATAAGGACAAGGGCAGTTGTTCTGAAGGTCCCTTAGCTCCTCAAAGAATAATTCTCTGGAATCATTGTCCTGGATAAGTGGCCTATAGTAGACTCCTACAATGACATCCACATTATTTTTTTGTCCCTTAATCCTTACTCAGAGATTGTCAGCCTGCCATCACTGGCTTCAGGCAGTATTCCAGCCCTTCCAGCTCACCTGCCCTGCCTTTCCCTCCTGGAGAGCTTTAGACTATCCAACATGGCACTATAATCAAGGGGCTCATCCCACCAGGTTTCATTTATTCCAATGATGTAAAATCTCTGAGACCAGGCCAAAGCCTCCAGCTCCTCTTTGCTCCTCACACTCTGTGCATAGGTGTAGAAATATTTCAGATGTGGTCTGTTGTAACTAATGCCTCATGGAGCAGATTGAGAGATCCCACTGGCACCTCCTCCTTCAAATTTTGGTATGACTTCTCATTGGTCTGGCAAGCATGGGTTTGTCCCTTCCCCCTCCAAACCTAGTTTAAACCCTTCTCAATGAGCCCAGCTAACTCCAGTGTTTGAACCCTTTTTCCCTTCTAAGATAGGTTCATCCCATCAGGTATTATTAAACCAAGTGCTGTATAGCTTACCTTATGGTCAAAAAGCCCAAAACTTTTCCAGTGACACGAGCCTCAGAGCTACGCATTGACCTGATGGATCTACCTGTTCCTTTCAACAATAAAGGAAAGCACTGCCTGTGCTTATCTGATCCTTCAACCAATCATCCTAAGGCCCTGATATCCAGTTTGGTTGCCCTTGGACTTCTCTTTGTTATCTTATCACCACTGGCTTCAAGAATTAATAATGGATAACAATTGGAGGGCCTTACTAGGCTGGAGAGCTTTCTAGCAATACCTCTTACCAGAGCTCCAGGAAGGGAGAAGGTTTTCCTGTTGGTTGGGTCTGGTTTGCATATTGGGCCCTCTCTTCCCTTAGAAGGGAGCCACCTCTGACAACTACTCTTCTTTTGCTCCTAACAGAGTTTGTGAAGATCGTGTTGCCCTAAGTGGGCCCTTTATCCTAGAAGGACTGTTGCAGCGTGCTTTCACTCCTAATGGTATGTTCTGTTATTGCCCAAGTTAATGGTTTGGTCCAAGTTATATCCTCCCACTCCATTGTCCATTTACTCTGAATTCCCTGTCAATCCTACCTGGTGCCAACCTCCTGCTTGGAATTCCCCTTTGGAAATCCCCTAAAGTACCATGTCCCATTAGTCCATGTGACCCAACACCCCCCCACCCAATTACTTCCCTCATTGGAAGATGCTTTTGTGAACCCTGTTTTTTACCCCTCCCCAGGATGCCTCCAATTAGCTGCTGGTTTATCCCCTCCCCTTGGATTGTCCCCATTTAAAAGCCCCTACACACCCATGTTCTGTGTCTTTAGTCCCTGATGCTTCCATAGGACAAATCCTTTTAGAAACCATACTAAAGATCCCTCCCTTGTCCTTGATCCTGCTCTTGATGATAAACAACTTGTGCCATAAAGATATAAGCCCTACAGCTGTATCTTGGACTGTGCTTTCTGGAAACAGCCCACTCTTGGCCCAGTGCCAGGAGCTGGCTAGGGAGAAATCCAGTACAGCGTCAAGGACCCTCAATCCACCTTATCTGTCCTTCTAGTTCCAGGGCTTCATATCTGTCATAAAATGTGCCAGTCCTACTTGCCATTGTCAAGTTTCTGCCTTCCTCCTGGTATGGGCAGTGGCCAGCTTCTAGCCTTCATGTTCAACAGGTCCTGGACTGCTTGAGGGCTCCACTACAGTCGAGGTTTGAACTCCTGCGATTGTACGATCTCTGAGAGTAACCTCTTGATCTCTTGCTCATTTTCTCAAATACTACATAGCCTACTCACTTCCTCCTTGTTTTACACTAATTCTCTCCTTGGGAAAAGAAAAACAAATGAAAGCCACTGAAACAGTTCAAATTTGATTTGTGGGGACAAGGAGGTGGGGGGAGGAGAGTTTTTGATGTCCTAATCTAAAGTAAATATATGGTCAGATAAGGTTAAAAAATAATGATGATGAGATAATCTAAACACTGGGCAAAGCAGTAAACTGATTGATTAGTCTTCTTTTAGAGAAAGACACAAAGTAGAAAAAGTACAGTGCACAGAGAGTTTTGAAACTGATGTAAAGGAAAGGCTTTAATGTTTCCGAACTCAGTAAACTCAAATTAAAATTACACTATTTTCTACTACCTGAGACTGTAACTGAGCTGCACAATTAGATCAGAGTGCTTGAGACATGAGGGATTTTGCATGCCACACAAATAGGGCTTTTTCTGTTTGAAGAAGACCCTGTGGATTTGGAGCAAGTCCAGTCTGTCTCTTCAGCTAGCTAGGAGCCAGATCTGATCAGTGTGTGAAAGAGCGCTGCACCTGCTACATTTTTATTTATAAGAAGGAAGCTGATATTCAGTTTTCTTTGCATCCTGAAGTGGCACTCCAGGGTGTCTGATGTGCTGTCCAGGAGTAAGTAGATGTGTGGTTTACCTTTTTGGAAGTCTGCATGTTTTAAAGCAAAGCATTCTTTGTTGGCAACATAATCTGGCATAAAGTCTACACGGATGTTATAGCTAAAAGACAGCTGTCCTGTTGCTCCCTGGGCATTATGGAAACTTTGGTTCTTCTTTCTTCACTCCATTTATTGATGTCTGTCTTCAAGGCAGTGTGGTATGTTGACCTAGATCTTGATCAGAAAATGATTAAAATAAATGATCCACTATAAAGTTTCTGAGAGGCTGTCTCTTTCACCTCACTTTAAATTTGATTTTGCTCCTTCCTGTTCATTCTGCTGCTCTTCTCTATGTCTGTCCCTGCCCACTTTCCTATCCATTTCTGCTCAGCCCTTTTTCTGCCTTTTAAATTTATTCTTCTTCTATTGCTGCATTGTCTTTCCTCTGCTTCATTCTTCCCTGCAGTCTTTCCTATGTCCTTCCTTTATCTTGCATATCCAAACATCTTATTTAATCTACTCTCTTATTTTTTTTCTCCAAATATCTTATCCTCTGAGCTTTTCCTTCCTATCTTTGGCTAGTAATAATGGTTATCTCTTTATGTGAGGGAATTGGAGATGTACAGTTAAAGGGCATACTCTATTACTCTCCTCTGCACACTCTCTCCTTGCTCTATTCACTCCGTAATTTTTTCCAGTCTTGTCTTTCTACTCTTGTGCTGCACACCCTGAAGCTCAGCGCTTTGCAGCGCTTTGCAGGAGACTGTGGCAATTATTTTTTTACCCTCTTGTGGCAGGATTTTCTGGCTTTACTTTGCTTTCCTAGTTTTTCTTTCTCTTCTCCTCTTTCCCACTGTTTTTCTTTAGCTCTCATGGCTCCATTTTCTCCTCCCTTATCTTTCAGATGAAGTTTTCCTCACAAAAAAGGGAAAGGATTGCAAAAGTCTGCAGTCCCATACCCACCCTTTACACACATTTAAACTAACTGCACAAGCCCACAGAGAGTATAATGAGGTGAAAAGCAGCAGGAACCTAGATTTTCCCTCACTCTCTAGAAGTTCTTTGTTTGCCAGAACTCTGACTTCTGGTGAACAGAAGGTTTAATCTCTAAGTACAAGTTTATTTGCAATTCATGAATTTCTTTCTGAAATGGCCATCTGAAATAGTTGAACGATGTTTCACAATGGGATTGGGGTACTGTAGCTGAAGTTCAACGTGGCCTTGGACCACTTCTGAATCTCTTTTGTCCTGTGATCACATTTCATTCCTGCACCACATCTTTGCTATCGTATGTGAAGCAAGGTGGTTGATTATGTTAATGAGAGAGTCAAGGATATGGAGGGAAAGAAGCAGTCAAGACCTTTTTTGAAATGCATGACTTGGTTGGCATTTTATGTCTCCCTGTTACTGATTTTGATTAGATTGGGCTTTGGTTTTGCTTTTCTTTTAGTTTTGTTTGTTGTTTGTTTTGTTGTTTTGTTTTGTTTTTCCAGTTGTTTTTTTAGATTCTTTCCTTGGTTTCCTAATTCTTCAAAATGGAGGAGAAATATTGTGGGAAGGTTGAGAGGCAATCTCTAGTGGCATGGCATGCATACTAACTTCTACTAAACTAGAAGAAATTTCATTGTAACTGAGTTCAAAACTTCTACTTGTTAGAAAATTGATCCCCTTTTGAATCACCAATTAATTGAGTTTTTCTTATGTAGAGAAGTAAAGCAAAATGTAAAAGAGGAGGAAGCCAGAAGTAAAACCACAAGAGATGAATTGGAGGCCTCTCATATTGAAACATTGGTCTCAGTACTGACCTAGTCCTTATTTTATAACATAATATGTGCATTCGACCCTGTTTATGGTACTGCATTTTAAAATCAGCATTTTTTAAAATTGAATTTACTATTTTAACTATACCTCCAAGACAATAAACAAAAAAACCCCAAATTATATCTTGCTTTTATTCACTTTCCCTCACTACTGCTTGGTGGAATACATCCTTTCTTTTTTCCTGTAGTTGAGGAAAGGTAAAAATTAATGGTCTTGGTGCTGTGTCCCTGGAAGTACACAGATGTGGGCTGCAGGACTTGTCCTTCCTCAGTATAGGGAAGAGGCTGGGAAGGAATCAGTCCTTTCTGAACCAGTATTAAATGGTACTCTTGACTACAGAAGGATAAGTAAATTCATCGTTCCTGTGCATGATAAATGTTAGTTCATTCACTTCTCTCACAATTACAAACATCATATCAAATTCCTGCATATCAGCTGAACTGCAGTACCAGGCTGTGTGCTTGCTTCTAGCTTTTGGCAAAGGTGAAAGTCCTTTTCTTAAATTTAAATGGAAGAGATTTAAATTACCTCACACTTGCAGTGGGCTAAGAGCCAGCACACAGCTTATTACAGTAGCATGGCTGGTAGGGAATTCATCATGCAATGGCAACTCGATCATGTAACTGACCCCTTCCCTAATGTCCTACACTGATAAGACAGCTCGTAATGGGATTTTTTGTGAGCATTATCCAGGACATCCTGGTAAAAACACTGAGAACCTGAAGGCAGTTAATGGTAGAAAGGGCAGTTTCATCAATACTTATTCTCCACAGGTAGAGAAGGTAGTTCTTGTAATAGGGGAATGCAGTAGATTGCATTAGCAGAGACAAATTCTGCTGTAGCTTCACTAGCGAAGTCTTGAGCCAGCACTGTCTGCTGTCTGGGAGAATTCTTCAGCCAGCACAACACTGGTTACAGATCTACACACTTACCCTTAAAGCTCCCGTAAAAAAAAGGGAGTCCAGCTCACTAGTTTCTAGCAGCAAGTTTATGAGGACTCTCAAAAGTATAAGATTTTTTTTCCATTCTCTATCATTCATTCTATCTAAACTGATCTGAGATAGCACAGATTTTAACATGAAGAAATATCTTAATTTCAAAACAGTGAAGTTTTTGGACATAACTGAATATTGTGAAGTTACCAGCAGTCACGGAATTTTGGTTGGGTTTTTTCCAGCTTCATTGTCTTTCTCCTCCGTTTGGTGGGGATCAGGATCAGGATTGATGTTACATTGGGATTCTTTCTGACATCCACCATAATCAATGTTTCTAATCAGAGTTGCTCGTCTGGCATCATGTGTCAACAGAGCAGAGTGCCCAGTCAGCACAACACAGAGGCAGGGAGAAAATGAGGAAGGGAGCGAGAGAGATGCAGTAAAGAGGTTGATAACAAATTAAAGAGTCAAGCTTGAAAAAGAAGACAAAGCAATCTTCAAGTATTTGTTGCAATTCAAGAGGAATGTGGTTAGATTGTGCACTTAACATCATACCTTCTATCTTGGTGAGCACTTCATCATTCTTGTTTATTGGCATCAGGACCTGCAGTAGTACTTGCCTGAATTTCATGTGCTTCCCTATTCACTGGAACTATAGTTTGAAGAAACCTGATGATGCAGACGGCAGTTAGCAAAGATGGTCTCTCAGAGAAAATCTCTTCAAATTTGGTGCTGTATTATGTATTGGTGTGATTTGTGACCCACATGCAATTTTAGACTATCCTAACAGTGAAAATAATCACAAGTTTCAAACAATAAAATTAGATTGAAATGCTGTGTTTTTACCAAGTGAAATTGTACCAGAAAAAGTGTAATTCAATAACGGGAATAATCATAGAGGACTGTATTGAAAGAGAGAGCAAGTGAGCAGAAACACAAGAAAAAGTCACACAAAAAGGAAGAAATAGAAAGTAGAAAATATTGGTGACAAATATTAGTCTTAAATTTATGTAACGAAGCAATGTTTCAGGTATCTTTTATAAGACTTGAAGAAAACGAGTGCATGAGTGCTCACTCTGGGCCGTTGGAGACATCTCTGTGGTTTGTCTGTGGTTTGTCATTAAATATACAGACCTACTCATCTTACCAGGCTGTGTTCTATGGGGAAATATACTTACTCCTGGATCTGCAACCCAGTTCCTCAAAAGTCTCCCTCAAGTCTTCTGACAGCCATCTGCTAGTCCATGAAAACTAGTATAGGAAAAGTCCATTTGACAAGAAGCTTCATGTAAACTAAACTTTTTCTTACACCTTCTGAGATCAAAAATGGCATATTCATATCCTCTTCCTGTTGTTAGATGTTGCATTTTTTCTGTGTTGGGCATATTAATATTCCTTGCTTATTTTTAAACAAAGAGGTGAAGCTTAGTTTTTAATTTATTTTTTATTTTATTTTAATAATCAGTAATTGATTTTGTAAACTAATGCCACTGCAATTACTTTAACTCAGCAGCAAATGGGAAAAAGAGCCTCTGTATTGATGCTGTGTGCCAAGTAGATTATTCTTCTTTAAAAAGATACATTGTCTTGCTTTTGCATGTGGAAGAATGATTCAAAATTATTTCATTATATATCAAAGGCTTTCCTCTCTCTTTAGATCTTTATCAAATACTTTTATGAGACACTTTTAGAAGGTTCTGACTCTACCGAAGGTAATAAGATGGTTCCCTTTGAAGAAAATCTAAACCTACAAATGAAAGAGTATGTGCTTTTGAAATGCTGTAAGAAGAGTTTTTATAGTGGTACAGAGGACAGAAGAATCTGATCTGCTTAGAAGAAATTATTATTTAACAGTTTAAACAACATTACTTCCAGAAGAACACATTTTTAAAATAGGTATCTGTTTTACATTTATAATGGTATAAAACTCTTTGACATGGCAAAGGTCACACTCCTCAGAGTTAGAGACCATGTCTGCAGTAGCCATAGTATGCTCATTGAATGAAAAAGCTTTACTTAGGAAAATGAACTTATTACAACATGCCTGGCATACTTTCATATATTCTGTGGATAGAAAGTTTTAAATCCATGTGTGGAACACCTAATTCCTCCAGGCATGACTGATACATGCGCCTCTTTGAAGACTCAAATCTTCCAGCTTCTGTGAAGCCATTAGCAACTGGGTCATCTACTATGCAGAGGGCATATGCTGTCTGTGCTTTCCCATTTGCTCTTGCTTGACAGCCTGTTGATGACTGTCCCCCAGCAGATGCACCTCTCTACAGCCCCTTTCTCAGCTACTTAGTTTTTGGATATAAAGATATCTTCCTGCTTTGCGTGGTCTATCTTTAGCTCCACTTTTCCTTGCTGTAGGTTTTACGTTTCTAACATTTTACTCCTGCCCCATTTATTTTTAAAATTGATGGATTCATTTTGATAGAGACTTCTTCCACACAGCATAAAACTTAAGGGGAAACCTAATGTTAGACTTTTATTGCTGTCCTAACAATCTCACTGCAATCTGCAGATAAGAGAGAGACAGGCTGTTCTCAGAGATGTGGTAGGATGACAGGTAACAGCACTATTCTGTAGCAAGAAAAATTCCAGTGAGATATTAGGAAAACATTGCCATGAAAATATTAAAGCAATGAAGGGAGTTTCATGTTGAAGAGTTGTTTTGTTATTGGATTAATTAGAAGCTTGATACAGTCCTGAGTTTATGTTTTTTCAGCCTGCTTTGGTTGGAAACCAAAGTTATTGGAGTGAGGCTGGAAACCCTCACTATTGAGCTACTTTTGTCTCTCCTCAAACAAGGGTTCAGTGAGCACATGCTTTTCTATTTGTTGTAATCTGGGGCCTAAGTAGTGCTGTCAGTTTAGCTCACATCCTGATTTTAGTCCAGCTGAGGGAGTGGTAATATGCTTTGTAAAAGGACAGTGGTGTTTTGTATTTAGTATGCAGCTGAAGCTGTGTAAAACAAACCAACCAAGCAACCAATCAACCAACCATCCCACCTGAAACTGGAAACACAAACAAACCAACAAACCCAACAAGAAACTCATCTAAAGAAAAAAAAAAAAAAATTTAAAAAAAAAAAAAATCCAAGCCCGCAGCTTGTTATTTGGAAGTGCAAGATCTGTATGGACAATACAAAGATATATTTACCCCCAAGCTCTTTGAAGTGATTATTTGTTCTGACTTTTAATTTCTGTTAATTTTTTTAGGATTTAAATTCAAAGAATGTGTCTTCTGTTATTTATTGTTTATTTATTGTTTATGTTATGCAGGTTTTAGATATGAAAATACGCTTTTGGCACAAATATGTTTCAAAGACAGCTTCCTCAGAGATACCACAGGAAGACAATTTCTTTGTAGGAATTGTTATTTTCTTTAAGCAGGATTTTGTATTAGCTTAAACTATACCAAAGGTATGTAATTTAATATCCCTATACAGAGATTTCCAGAAGTTTAAATAGATACATTTAAAAATCCCATGTATAGAAGGCTTTGGTAGGTATAGAAGAACCCTGAATCAGAGATACATTCAACAGACAAAAAGGCAGGTGGCTCAGGTGGAGATGAAGGGAAATGTAAAAACACAAATACAGGAAAGAGAGTAATAAAAGTGACATTGCTTCAAAACGTGGTTACCAGCAGGACAAATAAATTTCCTAATTTTTGAAGTAAAATGCAAAGTTTTTTGTTCATGTCATTGAAACTGAGATCTGCCTCAAAAAGTTCGTTCCAGCAAAGATGTTAAACAGTTATTTCACTTCAAATCAGTGAATAAATGCGTTCACTTTTATGGGTCAGGACAGAAGACTAATCATGCTGAATTCTTTGCACAACACAACAGATATTATGGTATAATTGCCAAGATAGCACATGATGAAAATGTTGAACTATTTTTTCCTTACACTGCTAATTTTTCTTCCTTCTGAAACATTGTTTATATACTTTTGTTTTCATTCACCTCAATTTTTTTATTCACCTTAGTTTTTTGCTATTTGTCTTCTGTCAAGTATGTTTTAAGACTGAGATCCACACAATCACTGTTGGTATTTTGCTTGAAATGATGTCAATATCTGTCTGAAAGCTTTACTTTGAAATGTGACATAAACATACTTTGATTCCAGCATAATTGTATCACACTTCATTAGTAACTCATGTTTCCTTTTTGTCTTCTAGCATTACAAAAATCCCACTTGGAAAGTAATTTCTCAAGTCCTAAATTAATAAATATACTTTCAGGGGATGATTGGCATTTTTGTAGATAGTAACATATACTTCTCTTGCAAAAAAAATTATTGAAAAGAAATCAGCTTTATAAGTAGTTGCTTTATGAAATGTCATTTTTTTATAGATCATACACTTTAATAAGTTTAGGGACCCTTACCATCTGTGCTATGGGAAAAATACTTTAATTTCTCTTAATTATTCCTGTGATTCATGAGTTATGACCTTTCTCAGGGACAAAAATAAATGCCAGCTCTTCCATGAACAAAATGTGCACAGTGGGAATACAGAACCCATACAGGTATTAAAACAACCAATGTCCTGAAATGAGTAGATCAGCAGCAGCATCAGGAAGCAAATATTCTGCATTTAATCTGACAGCTGGAGTGGTTTGGTTATATATATATTGGATAAATAGCCCAGTAATTAAGTAGGAATACCATTAACAGTTTAGGTGGAAATAACTGCAAAGTAGTCCCCTGGGACACCAGAGGAAAAGTAAAAAGCCACAAGAAAGATGTTGTATGTTTTTTTTGGGGTAATGCATTAGGGACTATCTGGTAGCTTCTTCCAGAGTGCTTGCACACTTTTTTGGGAGCATCTTCCTCACAGTGAACAAAGTGCAGAGGCAAAGCAGAGATAAAAATTAACTACCTATTATTTAGGAGAGACAGCCACAGGCAGTGGAAGAGCTGTCCCAGACATATAAAAGGCCAAAGCAGGGGTGTCTGGATGTGTTTGTTTGCTTCAATGAAATGTAACACACTGTGTTACAATGTGTGTTATTTTCTTTTATGCGGAGGAATTGGGAGGTTATGTGTGGTAAATACATTTCAACCCCTTCATCAGTGTTTTGTTCAGGTGATGTAGATTGTTCTAGCTGCACGTTTGCACGTTTCTAATACTGGAATAATATTGAAAGGGTACTGCCTGTACTGAGAGGGCCCCTGTCCTGCATGGAGGCTGTAGATCTGGTCCTGAAGCAGTCTAGGCATGATTTTCTCCAAGGCAGCACCAAAAAAGACAGTGAGGTACAAGCATTTAGGACATTGCTTTCTTTCTTACCCTCTGATTTGATTCTAGCGAGGCAAGTCTGAACACATTCCTCCCATCCTCATGGTATTACTAGAGAGCTGGCAAGAAAAAAAGCTTTTCACCCCACACCACTCTTCCAGTGGCCAAGAAAAACTCTGCTGTAGGGCCAGCAAAGAGAGTAAGGACTGAGTAGAGTGCAGGCTTATTCTCTGCAGTCTTTGGGGAGAAGCTTGTGCTAGCCTCCAGGGAGCATTTCTTCTGATGCTGTTATTGAGATTTCCTTTTCCTACTCTATCCTCTTTTCCAGGCTAACACTTGTTGCGTTGCATGGTACCTCCTTTCCACCTTCAGGTCAGATGTTTATATTTTCCAGCATAAGCACCCTTGGGTAGAAGGTGGGAAGGTCATCAGGGAGGTGGAAAGAGAGTAAGGGCTCAGTGGGGACAGCAGTCATCCCCTAGCAGAAGGGCTACCCAGCAGTAACTGCAATAAAACCTGGCATGTGCAATTCACCTCACAGTCCAGCCACCAGAAAAATCTGTCCTGCAACCAGCACATCTGAAAACCTCAGATCTTGGATTCGTGTGATCTGTAATTTTAAAATTGTCTTTCAGTTCTCTTAGAAATGTGTTTCTGACTTGCAGATAAGAGCCTAGGAAGATGAGTTTTAAAGGCTCCAGTACCATGGAGCTGTAGCATCATTTAGGTTGGAAAAGATCCCTAAGATCATCAAGTCCCACCATTAACCTATCCCTTCCAAGTCCACTACTAAACCACATCCCTAAACACCACATCTACACATAAATACCTCTAGTTATGTGTGTTGCCTCAACCCTGGGCAGCCTGTTCCAATTCTTGATCAGATCCTTGAGAAAGAAATTTTTCCTAATATCTAACCTAAATCTTCCCTGGAGAAACTTGAGGCCATTTTTCATCCTGTCACTTTTTACCTGAGAGAAGAGACAAACCCTCATGTCACTACAGCCTCCTTTTGGGTAGCTGTAGAAAGTGATAAGATCACTCCTCTACAGCCTCTTTTTCTCCAGGCTGAACACCCCCATGTCCCTCAGCTACTCCTCATCAAACTTGTGCACCAGACCTCTCAACAGCTCCACTGTCCTTCTCTGGGCTTGCTCCATCACCTCAATGTCCTTTTTGTTGTGAGAGGCCCAGAACTGAACACAGCACTCAAGGTGTGGTTGCACCAGTGCCAAGTACCAGAGGAGAATCACTGCCCTGTCCTGCTGGTCACATGATTACTGACCCAAGCCAGGACACTTCTGGCCTTCTTTGACACCTGGGAACACTGTCAGAAATTAAATAGCCGAATTTTGTAATTTTTAAAGGCTTCTAAAAACACACAATGCTTCTCATGTCTCAATTATGATTCTTTGAGTATTTTTCATTATTGTTCTTTTCATGCAATCCTGTTCTTGTTTATTTGTATTCATTGTCTGACCCTGAGAAGTCATATGTAGCTTAACCATGGCAAAGAACATAAGTTCTATGAGGCTCATTTGCTGTATATTTCTTCCTTCATTAGTTCTTGGTTCACAGTCTTATGTTGCCCCATTCTCTGTTGTTACATCACTTAATGATCTGGTTTTGATTCACTTTTCATATGCCTCAAGAAAAGCTAAGCTACTGCTAGCAACTCCTTGAAAGCACAAACAACTGATCTCAAAAGGACTCTGACAGGATTTCTTTTTTAAACTCTGTTCATTTGACCTTTCAGAATTAGTCTTATCCTGCTCTTGCACTATTTTACCCTTAAATAGGCTCTCAGTCAATTTTCTTCAAAACGTAGAGGTTTAGACTTTATGAATTTATAGTTTCTATGACATCCTTTCCAGTTTCAGAGAGAAGTCCCTGATTAATAATTTTTCACTTTCTGTGAACACTTGCTGTTTCTCTGGATGCAGCACCTACTGTATTCTTGCCAGTGCTGCCACTGCTTAATGCTATGCCAAATGACCACATTATCAAATTTTTCAGTAATTTTTCCTCCTAATAATTTAAATATTTTTGGGCAAGATTTATTATTTTGTACTGAGCTTTGTGGTTAGGGATTTTCTTATCTTTGCAAGGTGAAAATTGGGTATGGGCTAAAATTTGTTATACCCTAAAAAATTTATTTTTAATTTAAATTTCTGCTGTAATGAATGTTTCTATCTGTCATTTCTAACACCTTAAAAACCTTATCTTTCTCAAATGCATTTTGCTTCTTATGAACTCCTTTCTATCCAATTTCCACTTTATTATTTTGTCATAATTTTCCACACCATTTTAATTCTAATGCAATCTATCACTAGTGAAAGGGATAAATCCAGCAAATGGATACTGGAGTTTGGGTCAAGTCCACAGAACAGCATTTAAACAATCTTTTCTAAATAGTTATTTTTAATCTTACTCATTTTAAACTTTCAGGTCAACTCAGAAGAAAGACTTCTCTGATCCCCAAATTGTTGTCTAAACATTAAGTTTGGTTTGTAGATTTGTCACACATTTTTTGACATATCTTTGATTCTTTAAGGTTTCTTATCTCTTTACCTAACAGGAAGCTTAGAGAAATTTAACAAAATGCTGAAATGCCTGTTAGTATGTTCAAGCCTCAAAATCTGAGATTGCATTTTCAATAATTTAATATGTCATTCAACTTTATTGGAGCTACAGCAGGCACGTATTATTTGAAGAGTTTCTTTTTTCAGCATTCTTGACATTCTTCTGCAGCACCTTTTTCTTGCCCAGGATATATAATTTGAACTCTGTCATCTGCTGACCTTTAATCCTCCATTCTTTTCTTAAGAAGTCTTTTTTCCTTCATCACTGTGATCTCAGAATAAAAGGCCTCAAAAGATTATTTTAATTTTGACTTAGAAAACATTTTAGCTTTTATTTTAGAGGGAAAAATGCATAAAAGTTACTATTAATGTTTGTATGACTTTAGAAAATAAAGACTTGAACTTCATTTTGATAATTTTCCTCTGTAAAGACAGTTTCAAAACAAGCCTTTTCAATGTAGTTTAAACTGGGGATATGTGTTAAATATGATTGCTATGCTAGTGGCTAGAAGTGTTTGAACAACTTTGGGGACCAAATCTCCCTCAGGCTTAAGGGCTTAGAACTCAAAACTGTAGTGCATACAGTTAAAACAAACTATACAATTCAATTATGCTATTAGGTATATTTTCAGAATGTTGTCCTAGGCTACCAAGTATCTGGAAGACTTCCAAAAGCAGCTCCTATTGGACAATGAAATATCAAAACATTTGATATCTCAAATAAGATGAAGTTAATAAAAAAATCAAACCAGAGTAAAATATTGAAATATTTTGTAAAAATTATCAAGTTTTACTACAGCACACTTGATGGTTAATGCAGTTCATGAGCACACAGGAAATTCAAGAAGTGAATTAATTTTAGGTGTGGCTAAAACAGATCTTTACCTTTCTCTTTGCTGCTGCTACCTCTGTTTCTGTAGGTGGAGTCATCATGAGGAGGCTTGTGAGATGGGAATATTGTTCGCTTCTAAGCGGAAATAAACGACACAACATCTGATTGTCAGCAAGTCATTATTTTCTAACAATTCCTGTGCTAAAGCTTATTGTTTTTATTATTTTTGTTTTAAGGCACACTGAGGTAGTGCCAGTCATGCTAAGTTTGGGAGATGAAACAAATGTCAGGTGAAAGAATGAGCTATGATAGGAGCGGGGAAAAATCAAGTAATAAATCTCCCTAGATGCTGTTCAAAGGGAAATGTGTGTTTAAAGAATAAGCTGTGAAAAGCTTGAAAGAAATGCCAGAGCTGTGATCATTCCGTGCATTATCTCTAAATAATTGTTATATGTGTGCCACACACTTTTTACCTCATCTAGTGTATAATTAGAAAGCTGGGTCTCTTTCTGAAAAGCATCTTACTGTGATTTTAGAAATCCATTCTCAATTTAATTTCATTTACTAGTATCCACTTTCTCGCATCTATCTTGTCTGGAGATGAATTGCCCATTGGCCCCATTGTCAAAATGACAGCATGAAAAGGAAAGCATGTGGTTGTAATAATAATGTGGTACAAGTGTAGAAGGTCAGAGAAGCAGCAGATTAACATTCCAGCAGATGATTTCCTTAGGGACAACTCTTGAAAGTATCAAAGGCCAAAGGTCATGACACTGATAATGTCTCTAATGTTGGCAAAAGAGTTGCTTGAATTTCTCCTTTCTAGGGGTAATGCTTTTTCATTATTTATTTTTTTTCAATTAGGTACTGAAACCTGCTGTGAACCCTGATAAATTAGTCCCATAAATATTAGTCTAATTATATAGGTAATAATGGTGTTTAAATCAACCAATTGTCTGGTCTCCATTAAGTCATGTATTGAAATGAACGTGGTTTAAATGAAGAAGCTTTCTTTGTGACCTAGAATATTGTCATGGAAAATTTTGGAAAATGTTTTATCATTTCAGGCAACGCACAATGGATTCTTCATTTCCATTTTAGGAGGCATAAAAGATGGGAGGCCAGTGTGTATGAATAAAAAGCTCTTAGCCAAACTCAAAGACAAAAAAGGAAGCATAAAAGGGTCGAAGAATTATAAGTAACATGAGAGGAGGAGTAAAACCCTGCCTGTGCATCCTGGGATGGACCTAGGAAAGTTAAAAGGAATTTAACCTGGCCAAGGTCATCAAAGACAACAAAAAGTGCTTCAGTAAGTAGATAGAAGGAAAAGTAGGGAATATGTGGGCCCACTGCTCAATGAGACAGTGGAGTTATTTATGCAAGACATGGGAAAGGCTGAACTGCCTTCTTTGCCTCAGCCTTTACAGAAAGACTGGTCTTTAGGAAGGCCAGATTCTCTGCAGGAAGGAAGAAATACTCTTGGTGGAAAAGGATCAGGTTGGAGACTATGAGCAAACCAGGTATATGTAAATCCATGGGTTCATGGGATGTACCCATGGCATCTGGCAGGTATCATTGCAGGGACACTCTCAACAATCTTTGATAGATCCCAGCAGCTGGGAGAAGTATGCAAAGACTGGAGGAAATAAAATGTCATAGTGTCACCTCTATCTTCAAGAAGATTAAGCATGACCCAGAGGACTACAGATGAGCCAGCCTTGCCTTGGTTTGTGGGAAGGAGCTGGAGGATCTAATCCTGGAAACAATTTCCAGACACAAAAGCACAAGAAAGTCATCAGGAGGTGTCAGCATGGCTTCACCAAAGGCAAGGGCCACAGGCTTGACAAGGGGCTGAAAAATCCCTCGCATATAGGTCTGAAAATGTTGGAACTGAATAAAAGAAGGCACATGGGGATCCCATCAATATGTGCAAGGTTATGAAAGAAGGGTGCACAGAAGACAGACCCAGGCTCTTTTCAGTGGTGCTCAGTGAACAGAACAAGGCAATGGATACAAACTGATCCACGGGACACCCCCTCTAAACACGGCAAATCTTTTTTTTATCTGTGAGGGTGACTGAGCACAGGCACCAGATGTCCAGAGAGGTTACGGAATCCTCATCCTCTGAGATACTCAAAAGCCACCGGGACAAGTTTCTGTGCAAACAGCCGTATGTTGAGCAGGGCATTTGGACCAGATGACTTTCAGAGGACAGTGTCAACTTCAACCATTCTGTGATTCTGCAACTGGGATTCTATGATTATGTGAAATTACATTATTTGACCAAAATTGCTTTTTAAAAGTACTCTAGTGTTAAAAGTGACAGAAAAAAAATCACCAACAAACAAGTTTTCTTGGTTTCAAATCAAGTGGGCCTTCTTGGTAAGTAAACAGACTTTTGCACTATCTTACAGCCTTGCCAAACCCAAGCAGAGGTCTGCAATTCAATACCTTAGTAGTCAAAGAAGTGTTTGAAAATGGTTGAAGCTAGAAACTGCAAATGGAGTCTTTTAATTAGCTTCAGGTATCGAGATGAAAGAGCCCTTTTCATGCTCATGGCTGTTTTCACCATGTGTGGTATTTCCTTCCTCCACTGATGAGACTAGGTGTGCCTAACCAACATTTCATTATACTGAAACAGAAAAACTGATTCTCGATTCATTTCAGTGTGTGACATATGGGCTGGAGTGAGCAGTACTCATGTGCTTAAATAGCCTAAAGCAAGTAGTTTAATAGGTTCCATGACTACTTGATGAGCCTGAACAGAAAAGAGGGGCCAAGGGGACTCTGGCAAGAAGTAGCAGGAGGAAAATTAAGCAGGGTCAGACAATGAACCAAAGGTTTTCTACTATTTCCTAAAATACTGGTATGCCTGCTCTGCTGAATGTACTGTTTCTTTTTAAAGCTTCTGGAAATACTCTTACAAAAATTCAAAACACAACCACAAATCATTTATAGGAGACAAAAAACAATAAGTAGTGTCAGCAGAGAGAGATATATTTTACTTGGTCCTGCCATAAGGAATTATAGTGGGCTGTGATGAGTGGAATATAAAGTAGCATAAGTTACCTGTTGACAACAGGGTTTGAAATTATAAAATGTAAAACCAATATATTTCCCTCACAGTATCAAACAGCTGGGATTTTTTATACCTAGTAGTGGAATAGCATGTAATTTTTCAGAGCCCCATAATTCTGTAAGCGTGTTTAAGTACATGCTGTTATTTATTTGGTTTGGGTTTTTGTTTCAAGTATTACATATATTTTGATGCACAGAGATGCAAATATAACAACAGTGATCAGCATTTTGTGAAAAGCTGTTATCATAGATGGTTTTCCGGTCTTAACTGTGGTTTTGCTCATTTAGGAGATTGTATTTAATATACTGAAATAGCTAGCAATATTACTATCCTCTTATGAATCATCACTGAGCTAAAAATCCTGCAGGAATCTTATTTTTTCATGCTATTTAAAAATCTAATTATAAAAATAAGCCTTGATGAGGCACTGACTGCAGCAGAGTTCAAATAAAAGCTTTTTTGAATGACAGATGGTAATAAGCAAGTCAGGCAGTTAGATGATGGTTTATGTGCTAGACATTATAGGTGTTGTAACTATTGACCCATGTTAATGTGGTTACTCTGGCAAATAAAATGCAGGAAACAAAGCTACCTTGGATGACTTATCCCAGCTGCTGATAAGTAGAATATTTGTCAGTCAGCAGCAGGACCCGCTCAGTTGCCAGATGTTAAATCCTTACCACCTTGTTTTTTCCCTTTCGGTCCCTTTTTCACATGCTTTGCCATTCCTATTGTTGTTCTCTCAATCTACCTCTTTAATAGCACTTTGATGTTTCTGGTAAAGAATCTCATTCTGACAAATAGAGCTAATAGGGTCAGGAGGAAGCAGAGGTAGTTGGAAAGGTGTTTATCTCCTCTTGCAAGAGGTGAATGAGGCTTTTGTCTAGAAGGCACCTTCAAGGCCTTGTACAGAATTGTGGCAATGTAAAATGAGGTGTAATAAATGGGAATGGCAGCAGGCATAGTTGCTAGATTTGCTACCCGTATGAACTGACCCAATCACCCATAACTGCAACATTGAGGAGCAACTAATAAGCTGTAATCTGGACACCTGTGATTCAAGTGCAGGAAAATGTGTGGCAAACAGACATTATAAAATCCAGCCTTGGTTTGTTAAATGTTTATCTTACCAAATAAAGGTATTTTTTCCAACTTTTGTAGAAGTTGCACTGGGATGTGCAGCTAAGATGCAGCTGTTCCTATGGTTCCCCACACGATTTCTTTCTGCCATATTGTTATGTGCTGAATAAAGCTGGCACAGCTTTTGGGTCATTGCCAGTTGTGGGAAGTATGCCTGTGCTGGAGAAATGGGCTGTTAGTAAGTGAACCAGCAGGCTTACAGCATTTCCTCGGTAATTATGATACTGTGATTATGATACTTTCTGGCTACATCTCTCCTACTTAATCTATATTATTCTTGAAATAGACCATAGGAATGTCAATTTTAGTCTATCCAGGACAGAAGGTGAATGCTGACTGTCTGTCAATTTTGGTCTTTTAAATTGTCGGCCTGCGTAGAGTCAGAGAGTTTTAGGATGGACGATGGTGCAGCAAAGGTGGATGACAATTGCAAGGCATATGCTCTAGATAGCCCAGTCAAAGAGCTCTGAGCAGATTCAACACTTGTGCTGCCTCAAGGGAGCCTGAGCTGTTAATGGAAGATGTGTTTTCATTAACTGAACAAGTTCAGGGAGGTCATAATGCAGGAGGTACTGCCTGGGTCCTGTGGCATAGCCCATGACATCATTCAACTTGTCCAGGTACAAGTTTACGATTTCATTTTTCAGTCCTTTGAATTTCTTCAAAACCAAAAGAACTGAATTTATTTCCTCTGTATTACCATAATGATACGTTATCCTCATTATTTTGTCCCACTACTGATAGCCCTTCCTGCATATGACTTACCCCTTAATTTCAAAAATTATTTTTATGTTCAGCAAAGAGGAAGAAATGGAGTCAGCTGGAGTCTCACAAAAGTCAGTGTGAATATGCACAATATTTTTTTTGCTATTGATATTAATCTAGTGGTATTTTTAACACTGAACCAGTGACTCTAGTCATGCTTAGAATTGCTGCTACTGCTTTTCTCTTTGTGAATGTTTTTGCATGTTTCAGTGCCCAGGCCATTTCTGCGACTGAAGTATGTTCAGATCAGGGACTAAGTAATAGCAAGGTCACCTGGCTACTAGGTATCATAGCTGAGATAGCAGTTGGAATAAAAGAGGTCTTTGGAGACATGAAGTGTGATTTCCTATTTTCCCTTTAAAAATACAGTTATTTAATAATTATGAAATTTTTAATTTTTTTTTTCTGAAAAATACTGGTTTCATCCTGACATGAAACAGGTTAGTGTCCTACAGGATAGAAAAAACCACTCCCTATAAATAATGCTCAAAGACAGATTTATTTCTATGTAATTTTCCCTTGTTTGTCTACTAAGTTCAGCTAGATTTGGGAAGAATAACTGAACCAAGTAATGCCTACACTGAACTCAGCACTTCCCCTCCCCTTGAAAAAGCTACAGACAACAAGAAAGGAGGAAAAGGAATTGACAGATATGAAACTTAGTGAAGAACTGAGCAAATACAATCAGGTCAAAGGAACAAGGACACATGGTCTTCTGCACCTTTTCAGAAGGAAGGAGGACAGGGAGGTGGGCAGAAAATGAAGGCAATTTCCCATATTTGGAGGTTGTACGCAATTCTGTTCAGTGTTGTGGAGCTGTTAATTACCTCTACCCAGTCTCCACTGCATTATGACACAAAACCTGCTCACACATGCAGCAATGAAAGTTTGTATCTGCCATGCTGGTGCCCTTTTCTTTCTGTTCTTTCTGTGCTAATCTTGTTGGTGTTGTGCATGCACTGCGATATCCTTGTGTTAAAGTTCTGGATTTTGCCCAGGTTTTTGTTTGTTTATCCATACTTAGTCTTATAGATGGAGCATATGTTCTTAAATCAACTGTTCAAAGCTGAAATTGTCTTATGCCACTTTGCACTGAAGGCTACTAAGGATGTATTTCACAAAATAGGTTCATCTACATTGACTACATCAGACTTGGTGTTAGTCTTATCTGGGCTTTGTGCGTAAGACTTGTTTACCTCTGAGTCAGATGACCTGGATGTTCACTTTTCCTGAACTCATTCACCAATGCCAAGGTTACTTTTCCCTAATTTTTTATTAACTCTGGTCCTGTTGACGCCCTGCTGATGGCCCAAACACCTCCTTTCCTAGTATTCTTTACCACTGAGTTCAGCTAGGACTGATTTTTTTACATCCTTGCAGTATTGCCAGTGCCCATGTGCTGGCTGGCAATAAGCATTTAGGAGCTGACACAGGCTAAGGGTTGGTACAGACTGAGGCTGCTTGCTCTCAATGTGCCACTTTCTGGGACCTGTGAGTTTAGTGGGTCCCACGGAAAGAGGAGGTACCATTTTTACTGGTGAGAGCCTGAGATAATCAGACTTGACAGACCATCTTTATGGTGGCTGGAGGATCGCAGTAGAAGGTCTGTTTGCACCATGTGCAAACCGTGTGCCAACAACAGTTGCCTTTGCTGGCTGGGTGCCGGGGAAGACTGGCAGTGTTGAGGACTTTTCACTGAAACTAGGTCTGAACTATATATTTTATTGCTGAGATTTTCAAAGTGTTTGGAGATTGGCCAAAATAATATATTTATTAAATTAACCCATGAGTTACATAACGTTTTAGTAATATGTTACTCTTCTCTGGCAAACCTGGAAAATATAGGACTCACATCTTTCCTGAACACAGTATCACTTTTAAAAAGGGGTCTTTTCTCAGCTGTCTTTCTCAGCATTGCGTACTACATGCCAGCAGTAATAGAATGCAGAGAAATCAGAAGAGAGCTAGTCCAAAGAAGAGATAAAACCCAAGGATCTATGCTTTTATTTTCCACATGACCCTGGTGACCGAAGCCAGGATTGACAGATAAAATCTCTGGTTGCAACTTGGTTCTTGGAAATCGATCAAAACTGTTTGAGGCAAGGAAGCAAATTCAAGAAAAGTGTTCTGTTTGGATTTACTTGGTTCAGTTCAGTTTCAGACTGCAAGGTTTTGTACTGTCTTCCATTTAGGTCCATGTGCCTGTAATGCAAAATTGACTTGGACTTGTTCAGAATCAGGAAAGGGAGGCAAAAATTACTGGAAGTTTACATGCAGCTTGCAAGCAGAGTGAAAGAGGAATGAGATTTAACTACCACGTTCTAAATGGCCATGAACAGAAGAAAATTGCATTGAAATGAAGCAGCTTCCCTTGGGTCAAAATATACAGAGCTAGCCTGAAAATAAATTCTATGCCTCAAGCTGTGGTACCTTTTTTCTATTTCTTCTGCCTAAGGAAATTGGTAAGGATAAGCACTGCTTTCCAAATAGCAGTTTGTTAGCTGTCAGCAGCACCTGGATGTGACAAAAGCAAAATCCAGCTTTTACAGGTTTTCAGTAGTGACCAGTCATTGAGTTGAAAAGAGAGGAATCATCAGATGTTGCTTATCAAACAAAGACAGAGTTTTCATGCTCAGCACCTCAAAGAAAACTTAGGTTTTCTTTCAAAAGAAGATCTTTGTTCCTTTGAAGCAATAGCAGGCAATGTGAAATGAATTTTAATCAGAACCTGTCAATACCTATCAGTGCACAGCATTTCATGTCACTGTTAGTAAGAGTCTGAAGGGAATGGCAAACTGGAGAAAGTAATATCTGGAGGCAAAGCACACAGTTTCCAGTATCCAGGTCAGATAGGGGCACCAAATGTCTTTTGAGTATCAGAATGATTTCCATGAAAGGAAAAATACACAAGATAACTCCTTATATATGTATCCTAAATATAAACCCATTTCATGAAGGAATTTTAAAAAATATTTCATTAAAACCAAAATGGAATGAATGGATTTACAAAAGAAATACACATTTTACCAAAACAAATAGAACCATATCTGCAGTATAGTTTCAAATACTCCATGTTTCCTGATAAAACTACTTGATGCAACAATGAAAAATATTATGTAGACACTAAACTTAGAAATTTAGAAATCCAAAATTGTATAATTAATAACTGTCAAAGTAGAAACAGTTAAAACCAGGATAATTAGGAGAGATGACTTCAAGTAATAGGTGGTGATTCTATCAGTCTTGTTTGGCTCCTGTTCTGGTTAGCGCTTTTCCTGAGAGTTCATCTTCTGCCACATGAAATTGCAAATAATCTGGAGGGTGGACATGATTACTTTTAATGGCAAATAGGTGAAATAACAATGACTTCAAG